>NW_028185038.1:12527954-12644674 GCF_003343005.1 Rhea americana | reverse complement strand
TCTCGTCTCGTCTCGTCTCCTCTCTTCTGGTTTCTTTTCTGTCACAAATCTGGCGCTCTCCCCTATTTCCCTCTCTCCCCACCGCCCAGAGCCGGTGTGGCTCCGCCCGCCCCCCGGGGGTGTCCGCACCGGTCACAGAAGGCGCGTTCAGTGCAGCCGGGCCCGTCCCGGCCGCAGAGGCGGGTCCAGGACAGCAGCGTCCTTGGTCCCGCGTGGSAGCTTTGGGAACAAGCCCGAAAAAAGACCTTTGGGGCTTGAAACTTATGTTTATATGTTCGCGTACATACTTGGATTTGATCAGCTTCTTTTGTATGTTTATCCGCAGGATTACCCCCAGTTYCCTCAGAGCAGACGAGCGGCGTCACAGCGAGGCGACGGCGGCGTCTTCGCCCCCCGAGGGAGGGGAAGCTGCCGGGCCCGCCGGAGCGCGCTTGGGGGCCCAGCRCCCCGCGTCGCTTTGCCTCGGGCGGGGGGCCCGTCCCCTCCACAAAGCCCATCCCAGGAGTCGCCGTGGGAGGCGTGTGGGGTGCGCAGCAGGTGCTGCTGCTCTTTCCAGAGAACTAGWGTTTTCTGCGGGGCAAGGCGGAAATCCTGAGCGCTGGCGTGTATTGAAGCCTGCCCAGGTCTTTGTGTGGAGCTATTCCACCACTAGGGAAAAGGGAAGCAACAAAGTATCTCTGTGAAACCGAGCACATGGATGCAAGCCAAAGCATGCATGGCGGCTCTCTGTTCTGGCTCAGTTTAGGTCAGTTGGGGATCGGATTTACAGATGCCAAGAACTAAGAGATGCAATGAGAGCTATCATGTGAACAAACAAAATGATATAAAATGCTACATGCTCCTCAGAAAGTAAATAGCAGCATTACAAGTTGGGTCCCCACTTGCATGGTCCATGTTCGCAGTGTCAGCCTTGGTTATGGCCAGGCTCATTCCCCAGATGCACTTTCCTTCACAGGAGTGTTGCAAGGTGTATTGGCTCCTGTATGTAGAGTCCATGGATACTATAGAGAGCAATACCTCATAAAAATGATTATTTTGCATTAAATGCAGTAAAATGATGTGCCTAGATGAATGAGGAGTAAAAATACTGAAGGKTTGCCTAGTCTGTGAGCAACTCTCTGTCCAAAGCTTGTGGGGAGCAAAAGGTGTACRATCAGAGAACCGAACAGCAAAGAAAAGGAGCTGCAAGGCCGACTGGAACGCTGGCTTTCCCGTCTTTTGCATTCTTGACCTTACTGACCTCTTCATATCGTTTCTGTACACAAGCATTAACTGTTCGGCTTCTAAAGAGACTTTAGAACTGATCAAGTTCTTTATTTCTGTTGAATTAGACACTGCGCAAGCAGTTGTCCCTGCTCTGAAATCTGACACTCTACATCAATGTTTACCAACCCTTTCTGATCTCAGGCAGCTTTTTTTTTTTGTTTTGTTTTGTTTTTTGGTGTGATATGTACTGTCTCCTCCAACAGATACTGCATATCCACACCTTTAAATGGAATGTGACACTTTGCTGAAGCTACCTAAAATTTCTGGGTATCTTGCCATGGCTTGTCAAAGGAGCACAGGCATTTTTGATGGTGATAGCTGCTTTGTTCTAGTGTTACATTCAGTTAAGTGCAGTTACATAGTATTGCTCACTGTGCCAGGTGCAGATTTAACAAAGTTTGTCCCCACACATACCATCAGCTTGTGTTGGATGAAATGATAGTAATGCCTTGCAACCCCCATGGTTATATCCAGACTTGAAAACTATTGCTGTACATATGTGAGAAAGAGGAAGACAGAGAGGCAGAGGCAGAAAACTGAAAGGACTCGCCAAGAACACATCTGAGGGTCAATGATGGCTGAGATCAATCTATTCTCCTAGTGTTTAATTTCCTTACTCCGTGGGAAGTGATAGCTCTGAGTCAAACCTCTAACAAGCAATTTAAGGGATGGGGCTAAGGCATTTGGTTGCCAGTGGGCCTGTGCTGGCACAAGAGCTGCTAGATGTCCCAAATCCCTGAGTGGAGAAGTGAGTCAGTAAGGGTTGCTACCCATGGGTCCAGCCCAGCTTCATCCTGCAGTGAGGAAAGGGGACACTTGAGGATTGTCCTGTCTCCTATCCATGGACCACTCAAATTATTGGAGTTCCTCTTGCTTCTTTTAGGCATATAATATGGCTCCTGACCATATGAAAATTATTGTACGTGGTTCATGTCATAAGGAAATTTGGCCACCAATGAATTATAATCATGAGAAGCCTTCTTCCACCAGTGTCATGGGTGCTGAAATTCCAAAAAGCACCTGAAGAAACCTCAAGGATCTTTCTAGATGAAAAGCACTGCATAAGACGCTATCACTTTACTTTAAATGAAAAGCAATATATTGAAATCTGAACCATGAATAAGCTGGCTGCACTTTAGAAGAGCTCTTAGACAGAATGATGTACTGGAAATACTTAACAAGATATTTTTTTTTTAATTAACATAGCCAAAAATATATAGTCATGCTATTGTCTAAGCATCATGGGAAGTAAGCAGTTTGGCATTCTGATGTCTTGTGAATCAAAATTTTATATTATATATTTTAATTGCCTGTTGGCATTTATATTTCTTTTCAGTTAAACTTCAGGATTAAAAGCAAGGTCATCCTTTAATTATTTGTGTTGTCATCTTTGTGGGTATAGAGACTGCATATTACTCTGTGTCTGCACCGCACCCAGCCTTTGAGTATTACCATAATATAACCTTAAATAATATCTTTCTTTTGACAGAAACAAAGTGGAGTAGAGAGTCAGTTTCTGTGGGAYTCCCCCTGCTTAATTTTAGTTGTCTGAAAGTAGATGTCTTGTCTAAGCAGGTCACATAGGGTGGGAGTGGTAGATACTGTTAGGGGGAGGTTCAGGCCTCCTATCTTAAGTGTCTATATCAGAATTGGGTAAGTGCTTCTGCTGGTTATAAAAGRCAGTTTCTGACAAGCTTCAGCAAGATGCCTTCTGTAGAAATTCTTGAGCTATATGTAATTTCTTTTTCCAAAGTGACAAAATGCCTCCCCATTACCTACTTGCATTTATAAACACGAGATGAGCCTTGCCCAGGTAGTATACCACTATTGTTATTCCAGATAACATGGAGCAGCACTGACTTGCACCATATGAGAATGCAGTTTTCTTTGTTCAAAGATACCAATTTTAAATGGCTTTTTTTTTTTTTTTTTTAGATTTTTAATTTAATAAATTTAAATAACCAGAATGCGGGTTGCTATAAAGATTTTTCCATACCATAATTCTGCAGAGACATCAGGTAAGTATCTGAAGAAATATCTACTATGCACATAGATACATAAATACATATAGGAGCTGAACAATACGACATCTGAGTTTGCAGGATTTTCTTTAGACAAAGCCACAGGCATGAAAGGGTTTTACCCTAAGTTTTCCTGTGTATTAATAATGAAGATCAGGATGCCACATTCGCTTCCTCTTCTTCTGAACATATAATGAAAGGAAATAGTTCTGGATCAAATCACAAAGAGCAGTGGAAAAGAAAGAATACGCTCTACACTGGCACTCCAAAGTTTAATTGCCCASTATGCTGCATCTTTATGGAAGAAGGAGACAGATAAATGCCATATGTTAATAATTGGCCCCCTGTGGCTGACCTTTGGCTCAAATATTCCATATTGTGATTCATGTCGCACTGTTGGATCCAAATATGCTCATTCCACAGGCTGCAGAAAAAAAGAGGGATTCTGTTTACCTTCCAGCAGCAGAATTTCATTTGATCACTCTTYTAGAGATTGATTTTATCCCTGCCTATAGATTGCCCTTTGAAAAACTGCCCTGCACTTCCTGAACTAGGATTTTTAAGACTCAGCTTCTCTTACTGCCTTTGCTACTGGCTGGTTGGGCAACTTGAAATAAGTAATTTTGTCCGAGTTTCTGCTCCAGTAAAACAGGGAAAATAACTGACTTCCTTGCTGATGCAATTTGAAATCTGAGATTGAAGACACTAAAGAGGAGGTTCTTCTCTAGAGAAAAGTAGAGATTGTCCTCTAGAATCTAGAGGTTTCACAGGATGAGGTCAGAAAAGGACACCTGCATTTGTCTCATGGTTTTCTGGCCATCTTCTCTCCTTATCTTGCAACTCTATTTGTACACAGACTGTGTTTGCCTTCTCACGGTATTATAGTAGTTTTGTATCATTCTAATACCATAAATTGTATTGGTAGGCTTTCCAGAGAGAAGCAGGCATTTGCACAAAGAAATCCAGATTTCTGAGCTGATCTATTAGTTTGATCCTGAAGACACATAACCTTTCTATGGACCTAATGTGCATCCCATAYATTACAAATACACAGTGCATAACACTCCATGGCACTTTTCTAGGGAAATTAGATCCTCAAATATATGGTAGTAGGTGGACTCAGAATTGTAATGTAAAACATACAACAAATTCAAATAACGTTCAGTTTTTAAAAAACTTCAATCTTCAGAAAAGGAGGACCTAGGAAACTACAGGACAGTAGTCCCTCCATCCCTGGAAAGGGGATGGAGCAACTCATTCTGGATGTCATTTCTAAACATGTAGAGAAAAAGAAGGTGATCAGGAGGAGTTAGTATTGATTCACCAAAGGGAAATCCTGCTTAACCAATCTGATAGCCTTCTAGSATGGMAKGACTGGCTGGGTAGATGAGGGGAGAGCAGTGGATGTTACCTGCCTTGACTTCAGCAAGGTAATTGACAGTGTCTCCCATAACATCCTCCTAGAGAAGCTCAGGAAGTGTAGGTTAGACGAGTAGACAGTGAGGTGGATTGAGAACTGGCTGAATGGCAGAGCTCAGAGGGTTGTCATCAGTGGTGCTGAGTCTAATTAGAGACCTKCATCTAGCGTTGTCCCCCAGAGGGTCAGTACTGGGTCCCATCCCTGTTCAACTTCTTCATCAATGACCTGGATGAGGGGACAGAGTGCCTCCTCAGCAAGTTTGCTGATGATACCAAGCTGGGAGGAGTGGCTGACACACCTGATGGCTGTGCTRCCATTCAGAGAGACCTGGACAGGCTGGAGAGCTGGGCAGAGAGGAACCTCCTGAGGTTCAACAAGGGCAAGTGCAGAGTCCTGCACCTAGGGAGGAATAACTCCATGCACGAGTACARGCTGGGGTCTGACCTGCTGGAAAGCAGCTSTGCAGASAAGGACCTGGGAGTGCTGGTGGATGACAAGTTGACCATGAGGCAGCAATGTGCCCTTGTGGCCAAGAAGGCCAATGGTCTCCTGGGGTGCATTAGGAARAGTGTTGCCAGCAGGTCGAGGGAGGTGATCCTGCCCCTCTACTCAGCCCTGAGGAGGCCTCATCTCRAGTACTGTGTCCAGTTCTGGGCTCCCCACCACAAGAGAGACATGGAGCCACTGGAGAGAGTCCAGCGTAGGGCTACAAAGATGATSAGRGGGCTGGAGCACCTGCCCTACGAGGAAGAGCTGCGAGATCTGGGCCTGTTCAGCCTGGGGAAGAGAAGCCTGAGGGGGGATCKGATCAATGTGTACAAGTACCTGAAGRGAGGGTGTCAGGGGGACAGGGACAAACTCTTTTCAGTTGTCCCATGTGAYAGGACAAGAGGCAATGGGCAGAAACTGAACCACAGGAAGTTCCACCTGAATATAAGGAACTCTTACTGTGAGAGTGGTGGAGCACTGGCACAGGTTCTCCAGAGAAGCTGTGGAGTCTCCTTCTCTGGAGATATTCAAAACCTGCCTGGACGTGATCCTGTGCAATTTTCTCTAGGTGATCCTGCTTGAGCAGGGTCTAGATGATCTCCAGAGATCCTTTCCAACCTCAGCATTTCTGTGATTCTGTGAACATGACTTTGGCATTTGCTACAGAGTTGAAACCTTCAGGTACAGTGATTAATAATAACAGAATTTCTCCATCTGAGTTCTCTAGAGTCATGTCTGCCACTGAAAGCCTTATCTAAAGCTGATTTACTAAATTGCCATTGCTAAAATTGCCATAGCCTTTCAATTTAGATTGAAAATTCATTTCTGGTTTCCTCCTAGATGAGATGAAGCAACAAAGCCATGATGAAGGCTAGGAAGCTGCTCCTGCTCCCATGGAGATCACAAGGAATTTTGCTTAGACTGGGCCTATAAGCTGTCTTCCCAGGGATGACACAGAAAAATCTATAAATATACAGCCGTAATAGCTGGGGGGGCAGAAAAGCGTGAGACAAAGCCTCCAAGGAGATCTGTCCCTGCCTCCATTCAGGACACATCTGGACTGCAACACAAGCTGGGCTATTTTTTTTTATTTCCTTGCTGTTTTGTTTACCAGACATGACAGGCTGTTAGCTGATTGTACAAGGGGTGGCCTTACAACAATTACAGCAATCTCATATCGTTTCCCACCATAGCAAATAATCAAGTGCTCTTTTCCCCATAAAGGAGGAGAAGACAGACAAGATACTCTCCATGCTCTGAGCCATAAAGTACATGCAAATTGCAAATGGCAAGCATCTTTTTTTCTGTCTGTCCTGTAGTAATGATTGCACTCCAATGACTTTCCATGGGCCATATAAACACTTGCAGAGAAACATAGGCACAGATGAAGACTACAGCATTTTCCATCACAAAGTGCTTGTTAAACCCAACAACCCTAAGAAATCAATAGTGGCCCTTCTAACTGTGCCATTTCCAGCATGCCGAGAATGTATAAGCACCAGAATATACAAGCATGTATATTTTAAAGATGAGGAAATGGAAGATCTTCATTTTCAAAGAACTGTCGACTCCAGTTACAGTTAATGGAACCCTTAGAATCCACCAAATCTGAAAACAACAACAACAAAAATCCCATAACTGCTAACATTTGGCGTTTAAAAAGCAGAGTTTTCTCTCTTAAGTGTTGAGTTTGCTATATATCCCTATGGAGGATTTTCTATGTAGAAATCCACGAGCATGGATCATTGCTGTACGCAGYACTGAGCCTGGTGCAAGCTCAACATCCCAGAGCTTGCAGTAAGCTCTGCAGAATCGGTGGGGGCATTTGAGCTGTGAGACTGTCTGGCTCCTTTTGTATGCACAGATCAACTCTGCTTATGATACTGTAACAGCAGTTGTGCTGCTGAGCACCCACAAATCCTTAACATCAGCCAAGATGTTTTATTTTTCCATAAAGTTCTAGAAAGGCAGATGGCAGATGACTTAGAGAAGTGATAGAACTGATAGAGACACCCCAGTCAACACACTGGTAGCAATGCTGGGGGTAAGATTCAGAGCTCCTGGTTCTCGTTGTCTAAGTAACAGGTACATTGCACACTTGAGTTTGTCTCCACGACAGAATTGATTTGGGTGACTGTCATTGGTATGCAACAACTCTGGCTAGTTCAGGAATGTCTTAAGTAGTTTAACTGTAAACTTCTGCCTTCATGATATGTAGCCTGCATGCCACTAGGACTTCTGGGGGCATTCTTCCTGGGGAAGTTGTGCTAAAATAAGTTCAAAGTCTCTCTGATTCTTTCTTGGTGAGTCATTAATCATGGGAGAACTTGTCCTGTTCTTCTAGACACATGAGAAAATATGTGGGAAGAAGCTGGAGCAACAAAGTAAAGTTAGCATCCCAAGGGAAAGCAGAAACCTTGGCTGTAACCCGCACTTCTAGCTGTGCCTTCAAAATCAGATAAGTGTGTTGTATACAACCAAGGAGACTATGGGAAACACCATATCAGAGCCTTCAAAAGTGGGCAGTGAAGATACCATGTGACCACAATAGATCCCCGATTTCAGACAAGTCTCCAATCACCACTTTAATATAAAACATAAGAAAAAGTAATGACACAAACATGAGCAATTAACAAAAACAGGTTTTCAACATTTTTCCTGATTTCTTACTGGAATAAATTATTATTCTGTCCCTAATTCTTTGTTCCCATTTTCCACCCCCTGTGGTTTAGTAACCAGCAGTCATTCTTTATAAAGAAATCAGCAGGTTTATTGAGGCTGTGGCTACCCTGAAGTCCTCTGAGGCTTTCTTATTGACTGACCATATCTTAGATAAGGTTGCCAGTAAATTATAGCTCAGCTTAAGAGCATCTGCCTCAGGGCTGCTCTCCTCTCATTATAAAACCTGATCTAATCCTGCATGTCTCTTCAATTATTGGAGACTACAATACAAGAAGTGGCTTCCCTAGTGAACCTGAAATGAGATAAATTATTCCTAAGTAGGATAAACATGAATGCTAAAGAGTGGCTAAGCATTTCCAGAACACTTTCCTTCCAATATCCATGTGGTTTCCAGTTGAATAATATATCACCACTCCTATTAATGTTGACTGTTATTTCACCACAAAAATGAGCTAAAAATTTGATATCCTTACACCTGTCAATTTTAAGTATTCTGTCTGCAGGAATCACGTGTATGACAATTCAGATGATCACCCTAGAGAATATACTGGATAAATYGCTTGCTTTAGGCTCTCCAATCTACAATAGGAAGTCTTGGGAGATGTCTTATCTCCAGACCAAGATATACAAAAAATATTTTGCTTGCAAGTTTTTGATTGTAAGATCAATGAATGTCAGAAAGCAAATGGAAAAGGAACAAGTTTACCTTGATATTTTTGACCTTAGACAGATATTTAACATCTTAGGCTGGAGGGTGAACTGGATATGTCGGTGCTAATTGGATTGAGTTAGCCCAGTTTACAGCTCCATGGAGTAAAYAGGTTTAGTTCTAAGCTGAAAGAGAGGACTGTGCAACTGCAGAGCCACAAAAATGTCTCACACCTTACTACCTGAGTGAGTAAAAGGCCTGCTAGCCCTCCTGTTGGATCTGTATCTGCTGCAAGGTCTAGCATGTAATAGCACAAACGTACAACTTCCCAGGGTCCTACCCGAACTGTAGCTTCCTTGGAACCTCGTCCTTTGTGAGCAGCCTTTCATTGGAGAGTGTTAAGCTGCACGCTGCCGTAACACAAATGTAACCACTATGTTTCAGCACTAGTACATAACTTACTTTTGTTTACAGCTTTGTATTTCCATCTGGATAAATAAAAAGAAACAGAAGGATTTATTCCTTTCAGGGGGCAAATTTGCCTCTGGCAAACAAATTAATGGAGCCTGTGAACCCAAGCCAAGAGTTATATAGTTTGATTGAATGTAACAGTAATGAATTATTCTAATTATGCTTTAAAAACCCAGATTACATTTATTCCACAGCATTTCTTTCTGTCTACAGGAAGCTTATTGTTCACTCAGCTGCAAATATGGAATATTGCCCTCTGATAGAAAAAAAATAAGTTGTCTTGTCACTGCTGACATCCATGTGTGCTACTCGTTAGATCATTAACTTGTACTAAGGAAAGCAAGATAGTTCAGGGGGATGTCAGGTGGTGGAAGGAGAAGAACTAGTGTGAAGACACAGCGGGACTACACAGGATCCTTCTTCCTCAATCCTGGCCTGCATTACGAGTGCAAGGAAGTGCTGTTTGTCCTGACGGACAGGCCTCAGAGGATCTTAGGAAGTACCTCCTAGGAAGCTATCCCATAAGTACGAGTGCATGCTGCCACCTTTACAGAAAATGGGAAAGGGAGTAATCCACAGATCCTTCGAGTGCRGTCCTATGGCTTCTTTCTGAAAGGAAGCGAGCCCTGCCTTCATCCCCCCTGCCTTCATCCCCCCCCCCACCATCTTTCCCAGTAAAGCAGTACCAGATGTTGGAATCTTTTCAAGATACTCCTCTTGGAGACCTCTTTTGTTGCATTTCCTTCTGATAGGTCATATATGAGGATAAAAAAAGACTGTAAGATTCCTGTAGTCTGCTCTGTCAGATTACAAATCTGGCTAGAGCCATCTCCAGTGGTGAACGAAAGCAGATGCCCATGGTTGAGCATAAGAAAGGGGTAAAGGCATATGATACCCCAATACTCTAACAGCCTTTTGCCACTTGCATCTTGCTGAGTTGGATATAGATTTCTATGAATTTGGTAACTCAGATTAGATGGATAGACTCTCTTCTCTTTCCCATGAACTTGCCCAATCTCCCTTTAAATTCATGTCAGTTTTTGTCAATATCTTTTGGCAAGAAACTCCAAGAAAGTTCAATAGTCTTCACACAGGAGAGGACATCTGCTACCAATGGTAAGAAATGCATTGTGTAAATATCAATCACTAGCAATTAATACAATCTTCCTCATGGAAACACGATCCCACAGTCAACAAAAGCAAACTTCTTCAGGCTTCTCTGGTGCAGGATCTAAGCAATACAGTTTAACTCATGCCCCTAAAAACAACAAGAGAGTCCCTCTCGATTTTAGTTAGGCCTGCAATTCCTACCAGCCAGAAAAGTGATTCCAAATCACTCTTCAACAGTCTTTCAAAATTAAAACTTAGTCAAAGTGAGGTTTTACCTCCCTCAGTAGCCATGGCCCTTAAGTGCAGTTCTGGGTTTGCAATGCTCCTCTGGTTTCTGGACAAAAGYGTCGCCATGTTGATTTCATTTCAAAAAAGCTACRGAGTATTTCTTACAGAAACGTGGAAGGATGAAAGCTARTGAATGACGAGTGGGGCTGCCACACTAGAAACAATTATAGAAACAACTAGCTCCAATAAAAAGCTCTATTCTCATTTACATGGCTACAGCCATCATCTAACTATATTGTGGTCCTTTTTGTCAAAGGATCTAAGTCTGGATGATTGCCTTGCAGTTCCCTCAAATTTATACCAGTTGTATTCTGGTTTTGATCAGCTATTTTCTACTGAGCTATTAACTAACATAGCACTAGCCTGTAAATAGAGTAGACTTTAATGAAGAGGACTCTGTTATTTATGTATTATTTGCAGATAACTTCAGTCTTTCCCTAAACTAGACATACCACTATGACCCATAGAGTCAATATGTGTTGCATTTGCATTCTTTTATAATGCAAGACAGTTGTGCAGTTACATATAAATAGACCTCAGGGGGCTCTGGCCTCCCAGCTGTATTAAATAAATCCCCATAAGCACAAAAGAGAAAGAAAAGGAAACAAAAAGCTTCCTGCTAGCATTTCCTGGAAGCATAGAATTGAAATAATTCACTTCTGAAGTGTCCTGTGGAAATAAAGTGTAGCTAGAAAACATCAGAAAAAAACTCTTACAAAAATACAGTCTTGGAACTGCAACAGTAAACATCTTGCCTTTCAAGAGGAATGCAATTTTCCCAGTGCATTCGGTCACCATCATGGCCCTGCAGAAAACACTTGGTCCTTAATCTTTACTCAGACTAAATGTCCTTGTATTGAGAAAATCACAAGCAGAAAATGCACCACTTTGATGAGCATAGTTACTGTGTTGTTCTCTTTTGCCAGRTTTTTATATAAATTCCTCTGCCCTCTTTTACAGAGTTGCAAATAYAGGTCTTTATTAATACACATATGCTACTCAAGCTGATTCTGATCTGATAAAAGGAGCTGTTTAGGCAGAATTTTTGTTTTTCTGGCAAAAATATTTAAATGGAAACTTGAAAAAAAAAGTTTCATTTTAAAATGAAACATTCTTCAGGGTTTGTTCATTTATTAACAAAAAACCCACATGCCTTCTTAAAACTTTTAACAAATATAGATATTGTCTACAAATGTTTCCATTTAGTCTAAAAAGCTATTTCTGGAAAAAAAAAATGTTTTTGGTGATACCAGTTCTTCTATAAAAGCTGATGTTCCACCTATAGTGATCCTGGGCAGACCTTGTAACACGGGTCATTCTCACCTCGATCTTCCTTCTGGGTAGCTTAGGGGACCCTCCCATGCATTAAACTCTGGACAAGTGGCATATGAGCTGCCTTTAAAGCCAACTCCTCCCCTGTGAGTATCTCATTGTCTGTATCCCCTGGATTTAATGGGCAACAACGGAGGGATTTTTCATTCATCTCCTGTGACCAGCTTGCCACAGTATTTTACCATATGTCACTTCACACAAGARACAGAATGGAAAATCATTGATTTTTGCATGTGTGTGTGTTACAGATTTGGGGGAGGTGAGGGAAGCTCCATAGCATTTACTCATGGTGCACTGGTTTTGACCATTAATTTCATAATTCTGGTCTTACGGCATCCAGAGCAACGACAMATGTTTTGTTAGTAATAAAGTGGATAGGAAAAAGCTGTGAAAAGTTTGKCCCAAAGCACATTTCATTTCACTGACCATAATATCAAAGCATCAGAGAGGACAAATTGAGTTTACAGTGTGCCACCAGCCCTTGTAGGACATGCCATGTCTTGCATACGAATGCAATTTTACCAGTCCAAGCAGTGTATCTGAATCCCTGTTTGCCTAGGACATACTGTGCTGGATGAGCTTTGTTTTACAAAATCMAAGGTGGGAACTTTGAAGGATGAAGGATGTAATCAAAACTCCCTGACTGGGAAGAGTTAGATAAACAGTTCTGGTTTCAGTCCATCTCCCACATTAATCTTATTATTCAGTGACTGCTTAGAGCCATCTCGTGCTCATTTAAACTAAATAGATAACCCAATTATAACGATCCTGAGCTATTTAGAACTACAGAAGCAGACTAAATTTCAGTGCTTCTGCATTTAGATCATACAGACCTCCAGAGCATGAATATCTATATTGTTACTTTATTTCATTTAATCTCTGAAATCATTAAGAAATTGCACATATGGATTAGAGGGGTTGGCATATTTTGTATATGACACAATAGTTCCAGCCAATTTCCTTAATAAACCAGCACCTAAAGGAATTACTGGCTGTATAAATCCTTCTATATCTGACTACAGGATACAGGACTTAGGTCTGCAAATCCACTTGGGTCCCTGGGATCATGGGAAAGTGCTGAAGTGATGGTAAGAAAGGACTAAGGGAAAGGGTGGAGCTGAAAGCGTTCAGTCGATCAGCACAGCATCTTTCCTAGCAGAGCTGGAGCATTACCAAAGGCCTCTTGAATCTCTCTTTTGCTATAGGAAATAATCTGCTAACTAACAAATTCACAGTGGAAGAAAACAAAGAGAAGGGGCTAGTTAGACAGATCACTGAACTGCTTTTCTCATCAAGTGTTCTTAAATCCAGCTGCAAGCTGATCCGTTTGCTAGGGATGGTAAATTATGTATTTCTATGGGATTCTCACAAYGTTGTGATTAAAATCAAGGAACACTCACAAAATTAAAATGAACTGAGAAATTAACTAAAACAAAGGCAGGAAAGCAGATGATTACTTCAAGCATATAATTTCTTTTGTGCTATTCAATTTCATAAACTATTCATGAACAGATTGCAAAATTAAAACAAACTGATAAACAATAAAATGCTTGCTCATTACTAGAATTGATTTGCATTTTTCCCAGAGATAATTCTTGGGAGACCAAGGAGAGACCTAAAAGACAGGGTCTCTTCAATTTGGAGAAATGGCAGCTGAGAAGGCACATGAGTGCAGTTTGCCAGCTCAGAAAGGAAACAGGTAAGGTGAAAGTGGCTACAATATTCATCAACCCCACAATCCTAGAGCTACAACAGCACTCAATGAAACTAGTGCGAGACTGGTTCAAAAGAAAAGAAACCATCTCTTTACACAACAGACAGTGAAATTCTGCAAGCTGCTGCCACAGAAGGTTGCAAAGGCAGATGGTCTCAGCAAGTTCAAAAGGAGATAGAGAAATTTATGGACAACAGGTCCAAAAAGAGATAGTAAGGAGAGTACCCTTCTAAAATCCCAATACAGTAACTGTGGATGCTAGAGAGTGTGAGGGAAATGGATTGCAGAAAGTGTTCAAGCTCGTGTGTTCTCCCTGGCTAGTATGTCCTATTGCCACCGTGCCTACTGAACACCCACTTTAGAGCTAGAAGGTGGAGGAAGAAGAGCTGTGACTGGACTATTGATCTGAGCAGGAGGGCATTTCTCATGTTCTTAAGTGGTTTGGAGTGGGGGTTCACATGCACGGACTAGTATATGTATTTTTTGCTAGTCAGGCAGAGCTGCGCTTCCCAAAGTTGAAAAAGTCATGAGTCAAAAGGAGTGGAAATTTTAGTAGAATGAAAGAAACCTAAAGAGACAGTAAATCTGACTTAATTGCTCTGTGCACAAAGGCTCAGCTGTAGGAAGTTCTTGTGACCTCTTTGGTCACCAGTAAACATCAAGGACAATGAGTTCATTAATCAGCTTGCGGCCTCCCCACACCATGTTTTTATCTAGTCAGCCTTCTTTCCTCTTTCTGCCCACTTTCCTGCTTTCCTGACATGCCTTTAGATTCCCCATGGTCCTTATGAAGCTGCTTCTCTTTCCCAYCCTTTTCCCACATCTTTTTTTTCCATCCCACCAGGCCCTTTTACACTCTGAACGCACATTTAACCCAAGCAGACATAGGTCCCTGCCTTGCGACAAGGCCTTTGGCTTCTGGCACCTCGGTCTTGTCTCAGTTGCAGCACTGCTCTGATGAACTCTGCTGGGAGCGTGCACAGCAGGAGGACACGAGGGCTAAACTCAGCCGTGCAGCTGTTAGACGATGTGCCAGAATAAACGTTAGCACTGCAAGAGAGGCCATGAGGTGATGGGGACTGGCCAGGAGGGCTTCACGCTCTAGTTTGAGCAGAGCCAATGTTTCACAGTTCAGATCAAGACAGTCACTTGTTGCATAGACGGACACCTCATGAAAAATTAATTGGGTGTAAATCAAAGTATAATCACTTTCTACCAAACTACTGAGATCTTGAAATTCAATGGTGTCTCAAATTGACTTCTTTATTCTTTTTTTCTTTCTTTTTTTTTCCACCTGAAAATGATTGTGGGCATGATTTTCYATAACCAGTTATACAAGTCAGGAAGCTTAACAAAACTGCAGGTATTGCTTCGTTTGTGCCCAGCTGCAGACGGCAAAGGACATCTGCAATTAYGTATACATGGGTCTAATTATAAGGATAATGCTTAGAGAAGATTGGGAATTTTCAGTGAGTTGGCTTTTTGATGAGGGACAGGGGAGAAGCCTGATCTACCTGAGCTGAGATTTTTTTTGTGGGAGTGTTCACACCACTTTCAACGAAGAAAGATTTCTGAGGAAAAACACACAACATGATACTCAGTTTTCCCCACCTAAGAATGGCAAGAATCCGTTGTTCAGAGCATTTACTTAAGATGTGGGAGCCAACGTCATATCCTGTTTGCATTATTCAGAACACATAATTGATTCGGATTTTCCATGTCTTCAGTTGAAATTGTCTCACCTAAACTATTTACTCAACCGAAGGAAGTCCAGCTGACTCTCCCTCGGTAGTCGCAGGACTTATTAGGTCTATGAAAGACTGAGGATCACATCCGGGTCTTAATTCAGACTGTGTGCGGTCCCGAACAGTGCATGTCCAAGGCTTTCTGGCCGACCATATATGAGTGTGTTTAGGTTCCAGGCAATCGTTTCCCTCTAGGTATTGGTTTTGGAAGGGTTCGCCCTGAGCAGAGGGTCTCCCAATAGTCTTCACAGCTTGTGCAGATACCTAGAGAAACTGTCCTCCAGCAAAGCCCAGAGGCCTGGCTTCAGGACAAGCCCTTGAGGCTGAAAATGAAACTTAAAACTGTGCACATCACCCCACATATTCCCACTTGCTTGAAAGASAAGAAAAGGAAAGCTTTGCTAGTCCTGTTTCTTTAAAGGGGTGGTAATAAAAGTATATAACTTTGAAATTCATGCAGGCTTAGTCTGGGCAGGCCTAGATATACAGGCAGTGGGCTGTGGTCCATATCTGCCTAATTTCTTTCAGTAGAAGGATACATGTATTTTTTATCACGTGAGAAAACACATCTTTTACAATCCATTTCCCTCTTCCTAGAAGACTGTAATTATGTAACATGCAAAGAAATCAAGCTGGTCTAGGCTATGACAGATGACCTCTGACCAGCTATAGTTACAGGAAATCTGGTGACCAAGCCCTGTAAAGAGATATCTGCCCTCTTGCTCCGTGCTCCTTCTTCACTGGTCCACTTGCTCCCATACTGCAGCACAACTGATGTGTGGAGATGAGGACAAGGCAGGGAGTGAACGGTGTTTCCTGATGCAGGTCCCTCATCATGGATGTCCTATTTTAGATTCAAGAGTGCTGCTCTGTGGCCAAGACTGGGTATCAGAGCACTTTCCTCCACTGTGAAAGTAGAGACTAGGCCTGGCCCATGTGCCAATATCATGCTGAGCTTTGGTGAAAAAGGTGAGAAGTGTAGAAGGACTTTTTTATTTTGGGGTAAAAGCCGCTTTCATCTAAAGAACTAATCTGAACAGGCTAAATCTAAATCAGAATACTACTTAGTTTAGTGCTCCTCAGTGAAATATGACAATCTTCTGCCAGTCTTGTTGGAAAAAAAAAACAGCACTAAATCAGAGCTCCATCACCTCCTGCTTCATTAGAACATTATGAAGCATAATCCCAGGGCCTGCTGGTATTTCTCAGCTCTTCAACACAGTGACTGTCCTCAAAGCTAGAACAGTAAAGGAGCTACCAACCCCTCCTTCAGCATGTGGTACTGGCTTGGGGTCAGTGCAGAAGATCCACTAATGTTTTTCCAAGGAGTCTGTCATCATGATATAGAATCTGGCCTTAAAAAAAAGGCCTGTTTTCTCCGTGAAAATCAACCTTCCACTTTTCTCCCTAAGYGACTTTGTTCCCTGGGGTTGTTTGAGTGATACCCAGATATGCCTCATCAGTGCCAAGGAGCCTATTAGCTGGCAGGGCCATAGCTGTGCCAAGGAGCACACTAATGTCTAAACAGCACAGGGATCCGGAGATGGTGCTTGGTTTTAGCTCTTGTCCTCTTTAGCTGATTAGACTGGATGTAGCATAGATACCTGCCAGCAAAGACAGCTAAGATTAGCTGATGGGTTTGGTCTAGGTACACTAACAAATAGAAAGGCACACTGTGCATTTCTACACCTTGTATTTTGCAAGCAGTCAAAGTAGAAAAGTAATGGTTATTATTAGTTTCAAGCAATTCATTTAACCAAAGCAGTCAATGTCTGTAGTTTGGTGCTGATGGTTGGGTTCAAACCCCCAGTGTAAGCGGGCATGACATACACTCACGCCCAAGCACAGGAGTACCCTGGCGCTCAACCTGCCAGTCCCTTCCCCGCTGCGAGACCTTTCAGTTCCGTTGCTCAAAGCTCCCTGCTGGYTCCATCAATGCAGCTGAGAGCACAGAAAGAGCAAAGCTACTCAGAAATATCCCCAAAGAGACCATGGGCAAGCAGAGCAGGAACAGCATTTGAAAGGCACTGGAGTGAAGCAGCTCCAGCTTTGCCATTCCTGAGGACTGCGAGAAGCATTAATGGGCCCCATGTGCTACGGGAATGTTAAACACTGCGTGGGCTGGAAGATTTATGCTCTTGACACTGGAGGAACTTCCTGACTAAGAGCTAATTGCTTTGGACTGTGAGCGTCTCTGCTCCAAATTACTGTAACTTTATTGAACATTAAACCTAAGAGAGCAACAAAGCCAAAGATGGACGGTTCTCCTRTGTAAGATGACACTGCTTTAACCTCATATTTCCAAGGATGTGGAAAATTCAATGCTTTGTTTCATGAAGTTCATGTATATTTTTCAATTATATTTCATAAAAAAGATGAGACTGGTCATTATTTCTAGTGTATTGTTTGTCTCCAGCAATAGCCAATAGTGAATTGCACACGATGTGCAAGCATGTAGGAGCAGAACACGGTGGTGGTCCTGCCTCCTCAAAATACTTTCTCAGTCTTCAACAAATTATGGAACAAGGATGTGCCGAGCCACAGATGGTGTCTTTGTATTTTAATGACCTTCAGTAGTTTCTCTTTTATGAATCTGTCCATTAGCAAACTCACGGAAACTGCTTGCAGCCCAGAGCCTGCAGGAATGAGATCCAGAGCTCGACTGAATGTTGCATGAGGAGCTGCCTCCTTTTGGTTTTTTTGTACCTGTTCTTTTTTGTCTAGCACTACACTTGCTAAGTAGCATTTTGGTGATTCTCTTAAGTGCACATTGTAGCATAGTTTAATCGACAGAATGAAGTACTTGAGACAGATGCAGAGGTCCAGCTGCCCCATTTTATGTTCATCTCTGACTACTAACCACCAAATCTGAGGTTTAGCTCCCAGCAGGGAGAGAATCAATGATGTGTTTGAAATATCTGCTGGAGATGAGTTCACCTGAAGACCTGGATATTTAACCATAAACTTTCAAATGCAGAAACTTTGCTTTTGCCTGTGTAACCCTTGAGGCACACAAGAAATATTTGGATGCTCAAACAATAGGAGGCAGCATGAAAACATATTGCAAAAGGATGGGAAAACAGAGCGAGAGGGAGRCTAAGCGGCTCTGAAGAGCTCTGCAGACAGCACACACACAACAGTGCAGGAGTAGATRGAGATGACAGTGGGATGGCCTTAACGCTCAGTGATTTAGGTTGGTTTGAGCCCAATTTGCAATAGCTTGATTCRAGTGTGTGCATAGAATTAAGCAAAGTCATAGACCATAAGAATGCTGAAAGCTGAGAGAAACAAGGTTCGTTTTGAAAACAAACTCCTGCCACCCCCCTCCTTGCCCCGACATGGTTAACAGAACCTTTATTCCGCARCCTCTTATTAACTCAGAATTGTCAGGCTTCATTGCAAACCTTGAATACTTTTAAWTCATTCCTGTGGTTCCCTGAGCATCCAAATGAGACAGAAATTTGGTCAGTCAACTTATTTAGGAATGCCTTCTCCTCCTTCCTGTACTGCTCACATTGCAGTATATTGCTGGCATTGTTTAAAGTATTACTGGCAAATAATATTGCTCTGTGCATTTTAAATAGAAGTCAGGCAGCAAATGAAATTAAATGTGGACTGAAAGGCACAAATTCCTAAGCAGAATAGTCTGTGTGTCTGACAGGAAATAGAAAAATTTTGTTAGGTTTGCCCTGACCGACCTAATTTGATCTTGGATTTCTTTTTTAAATACAGTATTATGTGTGTATAAAATGTAACAGCTTCTTGAAACTGAAAACAAAACCACTAAAATATGATCTCTGCTGGGTTTCCCAAATTATTTAAAATTGCAAAGAGTTTCAAATTCTACCTTTCCAGTGTTCCTGTGYGGTAAACAACAGCTTAAAACCCACAACATCAGGGATATCCAGGCAAAAAATATCTCAGCAGCAACTGTGAAGGACAGGTCAGCAACAATTTCCAGCTTCGGTTATAAATGCCCTTCAGCTGTAAGAAAGACCCCAGTGACACTCAGATTCTTTAAACTCTGTAAAATAGTAACTGTGCTGCAATCCAAGATGTCCTGAACAGAGCTGGTAAATCCATCTTTCAGGAATCCAAACCCGTTCAGGATTTCCACCTGCCATAAGGTTCTGACGTAAGCATCTTTCACATTAAATATAAAGCAAATGTAAAGGTCTCCAGTGAGCTTATTTGGGTCTTTAGCTTACTTTTGTATATCATCTTGGTTATTTTATGTTTTTTTTTTTTTTTAGTTTTTTAGTTTTGCTTCCAGTGGTAGCTTTTACAAGAATATTATGGACTTTCTTGATGGAGATAATTAGAATGGCGAATGGCGAGTTTGCAGCAGTCGTATCATTTTTTCCTGGGGCAGCAAGGCCTTTTGGAGGATTAATCTTAATCTTCCCAGTTTCCTGACTCCTGAAGATAGCAGACAGGCTCAGCCCTAACTGTGCTGCAAGTTCATTTCACAGCTAAAAGCTTGCCATTAAGAACGACCTATTCTTACCTCTCCCTCCCTGTTTCCTCATCTGCTTCATCTCCGGCATTTCRGGGGACAGCCGTCTCAACAGCTTCTGTATCGAGACTCTGTGTGAGCTGTAAGAATCCTATCTGTTAACTGCTACACCAAATGTTTCCTCTGTCAGCATCCTTGGGGCTCACTGCAAACCCAGAGAATCAAAATACGTCTGTTTAGAATTGGATCACTTTCAGGTTTTGTCGCAAACCTTAAACCTTTCTCATTTTCCAATCACAAACAAAAAAAAAAAATAAAAAAGAAAATATTTTTCTGCAGTTTCTTGGAGAATATATTGCCACTGAAAAAGCATTTTGATTTTGGAGAAACAGATTTTCTCTTCAGTTCTGCTGGAAAAGCAGCAGAACCGATGGAAGCTTTGCTTCGTTAGAAAAAGGGATTGCAAACTGTGCTAGGGAACTGAGGGCTACATGTAGCCCCTGTGTACAAGCAGAGGTACACAGAGATCTGAAAGTTGGCTGGATGCGAACCTGCTCTGATCTGAAAGCCAAACAGCTAAGTGCTCCCAAACCGCTTGCCTCTGTAGTCTGCCTGCTCCTATTTCCCCACTTGGCGTAGCAAAAGGGGAGGAATTCAGCACTCAGCACTGGTGCAGCTCCGAAGCAAATATAAAACATAAAAAACCTAAATTGCGACTGTAGCTACACTGAAGTCCAAGAGGATCCTGTGCAGGCCCAGAGGCTTGGAGCACGTTTCATGATCGTGACTTGGGTCAGCGTACACGGTCCTACGCGCACGGCAAAGCACTCATTTTATGCGGTGCTCTTTTTTGTGTAGGATGAGGGCATGAACGAACTGGGACGGAGAACACATTTCATGCACAAGAGCTTCATAAGTATTTTAATTAAAGTATTTTAATCACCTCCCCGCTTAAAAAACATAACTATGTTCTACAGTGATGATTTACTGTAAACTAGTAGTAAAAGTATTCACTCACTTTGAGACATTCTGTGCAATGTGACGAGGAGTTTAATAATTGCTGGATATTTTAGAAATGTTGTCTTGTAAAAAAATATGTAAAAATAAGTGATAATCAAGGGTGAAAGGATTACTGCTGTTGATTTAAAAGCTTTCTGCAGCAGATTCAAAATCCCAAAGCTAGAGCATTTGTTTTAGCACATAAAAATGCAAAAAAGAACAGACTGGCGGAGTCCTTGTTCGAACAACTGGCAGGCAAGTAGCAATAGATCATGAAAAATACATTTCCTAAACTTTCCCTTTTAATATATTAGGTGTTGTTTGTAAAATAGCTTGGGAGAACACGTCAATATAGGACTGCTAACTAGATAATGAGCCAAATCTATCTCYACATTTCAGCCGAGTTGCAGCCGGGGTGAATTTGGCACTGTCTCTCTATAAACATGAATCAAGCTGTTTGAATTTTGTCATTAGACTACCCCTGACCCAAGAGGATACATTTCCTTGGCAACAACAATTAAGGGCCTGACAGAAACGCTACATATTATCTGCATCTTTTCCTTAACAAAAGCTGTGTTTTCCCGCCGTGATCCCTCCCTGAGTAACGAAGATTAAGGGGCCCATCCAGTTTCCTGCGAAACCAAAGATAAAATTTCCATTGGTTTGATAGCTAGAGTAAAGCTTACAATTCATTTTGTAATTATTTATGGTTTGGTAGCCTAAGCCAGGCAGCAGTTCCAGCAGACTGCAGCTCTGCCGGCCCTGGCTCTTGCATTCTGGCTTATCAAACTCTACTATAACGAATGCGAGGAGGAGAGGAAGGAGGGCTGCCCTAAGGGCGGCAGCTTTGGCATTCCAGGCATTTGGGCTAGGTTACAGCAACTAATATGGATTTCTTTGGGAAGTTCATGCAGCAGGAGCTACACAGGTGCGTTGGGATCATGCACGTGTATTTAATCGAGAGACTTGCACAGGATTTTTCTACCCATTTAGGCTTTCCTGCAAACTAACTTTTAACCAAACATCCCTGCAGAAATGATTTCTCCATGTGTGCAAAACGGCTGGCCCAAGTTTTGGGTCCTAATCCCTTAGGTGTTTGTGTATTTTGTAGGTATTGCACAACCAAATGTTACAGTCTGTGGGTCTCTACATCGTTCTCTAAATGAATGAATTTGCCATTGGGAAAACAGGCTGATTGCACTTTTCTTTCTTACTGGACAGTGAGAACTTCAGGATTTTCTCCTAATTTGCATCCATACAGTGGGGSTCAGATCTTGGTTAGCCCTTTAGGAGCAGCAGCAACCTTTACCACCATCCTTCTAATACGACAAACAGAAATCATTATGTATTCCCTTGTGTTGTTATTCTCTATAAAATATTTTGATCAGTGTAAATCCAYTCCCAAACCCTTATCAGATTTCTCTTCCTGATACAATATAAATAAAAACCAAATATAATTGTATAGCTACTAATTGCAAGAATTTTGACTGTTGCTTTTCCCAGATGGATGTTACACATTAGGAGAACCGCATGTGCATAGGTTTTAACATATAAGATACTATTTACTGCACGAGCATCGGCAAACATCTAATCAGAGTTGCACAAAATGCAGTCGCTTTATTTAAGAAATTGGCATTCAAAAGGATTAGACCTGTCAAACTTAATTTACAGTGGAAACCTCAGTGAATTCAATGAGCGTTTTAGGATTTACGGGCTCTAGGCAGTYGCTGCGTCTCTAAGTGGTGTATTTACCCCTTTCTAGGGAGCCGAGCTGTTGACAGTGCAAACAGASAGCAATGAATGTTCACCTCTGTTGATGATAAAACCCGCTTCCGCTCACTTCAGATGGCCGAACCCAACTCGTAGCCTGTGAGCCGTCACTGCAAGGAGCCAAGAGGCAAGTAACAGTAGCCACATTCAGCCACCGCAGTCAACGGTACAACAGCACAGTACGTCCATTGACTGCACCTAAGAAACCCACTGAGGCGTTTTGTGGAGGTTTTACCTGACTGATTGCAAGCCAGAAAAATAATAAGAGAACAAAACAAAATCTGTTTTCTTCCTCCTTGGCTTGTTTGCATGGCAACATGATAACCTCACTGTCAGGATTAGCAGCCCTTTTCCGTTAGCAAAACTACACAGTAGTTACCAGCACACCAGAATCTGCTTTTGGCTCCTTTTGAGTGGCAGGCTAGGGGGGAATTTCCACATCTGTTTCCTCCATTCATCTCTCGTTCGCTGCCATGGAGCAGGAAATGCATTGCTCCACACACCAGCCACTAACCCTTCCAGGAGTGCACCCGAAAACAGGCCTGGAAGTTCTTCACACTTCATCTGCTGGAGTTTTAAAAACATGAGTTGCTATTAAACCAAAGTCAACTTGCTGCATCAGGGCAGGAGTCGAATGAAGAGTATGTTTATTTTGGGTATAGTAAATAAATTAAAAAAAAAAAGTCAGGAAAGGGAAGGAAAAAGTGAAAYTTGTCATTACTAGGAATATTTCAATTACTGTGCCTGTCAAGAGTGAGGATTCAGCTCTTTCATAAGCATGTCCTGGCTGTCCTTCCACTCTATGTTACAACTCAATGTTACAGCTACAAAGAGATCGTTATTGCCCACCTTTCTCTACTTCATAAATCTAGTCCAGGATGTCCTCTGTACAGGAGGAGATATGGTTTAGTCATTCCTGCTACTTACGGGTCCCTAAAGGGTTGTCACCTACGTAGCATGACTCCAGCGCTTTCTCCATTGCGCTTGAGCAGCCCCTCTCCGCCCTCTTCCCGGGCTTGCACAGAGCTCTGCTGCTTCACACCMGGACACCTGGTGCTCACGTTCAACRTGCTTTCGGGCCCAGCTCCTCCGGTGCTACCCATCAGCGTAGCTTCCCTGACACTTTCTGCCAATTCACAGCAGCCAAGAAACTCTCTCTGGTGCTCATCCTCTTTGCCAGCACTTCCTTGCTACAGGAGGCTGTAAAGTCTTGCAAGTTTGTTTTCCTTAACAACCACGTCTCTCTTTTTCTAAGGCTTCTGAGGATATAAAAATGTCTTGCTCTTCCCTGCCCATCTCTCCTGACAAAGAATGCGTATGAGCATGGAAAGATAAATGCTTGTAACCTCTAGGCATCCGGCCTCTGTGTTTTGTCCTGAAGCCAGGTAAGTTGTCCCCCTGATTTCATTCAGCTCGTTTTCACACTTTCCAAAACTTAAAATTTACACACTGCCAAGCCCTTGAGACTGATTAAAAATAGCTTGTGTTAAGCAAAAATACGAAGGAGGTTTTCTTTGTGAACAATGTAAGAGCGTATTCCCTTACCAGAATTTCATACAACACCTAATCTAACACTATTTCTGCAGAGCATGGGCTGCAACTTCAGAGGTCAGCTCTTCAGCTGGGGTCCCCCAGCATGACTTTGGTAAGGCCCTACTGAAGATCCATTCCCCTCATCAGCAAGGAGTAGGAGACAAAAAGGGGAAAGAGGTTGTAATTTAAAATATATGTATATACAATTCCTAAAGCTGAAGATAAGAAGGCATCTTTGAATTGCACCCATAAAGTACCCAATGGCAGCCCTCAGCAAGGCAGGGAGAGTGTACGAAGTTAAGAATCATGACAGAGCAAGACCAAAATATCCTGCGATAACGCCATGACCCTCTTGAACATTTGTGGCTTCATAAGCAAAAATCAGTACAACTCAAAGCTGCTTATCAAATGTTGTGAAGGAGTGTGCTTGCATGTTCACCCTCACCCTGACCTTTTAATCTCCGACATTCTCCTTAACAAGACGTGCTCTGAATGCCCAGCAAAGACTAGCGTAAATAAATCCCTGGTGTGCAGGGAATTGCAGGACTGGATGTGGTGTGTTCAGTATAGATCCAGGATTATATACAATTAGACCGTCTAGACCAAATTCAGAGGGGATGAGGAGGGAGTTGAGGATTGCCAGCTGGGAAATCAGGCTGAGMTATTCAGTGAAGGGGTGGAGAGCTGGGTTGTGTCAGAAGAGGAAGSCGAGTGGAAATGTGAGAAAGCACCAGACGAATTGCCACTAGGTTTGATTTATTTTACACCTTCAGCTTCTATGTGCTAGCTATGCCAAGTACTCGTACTGGAGCAATGCATAGCTTTCTCCTACTACCTTGCTGTCCGCAAGGAAAGTGGTACTGCTTTCCATTAGCACCGGGCCACTGAGACACAAATTGCCTGATGAGGTCCAAGTATGCTGAACTTCACAACCCATGTGCCTTCTGTGTGGGTTCCTGTGCTTAGGAAATGCTAAGCTTGGGACATGTGTTGGATACAAAGGCATCTGGCCCTCTACATGTACCTGCTCTGTCCATTTGCTTCAGACCCAGGCTAAGGCATGAGGAAGTCTCCAGTGCTCAGGCAGGAGTGGCCTCAGTAAGTAGGTCCACACTGGAGTCAGTTTGGCCTGGAGATCTGACTCCAGTTTGTATTTAGCTGACAAAATAGCCATAAATCATATGGAGTCTGTGGCAGACCAAAAACCTGAAGCCAGATCTCCRGGTTGTTCTTCTAATCCTTGGACCTAGGGAATTATCCCACCCTATGCCCCCTCCTTTTCACTGGCCTAGGATTTTCACTTTATTTGATGTAGGAAAATTTTTAAAGAAATCAGTGCAGAGCCATGATCTGTTTGACCTGCCACAACACAAACTTCTCTCACAGGAAAGAGGAAAATGTAGGCCTTATTTTGTTCCTCTTGGTGCTCCTTGCAGSCGACTGGGCTTGCATGATCCATCAAAATTGATTTGTTTTCAAATCAATTCATCCTTGCATGAGTGCTGTCTGAGAAMGAAGCAAAGGAGAGAGCTTTTGTCTCTTCCTCATCCTGAGGCTCATGGCACAGAGATTAGTTCTCCTTGGGGCAGGTCACAACAGTGCTGAGTGTTATTTTTATTTGTATTTTGAGCTTTAACATTCCTACGGTTCCCTAGGATGACATAATGCCTCATTACCTCTCCTTCTCTTCTGTATGCCCTGGGGTATTCTCCACTAGAATATGCATCAATTTGCTTTGTGGCCATCTTATATAGGCTCCACTGCAGAACAGTAACTACAGATCAYCCTTGGTGGATCACTTTTGTTCTTGCTCCTTTGTGTTGGACTGCATGGACTTGTCCCTGCTTTGCCCTGCACATGCATTTTGGAGCCAGATGGTTCTGTGACTTGTTGCTTCTTGCTGTTGGGTTTTGCCAGCCTGAGCAGACGGACTGGAGAGGCCCTAGCTAGAGCAGGAAGCAGTTTTTGCCGAACTGTAGGAGCTATTTTAAAGGCATCAGTAAAGTCTAGCAGCGAGAAGACCCTGCTGCCTCAGAAGCATGTTTAGCTGATCTGATACTGAAACCTGAACATATTTTACAGAGCATATCATTTACCTCACTGTAGTTAGGGTCTGGGATTTGGACGCTTCATGCAATTCCACCCATTAGCAAAGACAGTCCTTTCTCCAACAGACTGTTGAGGAAAAAACCATTTCTCACTGCACGCACTGGAAAACCAAACACTTGAATTCACCTGCTKCTCTACTCCTACATCAGTGCTGTCTGATAACTTGCAGGTACCTCTCTCAGCATCATGTTTGCCCTGTCTCTCTCTTATCACTGAAACTGGATGGAGGGTTGGAGAAAAAGACACAAAAAGTTCTTGTGCAGGCCTGTTCAACCTGGCCACGATAATCGTGTCAGCAGCAGTCCTGTACGCAGAGGTCCTGGCTGCTCCAGTCCCTGGAGCACCAGGCGCCTTCATCCCTGCAGGGACTAACGTACAGTTAGTTGGGAGAGAAGCTGGCGCTCTGGCCCGAGGCTCCATGGAGAGGTGCCTTGGTCCTGTGGAAAGCATTGTACTTTCCTTAACAGAAAATATATAAATTTAGCTTTCTCTGCTCTCCTCAGTCCTGATACCATAGCTATTTTGCAGTTTCTGGTTCTTAGTAGTTTTCAGTATTACTCTTGGACTCTGCATAACTTCTCAGCATTTTTCACTGTTTTTCTTTGACCCTAAGAGGAGCTGTGCTGCCAGTCTGCRACAACACACTTTTTGCAGGGTAGATGGAGGAAATACTCTAATCTCTTTGGCACTAAGGAGGCACTTACTTTCTAGTCTGTACAGACTTGAAGAGGCTTTGGATTTTAATCTCTCCAAAGTGACAAGCAGCAGAAGCTGCAGGGTGGGGCGTTTGGGAGGTATCCCACCTCACCACAGCTGGCAAACAGATCTTTCCATGAAGTTTTCACCACCTATCCAGTTTCCTCCTGCAGGAAACTCAGTCTCCTTCACTCCCAAAGACAAGAGCTGTAGCTTTGTTTGCAGTTCCTCTTTCAAAAATAAAGCCAGTGCTGCCTGTTAAGCACAGTGCCATCTCCACAGTTTGAAAAGCAATGTTTGAAGTCTAGAAGATAATGATATTCTTTTCCACTGACTTGGGAAAGAGCAACTGCAAGATCCCCTGACTGCTTGCAAATGGCTCYTTCTTGTAATTTGCTTTCTAGCAGCGGCACCCGAAACCCCCAGCTGGGACTGAAGCTTAGCTGTGGCTTTGCCTTTAAAAATCTGACGTCCAAACTGGTATAGCAAAGCTGAAGGATTTCTGCATGGTCCTGCTGAGCAGGGACAGATCGAGGCTGAAACTCCCTTCTCCTCGTAGCAGCTGCTTTAGCTATTGCTACAGGGTCATGCCTTACACCTCCTCTGCAGGCTACGGGTGTTAGGCACAGAGTACATAGGTTTTCTGCTTCTCGTGCACTCAGTTTATGGGCTGGTATTTTAAGGAGCAAGAGACTGGGCCAGTGTAGATACAAACCTGACTCATGATGAAAAGTTCAGCAGCAGGCACTGTTGTAGGCAGACTAAAAAGAAGCATGAGAATTACTAAACTTGATCAGCTTTGAAGTCCAATTACTTCAGTATCCCATCTCCAAGACCAATGCCAGCAGCTTCAAAAGCAGATGAGCATATGCCTTAACCATAAGGATTATATTTCTCTTCTAAAAGTGTTGATCACTTTTAAAAATCCTTTAATTAAGTTTTTGATGCATCTCCTGGCATAACTGTCCTGTATCTCCAGATGAAAAAAYCAGGGACTCAAGACTGAAGAATTCGAGAAATTTGTCAAATTTCTACAAATGTTATATAAGCATCAATTTATCTTCTTAACATATAGTATTGATGGCATGAATTAAAAGAAAGGAGGGGGTTTGAAGAAGAAATAAATATTGATAATAGTAAGATAYTAACAGAGTGAATTCCAGAGGGCCCTAATGAAACAAGGATACCATGTTTGCTGGGATGTGGCCGATTGCTTGGCAGAGCCTCTGGCAGACAGTCACAAAGGATATGCCAAAAGTCCCACTCTCCAGGTGGAGAACTGAATTAGAGATTATGTCATGTCATRAAATATTTTTAATACAAAATCTCCTAGTTAAAAAAAAAAGTGTTTTTCTGGGAACTATGCTATCCTGGAGCTGGAAAATACAAAATAAGAGATAGGTACATGGACCACATCCCATAGTGGCAAAGTGGCTGATCTCCTTGTTGAGTCAGGGGCAAACCTATTTCYAGAAAGGAAAAATGTATGAGGTACAAAAGGCCAAAAGAAGACCATCCTTGGAGGATCTTCTGAAGGGGGGATTTCTATCCAATAGGTCTGCCAAAGGTTGAATTTTACTTAAAGGCCATCCTGACAATAGATGTTCTCCCCTGGAGTCTGTGAAAGTTTTAAGCAGTGAGAAGTTTTATTGACTCTGTTTCATGGATATTAGAATTTTAACTGAAAGTGTTAGATTCTCCAGTAAGAAAAATCTAAGCAGCTGGGGCAGGGAGATTTCTCATCCCAAAGGAATTAAAAAATATATATACACTTTTTTTTATACTTTTTATAAAAAAGCAGGAGGTGAGGAAAGCTTCACTGAGTAAAATTGAAGAGGCTTAGATTTCTATGGAATAAAATTACAACCACGTTGAACTGCCAAACCTCTTAATGACTGTGTTCCCTTTCCAGACATGGAGAAAAGATGGACCAGCACCTTTTTTATCTCACATTTCCAGGAACCTCTTGGATTTTGTTTTCAAATCAAGATAAGAAGAGCAGGGTTCAGATATCAAAATAAAGATCCTCCTTGATTATATTTAGCCTCACCAGAAGTAGGAAATATCAGAAATCCCTCCAGATTTCCAGCTCCATTTGGCCACTTCAAGAAACACAGACAAATCCCCCAACTTCTGCTCGCTTATCAGCCAAACTGAAGGGAAACGGTGAAACCTGGGCACTTTGCAAACCATCCTCTGTTCGGAGAYGGGGACACACTGCGGTTTGCTCCTGCGCTGGCCGCTCGCTCCATGCTTTGCACCTTCTCCATGACAGCAGAGGAGGACAATGCAAGGGACCCGGGAAAGGAGCTCCCGGCCGGCCGGCAGCACTTCCATCTGCTTGTGTTGCCAGGGAAACCCCTTCCCCTGTCTGCTCACATTCAGCTGAGGATGGCCAGGACAGGGGATAACTCCGCTGCGAATCGTATAAGGAAGCTGCTTTCTGAGCCCTGGTGTGTGGTTCGGTACTTGTGCTTTGGATCACGTTGCATGTGCCATGTTCTTTCCTTTTTTTTTTTTTTTAAGTTATGTTCAAGCTGTGTGATGTATATTTGCATACTCCATAGAAAGTTTTTTTTTTTTTAGTTTTTAGTTTTATCTCAACATAAACAAGTGGGCAGTAGTTTGGAAGAATGATTGTGATGCTGCCTAGAAAAAAACACCCTCGCACTCTGCACCCTTTCTCCCCCTTCGTTTCCAGCGCTTCCTCTGATTTTCGATTTTCAATCTGTATGTGACCTTACAGAGAGAAAAACATTGGCCCTAAAGATTGGATGTCGTTCAAAAAAGGTGGAAACAGAATCCAAATCTTCCTGCCTGCAGCCTCRCAGTTTTGTTACAAGCTCGCGACTGGCTCTTGCATCAGTAAGACTGCGCTGGTCGCACACACAAAGCAAACGTAACAAATGCTTGGAAGAAGYGGGAGGTAGATAAATCTGAAACATGATGAATTCTGCAGATCCCGAGATCCATATGCATCTCTGGTTGAACTCTGCTGGGCACCAGTAGGTTATTTCATCTATATGCTTTTCAGACCCTGCTCCACTTGTCATTCTTTAACCTGCGGCTCTACTTCTGCTGAAACAGCTTCCTTGCCAAGGATATAAGCACCCTGGTCATCCTCAGGTAAGCTGCTACCTCAGAAAAGGAAGAGGTCCCAGATGACAAAACACTTCATTCCACAGCAACTGAAAAAAGGAAGCTGGGGCTTAAAAGAGAAGTCCTACAAGCAGTAGAAAGTCACGAGCTGCCTACAGACCAGCTGACCCCCAGCTGCCAGGAGAACGGCCTCTGTTTTACAGCTGAGCAATTGCCATTCAGTTGTTTCAGCACAGGTTAAAAATACCCGTGGTCTGACCTTGCAGCAATTGAAGCAASTCTTGACAGTGCTTAAGGAAAGAATTTTTAAAGAACCATTCTGAAATGCCTACTAACATAGATGGTGTAGGGAGTAATTTCTGTTTTATAAGTCATGGTGCAAATGTTTGCTTTCATGCCACAGGCAGCATAGGCTGGACTAAAAGTTAGCAGAAATATTCCCATGTCTTACTGTTCAATTCATCATCCAGCATTTGTATTTCTACCTCTTTTGTTGGTATAATTCTTCATTCTCCAACCCTGCTACAGAAGCCGTAATCTCTGACAGATGAGTGGAGTGTCCAGTTGGAGTCCTTAATATTTTAAATCATCGTAGCTACATCCATTATGTGATAGAGGCTTCACTGTGGCTGGAGAAATTCTGGTGTCTTGGCTCCTAAATGCATGACCGTATGAGGAAAGGATGTGCAATAATGAATCATATMACCCACCCGCACACACATGTGCTCGTACATACACGTTGCAATTTCTTTCTCCTGCCTGTTACCCGTGAGCTCTTTGAGTTCTGCTCAGACATGAGCTCTCCGCAGCAGGACCTGTGGTGCTTTGTTTGGATCGGGACCAGTTTGCTTTGTGGTGCRGTGTGTAACCACACCACTGCATCAAGAAGAGAGGAGTCACCCTATGGATTTGCTTTAGCAAAAAGCCAGAATGTTGTTTTTCTTCGTTTTCCTTGGTTTCCTGTTTCTGATACGCTTTCGGGGTTAGCGGAGGTGGGATGGGTGGTTTTAGCCTGGTCTGTGGTGTTTACCTTTCTCTGGGCACCACATCCCTTCGGTGCTGACAGCCAGCGCTGGCTTTGCTCCTGAGGCCTGTGCTGGGCAGAAGTGTTTCATGATGGGAGTTGGGAATAAGATGCGATTGCAAAATGATGCAAAGAGGGCTGCTGAAATATGCTGTTTACATTGCATAGGGCTTATGCCAAAGCTATTAGCACTAATCCTTAGGCCATAAACATTTAAGCTATGGCTTAGAGTTAAGGCCAGACCTGTCACTGGAGAGCCAGAAGTAAGTCTAAGCAAAACTGCAAAGGGAAAAACTCCATTTTAGTGAGATGAAGTTCAGGCTTGTAATGGCTTATTCTTCTTTTAACATTGGTGCTTAAGAGGTAGTAARTGTTCCYCAGTAAASCCACTGTTGCAACCTAGAAGACAGRGGCTGAGACCTTCAGCTTCGTTCCAGTCTTCCTACTCTACCYACCCGGCATGAAGGGCCCAGGAAGCAGCCCCACCGCCATCCAGCACATTTCCTGACAGCTTCAAATCAGCCTCACGTCCCGTCTCACAGAGGGTCTGGGGGGGAAAGGATATTCTGCATTTCAGAATCATTAACGGACAGATACGGACAAGCTGGACATCAAAACTGGTCCCTGCAGCTTCAGTCTCTCTTCCCCATTCCTCTTGGCATCTTGCTGGTTCTTAACTAATTTATGTTCAGGGATTTATGAAAAAAAAAAAACCTTCTGTTGTTTCATAAAGAGTATTTTCTCCACAAACTTGCATTTCTTTCAATGCTTTCCTGTTTTTAAGCCAGGAAAATATGCAGTATTTCATTTTTTAAAAATGACATATTTCTGTGAGCAATGTTAAAAACAGTAACAAAATATTTTCTGATCTTTTCAGACTTTGTGTGGAAAATATTTGCTATTCTTTTGCCCAGAAAATTAAGTAAGTCTTTCTTAGATTCTCTTTTTTATGGAATCTAGATAAATCACAATCCAAAGGGCAACTCTGCAGCTCAATATTGATCTCCAGCTGACTCTTCATGCAACTGTCCCAGAGCTCTGTGCTACTCTGAGGATCTTTGCTCCCTAATTTGCCTGTTGAATCACAATAATGAGAGCTGGGAGACTTGCTTTTTTTTCTTTCTTTCTTTTTTTGTGTCAGCCACACAGAATAAAAGGAACTTTGAAACAGATTTTGGCTGACAGAGGATAAAAATTATGCCGGCAAAAACGTTTCCTTCCATCCAGAGTTCACCACAAACCTGCCTTCAAGGTGTGCTACAGACCCTGCACACAAAACCCTTCGCGCCAAAGCAGGGCAGACCCAGCACTGACCTGAGGCCAGAGCTCCCCGTCTTTTCCGTGCCCGTTGTGTCGACCTCGAACCAGATCTCACAGCGGGGCAGGACCCTCGGAGGCTGGGGCCGAGGAGCACACGTCTCTCAGCTCTGCACGGTGCTGCGTCCTCTCTGGTGCCCTAGGCTGCTGGGGGCGACTGCAGAGCCTGGAAGACCCCCTTGGGGTCTTGGTGTGACCCCGGTGGATGCAAGGAGCGGCGCTAAGGGAGCAAAGTTAGCTACCGGCGAGCAGGACTGGATGAACTYGCGCTTCCCTGGGCCATTTGGTTTCAGCCCTGTTAGGAGCACAACACAGCGTTAAATTGCCAGTTCCTCCAGTTTTTCCGCATTGGTGCAAACACCAGCCCTGAGCAGCTTTGTCTCTCCACACGGCGCTGAAAAGCCACCGGCAGCCCCAGTCCAGGGGCTTCGACGCCCGCCGCACAGCGAGGAGCTTGCCGCACTTGCAGCGACGGAGGAGGCAGTACGGCAGCATTTCCCCCTCTGGCAGTCCCCGGACTTGAAGACAGGCCATTCCTTTCCTGTAGCTTGTAGCAATCATTTAGGCAAGGGCTTGTGTTTAAAAACAGCAAACTGGGGTTCAGGTTAGAGCTCATCTGTGTTCCAGCACTGAATGTTATAAATTGATTCATTTGCACAGAAAGTTTTGAAAACTCTGAATAGAGACACCCACGGCCTTTTCCAGGGTCTTTTTCCAGCAATGATCTCTGGCTTGCACTCTGGGTGGGCCTGTGTTGAATGCCAGCTCCACTTGAGCATATAATCACAGATTCGCTGAGAACATTATATTTTATAACTATACTCACAGCAAACCACACAGGGAGGAAAAGGAGGAGGAGACCATAAACAGCTGAAATGTGTGTTGACCTCTTTTTTGTTTTGCCTCAACTAGAAAACCAAAAAGGTAAGATTTAATATCTCTGGACCCAGCACAGGCAGAGCTCCCACAGCAGCAACACGTGTTCAGCGCTTGTAAAGATAACAGGACATGCATAGGGGTTGGCAAGTCGGAGTCCTTACGAGAAACATGAGGGTCCAAAACTACTTGTCTCGGGTCACATTTATGTAGGATCTCATCCCTCTTGCTGTTGGCAGGTGGAACCTTTGCCTCAGAGGAGAAGGTTGTTTAACTGAGATCTCCTTCCACAGAGTGAGCTGTCTCATCAAGTGTGATTAGTGGCATTCATACAGTTTTAYCAAGTCACACCAAATTTAAATGTAACCTGGCCTGTGTTGTTCACAGGACCAAACTAATTATCCCTCTGAGTTTTWACCCTATAAAGCAGATGCAACAGCAGGACCTGACGAGTGATGGTAATACTTATRATGGAACCTCTCTTAGCAGGCTAGAAACCTCTTCTTTTTAGGGACTAGCAGGAGTCTACTCTCCCAAAGCATCTCTGGAGGAACAGGAGGTGCACAAGACTTCCAGAAACAAGTCTGTAGGCAAGAGCAGGAGAAGTAGGAGCTTCCCACAAAAACAAACTTGGAGTGGTAGAGAATGGACATTGCTGGGTATCTTTCTAACAAATATTTTGGAAATGGGCAATTATTTTAACATTCGCTCTATCATACTGGAACAAACAATCTTCAGCCTAGCTGTGATTCATGTCCAAAACTTTATACAGAGATTTCATGGCCCACCATTTTTTGTTAGTTTTTTAAGTGGGGAGATGGACAAATACCTCTTCATTCCCTATGTAAGGACATGCCTCTAGGGTATGTGGATTGCAGGAGAGAACAAATGCTGCATGTACCCATAGCCACTATCTTTTACAAGAGATGAGGCCAAAGCCATTTTTAATTACACTAGCTGCAGGTGGTTGTCCTGTTCTTATGGAATCACTGATCACCGTGTCGGCAAGGTGAAAAACCCCCAAGACAACTGAGACACCCTAATAGATAAGTAACAAGTCCCAGCGTAGTCTGATATATCCCTATGTTGGTAGCTGTATGTCAATAAAGTGATCTTTGATTTATGGGGTGTATCTAGTTACCAACAGAGTCAAATTCTTTAACGTTTAATTTTGGTTTAATTTGATTCAATTTTGACAAAAACAGAATCTAATTGTCATACAGACCAGCTGCATTAAAGAATTGTCAAAGACACCAATTCACCAATGTCTTTGGATGAGCCAGAGACAACTGCCTCTCCAAAAATTGCCATAAATTGCAGGTTGAGTATTATGATTCCTGTAGAATAAAGATGAGGAAGTAAGATAAAGGCTGACTGCATCAACTTAGAAGAACATCAGCAATCGCTTCTCGTATAGCACTGGAGATCACGGCAAAATGGGAAACAGAAGAACATTACGGCTGGACCTGTTCTAGCTTCCTCCAAGGTTTACTGAAAGCCATGTAAATACAGAGTAACTACATGATGCTATTTCTACGGTTATTTGACGCTTGGTAAGTGGATTAGGCCTGGTCTCAGCATTACAAGTCTGCTAATGTAGATATACGTCTCTTTGATTTGCCATGATCACGTCACAGATCAGCACATTATCTTGGCTTATGCTAATTTAGAAAAGATAGGACTTAATTTGCACCACAGATAGGAAGCAAGCTATATGTGTCACTTATACCTGATAAAGGCTCATTCTCCAAAACTGGCAAATCCAGCTCCTTCTGTGACTGCTCATCTTCTTCTTGTTCCTTTTGTCGCATTTCCAATGAGAAAGGAGAAAAAAAGAGATAAAATGCAAATCACTATACTGTTTGTCAAAAAGAGACAGGGAATTATGAATAGTACTAATAACAAATAGAAACATGAAATTACATCAAAAAGATCTTTCATCAAACAGTCTCGTAATTCATGCCTATCGTTAAAAGAAGCCTCCAACAGCTCTGTATCAGATGTCACTTCCCCGTGATGCCACTGACACAGATGGAGAATATGAAGCTCAGAAATCATGCGAAACTTCACAAAACCCACGTGGCATTTGAATGGTAGAGTTTGCTTGAGATTAAAATCCAAGATTTAATCTTGGCATTAAAATCTAGTATTGCCTGTCTTACACGGCAGCTAAGGACATTACACTGTTCTGTCCACTTCAGAAGAAAAATAAAGTCTCACTAGAATTATTCAATTTCTTATTAAAATACTAACTCTATTCATTTGAAAATCCCATCAACACTAAATGCAGAACAAAGCAGCAGGAACAATTGTTTTTTTCCTGCTCAGAATTTGCCGCTTGGGAAGTAAATGTTTTCAGCATTCAGAGGGAAAATCCAGTCGCAGTCAAACTTCTGACTTGTGATCTTCCAAAGTTTGGTTGAGAAAAGGAATCCAGTATTTCTTATAAATGAATTCATATTAGTTATTTTGTAGCTTGATGGACTCCATTGCTGTCTGCTCAGTACACACACAGCTTCATTCAATGGAATAGGAATAACCTTGTTATARTGCTTTGCAGAATGAGGGCAAGGTGGGACTGGATCGTCACGGGCTGTGAGAGTGGCAGTGCAAGTCCRTAGCTCCACAGCTGCCTTCTTGCACGTCTGGGGCAAGTTGGTCCAGGATGGATTCCTTTCACCTCAGTTTAATCTTCTTGGAGTCTTCTTTAAGTTTGCCTTGTAGGCTTCTTCTGGCTTCATTCCGGCCTCTCTGTCACTTCTACCTGGTGATCCATCTCATCTGGGTGAGTCACCTAAGTTAAGTGAGATGAACCTGGAGATGCAGTTTAGGAAGAACACTGGAGACTGCCATGAGCCGGATAGATAGCCAGCTGTCAGATGACTGGAGTGAGATCAGATGGGCCCTTCCAGCTGCTGTGAGATAAATGTGTTCAATGCTGAGGACTGAGTGGATGCCACACAAAAGGAAGACCACAGCCAGATACAATGAAAACTAATCTGAAATTACYGTAGTGAAGGACAATTGAAGAGCGTCAGAAATTCAGATTTTCTCTCAGCACTCTCAACTGATTTTTGGATAATGCCTTGTCAGAATTGTCCAGGTGCTTCGAAATGGGAAAAGGAGGAATAAATTGAGAGATCTGGACTGAGATTTGTGTGTGTGATGGAAGCAGGCTTCATGCTGCAACGTTTGGAAAAAGAATGTTAATCTGAGGAACTCAGAATAGTCTTGGCAACACAGCCARTACCCCTTCCTTTGTGTAAATCATTTTCTTGTATTTAAAATAACAAGTAAAATTTTTGCTTTGCTTGGCCTCAGTACAGCCTATGGCATAGACAGCTTGATTTCATGCAGCAAATACAGCCAGGCAGATATTCAGAAAACGCAGACAGGTAGGATTTCATACGATCTATCAAATCGGAAAAAAATTTCAGCAGCCAAGCTTTCTCAGCAGCAACAGCAAAAGAATATAGAATGGATTGCATATCATGCCAACTTATTTTACTAACTGAAGCATGCTAAAGTGTTGGCCTACAGACTTCAAGCACCAGATTTCACCCCCTCTCTCAGATTTCCTCTGTGGTACCAGGCTAAATCACTTTATCTCTCCAAGCCTCACTTTCCTGCTCACAAACAAGAAACAACAGCCCTGTTGCAAGCTCCACACCCTGCATGCACCTTTGTGGGGATATTTGGTTGTGAACTGGCCATGAAAATGAGCGTAAGTGATTCAGCTCAGAGGACTCTGCARTGGGAATGACAAGATGTAATGCAGCTGCTGGCAAGTGAAGGAGGAGCTGTCAGAGCATAAAGCAAGCAGGAGATCATATTCAGCTCTCAGGGTAGTATTTCCAGATTAAATATAAGAGGGGAAGCTCAGAGAGGTCAGACACTGAGTTTCACTTTCAGAATGACTCCTTTGACACTCAAAGAGGCAGAACAGGTTTATTAAAAATGCAGTGTAGATTGCAAATCTGTCACATGCACAAGGCACCAAATGGAGTAGGAGGATGGATGAGGCAGTTACGGAGAACCTGTTGACAACAACAACCTCTCGAGTGACAAGTCTGTGAACAGTTTGCTGTTTTTCAGTGCTGTTTTGACAGAAACTATACAAAGCAACAGCATAGGGGGCAAGGAGCGAACAGTTACATCCACCTGGAGGTTTGTTTATAATTTCGCAGTGGGGAAATATGACCATGAATGAGAACTAAGTCCTGCATTTTCTTTGCATTTTCTTAGGAAATGGTGCTGAGGTAGAGCAGGAAGAGGGAGAAGTGAAGGGGGGCAATTAGGAGACATGGAAGAGAGGAAATGCCAGCAGAAATGAAGGCTAGGAAGAGGGAATGACACCACTGAGACACTGTTGGGTGATGACTTGACCTGGGCTGCTCCARGGAGACATTCTCTCCCATATCTGCTGGAGTCCCACTGCTACGTCTACTGTGGAGCTGAATTTCACCTGCTGCAACATTTTTTGGCCACATCATTGACTTTAACTGACTAAAGCTGACAGTGTCTAGCACAATGGAAAAGGATAGGTGGACAGCTGCATTATCTGCAGGCAAAGTTCTTGCACTCAGTGTGTGACCCCTCTGCGTCACCCCCCTCGTCTTTCATCCCCAGAGCAGCTGCCTGATAGCTGCCTCGCCACCGGAATGATCACACAGTTAACTCGCTGCAGTTTGAACTGAGGCTGAGAGAGAAGCTTGCAGGGCATTTTCCCTGTAGAAAGATAATTTACAGATTTTTTTTTTTAATTTGGGTGAAAATGAAAACCAATAACAATATTCATCCAATGTTGAAAAAATCAAAACCCTAAAGCAGAGCACACGTGGTTAGGAAGACATTTCTTGCAGTTGCAGCACCTGACATTTTAGATGAGAACTAGGTGTCACGTCAAGGCATCCAAACAAACATGGCTTACCACTAAATACACCCACCACTTTCTACTGGATAAATTCATCTCATATATCTCAGATTGACAGTGTACCTCCTTTTTATGAAGGAATAGAATAAGTTTTCTATTTTATATTTTCACAACAGATTGGAAATTATTCAGAGGAGGTCAATGAGAATGAYACAAAGGATGGGTGTCTTCATATGGGCTCATGGGGCCATTAGACAAGTACACAGGAAGAAGTAGACAGCAGGTTATTGAATACACAGAAACCACCTCCTGCTCAGAAAGTCCCCTGAACTGACTGTAGCYGAAGGGGAGCAGCGCACATGGGGAGTATCATGTACATTTGCCCTGTTCTTACTCTTCCCTGAGTCTATGTGTGGCCACTGCTGRAGCAAGGATACAGGGCTGGATGAACATCTATCTGACACAGCACGGACTTTCTTGTACTCTACATTCTTAAAAATCTCAGAAGGACATGGGCAGTTTTATGTTCCAGGATTTAGCAAGATATGGCTAAGTAAAAATTTTAATTTATGTTGCACCAAAGAAATAATTTCTGCTTAGACTCGTATACAATGTCTAGCAGTAAATTATTTAAAACAAAGRAGTAACCATGGAACTTGGTAGCATTTACAGGCCTTGTTATTTAATCTTTAAAAATAGCACTTCATACCTTCCATGCATTAGCACCAAAGCTACACTAGAAGCCAGCCTCTTCAAAAACCCTAAAAAGTTGCATTGGGCCATCCCAAGAAGACAAAATCCCTTCYGTTCTGGTTTATATCTGGGATCATTAAAAGACTACCATCATGTTAGCTCTCAACAAGAAGCTAACTTCAAGTGAGGCAAGAAATACCCCTTTGGGCCTCCCACTGCTGCTRATATATACGTAGAAATGTTGTTGGAGATGCAACTTTAACAACATCTGAAAAGCATAATTGATTCCTGGCAAAGTTACTTACATGTGAGCACACATCAACACTTTTGAAATCAAAAAGCTGCTTCCTAGGAATGAGCAGACTGGTCTTTCATGACTTTTTCCATTCACTTTGCTGGTATTATAGGGCAAAGTACCCCAGTCACAGTGTGCAATGTCGCTCAGCCAGGAAAAGCCTTTCCTTCTCGTTATTTTCTATGGCTACTTCACATATCATTTATCTTCTRCTGTCAGTGGGATCACAGTGCTGGTGGGAATTAAGAGCAGCGTAGGACTTAGGAGCTGCTGGGCAGATCCAAGGGGAGACTGACACTTTTCCTACTTGTGCAGATTGCATTTTATATCTGTTGGGAAAGCAGCTGCCTCAGGCAATTAAGGGAAGCTAGGAGAGAAGCTAAATGGATTAACCTAATCCCTGTCCAGCAAGTGCTGTGAATGTCTTCCCAATGCCAGCTTAGGGTCTGGTYCAAGGACCTGTCTGAGAGAGAGCCGAAGGTTCATGCTTCCATGCTTAGGCTGATGCTTGCGCTGAGTAAAGGTTTAGCCTGGTCTGGGGCCCCAGATAAAGTTTCTCAGTGAAGCAAAGACTCTAGATGCTGAAAGCACTAAACCCTACTTATCGCTTTGTAGAGGCAGGCCTTCCAGTTGCACCTTTGAAGGAAACAGTTCTCTCTAAAGCTAGGATTTGCAGCTGGCTACATTTATGCTAGAAGTAGAGAGCATAAAATGTGCCAGAGAAGAAGGTGCTGGATGCTATTGAGGAGCAGCTGCAGCGAGTCTTTCAGGGCCTATCAGTAGCAAGAGAGCACCTCATCCTTCGCAGTGGTATGCTTTGACTCCTGCCATACACTGCCTCCTCTGCTCTGTGGGACCGAAGGCTTCACGCCTGCATCTGCCATGACGTGGGAAACTTTGATCACATATGTAGCCCAAATGGATAAGAAAATGAAGGAGGCGCAGCATTACACGAGTGCTCCTCCCTGTTTGAATTGGACTGATAAGGAGAGGACTGGGTGGTTAACGACATGCCAAGGGGATGAAATAACGTCTTGAATGAAAATGCAGTGATAGGCAAGAGCCATATTTATGGGTACAGGGGGTGAGTAACATTTCATACATATTTCAGCACTTCTGAGATAAAAAGGAAAGGTTTTCTTGGAGGCCTTCTGGGATAGATAAGAGGATTTATAATATCTGCATTTCTGGCCCATAATCCTTAGAAATGCATGTATTTGGTTCATATGCCAACTATGACAAAGAAACAAGCTAAATGATCGGCTAATTCCATTGTGCAGTTTGGGTTGTAATAATTACAATTGATCCTTCTGTGTTTCTCCTCAGCCCCACAGAGTGTGTAACTATACCAACCTCGTGGAGAGCTTGTACCTGATTTACACAACGTAGTTGAGAGTACAYCACAGTCCTAGCAATAGGATACAGCTTCTCTCAGGTTAGGATTGGACTTTTTGCTCTCACCTCTCCTCTTCCCYCCTGACCCATCTCCTCTAGAAAACCACCCCTGATTTCACACCACCTGGTCTAAATTCTGCTCAAATCAATGGCACCCTTCTCATCTGAGAGTAATCTGGGGATCTATCCAACAGGCACTCATCATTTCTATCCCTCTTCTAAGGGCTCCARCACAACTGGAACTCACTGAACATTTTTGGCAGAGACATGAAGTAAGGTGAGAGTCCAGAGAGGTGAGCTCTCTGCCCCTTGTGAACCGGTCCTACAGAAACAGAGAGACTGGAGATGCTTTGCTTGGSAGAGTGTCTTCAGCTGCCTCTCATAACTGTGGATTAAATCCAAAACTACAGTCAAGGGAGATGTTCCAGCAGATCTGCAATCTCAGGATCAAGTTTGGACAGCAGACTTCACTCTCTTTTGTTGTCAACAGCTTATCTGAGCCTTTGAAGCTGRCACATAAGGTGAATGATCCCTTTCCTGTGTGTTAGCATGAGTGTACTGTAGCCATATATAACATGCAGCTATAAGTGGAAAAGTAAAATAATTTTTCTCTCAGCTTTCCTGTTACGGATCTACTGGAGCTTGTATAATGGTATCTGCGCACATAGCAGGATAGGTGCAAAGTTAGGTATGGGAAGATTTAAATGAACATGATCTGATTTTTCAGGAGCAAAACAAAACATTGACTCAGTGCCCCCAAGGAAAGAGGAAAGTAGTCCAACATTTATCTGAGCATTTTGGTGTAGATTCAAGCAATTCACTTTCAGGAATCTGGGTTTGAAAGCAGCAGCATCTGGTTTTAGTAAACCCTACAGCCTGGTGGATTGCCAGAGCCTACTTTTGTAGGCAGGCACCAAAACACACTGCGGATCTGCTCCTAATGCTGCCAGACATATTATCTTCTTTCTGCCCAAACGCAGAATATGCAAGGCACAAAGTCCCGTGCTGAGCAGCACAGAGGAGCTCACCAGCAGGGGCTTTGTCTCCACTCTCATGCAGCAGATCAGTGTATGTTTCCCATTACAAGAGCTTCCTATCTCCCAGAGGTAATGTGCCCAGAGTTATGGCAGCTGATGACGTGCCTATGTGCGTACAAACAGGGATAACGTTCCCTCTAACAAAACTCCTCAGGCTGTGTCAGGCTTTGCATTTTGCATGAGGGACCAAATGCAATGCAGATGCCTCAGCTGGTCCCTGCGTTTAGCCCCTCAGGGTGGAGGAGACACAATGAAGTGCCCAGGGAGAGCAGTGATACAGCTGTCAGTGTAATGTGGCCACAGCACTGGCCAACCGCAACAGTGGGCCTTCATGGGAACCGCTGGAAGGGGAGAGAGGAGGCAGCCAAGACCGGGGTGGAGGGAATGGGTTGCATGGCTTGCCATGGAGTGTCAACCGGAGTCTATAAAACGGCAACTGGAGGTCAGCTCAGCTGGGTTTGCAAAATCAGCCCTGCAGATTTCAGCCAAGCAAAGCCGAGATAAAMCGGCGTCTCATCCTGAGCAGCACAAATCATGCAGTGGCTAGCATGTGACCTGTAGATCTACAGAACAGGSCAATACCTGGGAGAAAAAGGAAAGTGATGCTGCCCCTGTACACTGTATTTCTAGGATGGCAACTAGGATCATCTAGTCGTAGGTCTATCTGTATCTACTTGCCAAGAAGGATGTTCAGCATGCTTAGCTCAATTCAAAAAAAGGAGGAGAGGAGACTGGTCAGAGAAACAAATGCCTAGGGAAAACATTACAGGCAGAGGGCTTACTAGGTGGGGAGCATTAGGTTTATTTCTCTTCCCACTGTCACTTTCTCGCTCTGTTATGGTTGTTCCTTGGCACTATCCAACATGGCAACAACCTTATTGTTGTCCACTCTTCCCCCAGTTTAATGAGGGTGTACSCCTCTCTCCAGTTCAGGTTTGAGAACATTTCACTCTTATGGACAAATATACAAGATTCAGAAATCAGAAGTCGAGGCTGGATAAATTCAGTTTGGTGATCAAGCCTGATGCTCTAGCTGTGAGATAATTAGACACTGCTACTGCTCACTGGAGAGGTGCTGGTCTCACTGGTACTTCTTAAACACAATAAGAAGCATTTTTTAAAAAGTCCTAGACTTATCCTAGAGGTCAAATCAGAAGATCCCATGGTTCTTTCCACATATAGGCACCTATCTGTCTATGTTTTCCCTGACTTTACAATGCATACATTTACCAAAACCCTCCATCAACTCAATTTATTGGCTGAATTTGCAAAAAAGCAACTAACTTGCAGGGAGGGGAAGTGCACTTAAGTAATTATGACAAATAGTAGGTCTAGAGGAGTCCTTTCACTTGGACTCCTCCTTCAAGATGAAAGCTCCCTGGTATGGCATGGCTAGCAGAAGGAACTAGCAGAAGGAAGTACATTYCTGATCATTCACCAAAAGAAAGCAATTCTGTCACCTATGATTTGTTATAGAGTGCTAAGAGAGTAATACATTAAGGAAAGCTTGTATAATTGGTTAGCAGGATGCTCATGTCTTGCAACTGTTTTCTTTTTTCAGTTACACTGTTGACAGTTTCTCTACAAAGACAAAAGATCCCTCACCAGAAATGAATTTTTCTTTGAGCTAGAAGGTATCAACACTTTTCTTTCCAGTATCTTCCTTTGCACTTTTCAAATATTAATTATTCTTCATGGRGTAGTTCAGAAATACTTGGATACAACATGGCACACAAGACCCATCAAGTCTCTGCCAGAAATAGGACCAAYGCTGTGGAAGGGACACCTTGGTCAYGCATCKTGAATAAGGAGCATCAGGATGTGGTTWCTGRTGGAAGAATARCCCTTCATTAAGCTCRAACAAATGACTGTTAAACCTTCGTAATTCATCCCTCTGAGCCCATGTCAAGAGGATGCCAATAGATAATGAGGACTATGGCTCTGGCCAGACTTCAGCTTGTATCACCACCTCTTTCTGAGGTGCTACTGCTGCCCGGAGACAGGCCACAACCATTTCTTCTTAACCAAAAAAAACCCAAAAAAAGCAAAAACAAAAAAAACCTACATTTGTTTCCTTCTGGTAGATTGTGTCTCTTTGGTTACCTATTCAGAGGAAGTTTGTCTCTGATATAGAGCAAACAAAACATCTCCAGGGGTAAAAGTAAAGCTTGAAGAAAGCTGTGGGATCCAGAAATAGCTGTTGATAATGAAAGACACAGAAAGGCTGGAGGATGGGTGTTCACATACATGCTGTCTGTTGTATCTTTTAACTGCCTATCAGGCCAGCAGTAAACGCTTGTTCTGACAGCTGATTTTCTTCAGTCTGAACAAGTGAAGGGGGAAATCACACCCACTCATACTTCCTAACTTCCTCTCCCAGRCTCTCATAAATCCCAGCACAGAACCACACTGCCCTTTCACATGAAAGCCTGGAGATAGTAGCTGCCCTGAAAATGTCCACGTCCTCCCTTGATTGCTGACAGAAGTACTCCTCCAGAGGAGAATGGCCTTTCTGGCTCTTTCTGACCAACCCTTCAAGCCTGACACAGACACAGACTCAGATTCTCTCCTTCGTAGATATGGTCCTCGGATGGTGCCACTGTGGAGATGATTCTGGATCTCTAGTTTACAGCATGAATCATCACTACACTGACCTCCAAATAATTTAGACTAGTCTATGAATTGCTCTTGTCTTGTCTTGTAGAAGATACCTAGCATTACTTGGCCCTGTCTCTTGTGTAGAAGTGGGTGGTGCTGGCATTGAATGACACCTCCTTACACCTCTGTTTTTAAAGAAACTTTTTGCTTTTCTCTGCGACATGTGGCCGTGGCCATCTTCCTTGATCTTACGTTCAGCCTTTGTGCACTGGCAGCCGTGCAGTCTCATGATGGGGGGGAAATTGCTCTGGAGATGCTATGTATGTGGTCTGCCACCAACATTGAGTCTTTTCAAAGTCTCCAGCCTGATCTCAAGGTCAGAAAACAGTCACCTGCCTGCATTGCCATCTCTCAKTCAGGCCAGAAATTCTTGAAAAGCAGAGAATTCCCTCGAGTTTAACTTAGTGTGCGGGTCGAAGACTGACACATTTTTCTTTAAACAATACAAGTCCCATAACCCAAAAAAAGGCATGTGGRAGCCAGAGACTGTTCTTGGCACAAGAATTTCAGTTCTAGAAGAAGCTTCCAGATGTGTTATGGGTTATATATACTGCTGCCCATTGCTATTGGATCTGAGTTCTTCCCACATAAAATTGATAGTAAGAGTAGTTACTGGGGAATTTCCTGGACTCTTAGTTGCTTCTCTCTCTCTTTTTAATATTCATATTTATAGATAGATAGAAAAATACATAATATTTACCAAAATTGGTTTTGGACCAAGTCTTCTGGTTTTGAGATGATTTCCTCCCCACCTCATTTATTTTTTGGCTGGCAGAGTTATGAGGTTAGCGGGAATGCCAAAATTRCTAAGTGTTATCTTTATGGTAGGAAGGCTTTTTACAAAGAGGGGAGGCTTTTTAGAGGCTTTTAAAGCTAATCAGACTGGATTTGCCTGATCTCATCCTGTAGTTTGCTCCCTTGTTGGTGTTCTTCAGGCAAGAAAGCTTTGTCACTAGCTCTCTCAAGCCTTGCCATGGGCTTTATGATCAAATGTACAAGCCATAGAAACAGCTTTTATACTTTCTGCCTGGAAAACCTCTTTGTCTCCTTACAGAAACATTTTCTCATAATTTCTTTGAGCAGAAACCATTCCAGTTGAAATAAAAGCCTCACTTTGGATGTCTGTAAGGCTCTTGATTGTATTAAAATGCACTGAATGCATCAACAAATTTTAATTCCACCTCAAGACAGAAAAGGCCTCTCGAACACTTAACACTAATGTCTCAGCCTGGGATATCATATTCCAATTCTCATCCTTTTTGTCAAAATAAAAAATCACTCCKAATCTTTCACCCTCCAGGTTGCAAGGGCAGCCCCTCAAAGTAGGATGAGTCTACAATTTTGGTGTTTCTTTCTAAACTGAGGAGTCTGTAGATTCAAACCGAATCAAGGAGTGGAGCGAAGTATCTGGTCTCATAATGAACAGGAAAAAGGCGCGGGGGGAAGCAGAATCAACCAGCATCTGTATGGTTGAGTCTAGCAGTCCTTTTCAGCACGAGAAGCACTGGAAGGACTGCAGCCACATACAGCCTAGCTACTTTCAGAAGGGTAAGTTACAAGTAAATGCAGCGCCCGCAGCGAGAGAGATGGGTCCTTTCCCTTCCACACCTCTCATCATACCTGAGCACATCACCTGCTACAACAAATATGTGTGCACTCAACATAAAATTGTTATTTTGTGCAGGGAGGGAACTGAACCCCAGAGAGTGGATGACTTGCTAAGGTTGACATAGGAAGTCAGGCCAGCATCCTACCTACTGGGCCCAGTTTCTCACCCAAAAGAGCAGTGATTCTGTGAAATGCTCCTAGTGAGATATTGGTTAAATCTGGAAAGTTAGCTGAGAATATATTGAGCTGGATTTGGCAAAGATCAGGGCAGCATCCAGCTGACCTATCTTATCCAGGGCTGGAGAGTTTGGGTGTTCTGGGGGATCCTGGACAGTCTGTGAAGCCCTGCTCTGCATGTCCGACCTGGAGACAAGTGCCTCAGACCCCATGGCCATTAGCRAAGAAGACTCACTGGCCTCTCTAACCCTCCTCAGCTCCTGAGCTCGCCACGGGGCTGCGCAGCCAGCTGGGAGCCCCCAAAATGGCTCCATTGCCCATTGAACTCAAGTTCAAGTAACCTCTGTGGAGGGCAGGGCAGCCACATGGGGGTAACTGTTGGTCCCCAGCAGTGGGAAGCTGCTGTGGGACAAGGAGGTGAATACCAGGGGTAACAGCTCTGACAGCCAAGGAGTGGCTTTTTCAAAAGAACACATTTTTTGCACAGTAAAAATTTCCTGGAGCATCTGGGGATCTGGTATTTTAGAGGCTTACCACGGGATATGTTCATGGAAAATTTTGAAAACTCTTGTTGTTAGTCCAGTTCASAGCAAAATAAAATTTTGCTTCTTTTTATTTTTAAAGGAAGAATACCTACAAGAAAAACTGTTTTTCAGACAGCTCATCTGCAACTAACTTGTTCCTAAAACACAGAGCATTCCATGGCATCTACTTGTTGATTTCTATGTTTTTTTACTATCATAGTTTCTGCCTTTCTTGCAATATTTGCTTCTATAAAGCAACAAGAAAGACACTCAAGAATGACTGGATAAGGGCTAATCCAGCTCCCCAAAGACAGAATTTACTGACAATAGGCTGGAACTGCCAGGTCTTTTTGTAATGATGCAGGGGCCAAAGCAGTGAAGAGAGTAGCAGGTGTTGGAGAGAGAGTTGTTTTATGTCACTAATTTGAGAAGTTAAGAAGATAGGAGGAGAATGGAAGGTATTATTTAAGACTCACGCAAAAGGGAAATCATTTTGTGTTCCTTTTCTAAGGCATTTACAGAACTGTAATGAGTTTTTCCCAAATCAGAAAGGGAGGTTAAAGCTCCACARAAATCAACAGTGACTCCGGTGCCAAAGAGCAAACAGCAATTCACTGCCTTACATGTGGCAAACAGGGCAAGCAAAATGAGGCTGTGAGACGTGGCCAGATATTTGTCACTGAGGAGTCTGGTAAAAGCCTTCTYTGTATAAAGAAGCAGGGCAGAGATGGAGCAGACCAGATCTGTTTATAAACTGGCAGCAAAATGTCAACACAGCCATTACACTAGAGTTTCTGGGCAAAGGGACGAAGAAATTTAAGATGGGAGCTAGMCACTGGCAAAGTCATAAACTAGGTCTCCCTATCTGAGTGTAGCAGAGACACAAATACTTTTTTATACAGAGGAACTTAAAATAGATCATTTATCATGATAACAATATTTACACAGATTTTTCCCAAAGAACAAGTCATGCAGGCTTCCCTCCAAATCCCCAGGCACCAGTTTCTACTTCATATTAAATAAGCTTAGAGGTTTATTAGTTGATTTACCTTCTTCCTGTTTCACGCATTCTGGGCTAGAAACACAGGTAGGATAAATTTATCTTTTTGGAACCACACTAGAGACCATCAGGAAGCCTTTGAACAGCAATTGCTAATTCAAAAACATTATCCTTTCCCATCTGTGCTAAAGAAGCACCCAGAAGTTGATAGACTCTTATCCTTCGGTTAATAGGTCTTTAATGGACTTTGTGAGGCTCCATAGACTATGTCAGCCACTAGTAAAAGTGAGGGAGAAAAGCTGCCACAGGACATAGACCAAGGGAAGTGATCTCCAAGAAGAAATCTTAGAAGCAGAAATCTTAGAAGTTTCTGGTGTTCCTGACGGTAGGCAATCATGCCAGTAACAGGAGATTTGATATTTAACAAATATATTCTCAATTTGTTCAAATGAGTATATTCCCTTCTTTCCTCACTTTTGGCGTGTGTGAGTAGTGGCAGCTTCGGTGCAGAGGGAAAATGCACTCAGCTGGAGAGCAAGTTGTGCTCAGCACATCCAATCCCCTGCCGCATTTCCAGCTGAGACCACCTTCAGCAGCCTCCTCACTTCATATTTACATCCTTCCTATAGCTGCAATTGAGGTAATCCCTAGTGGAAAGACCAAGTGCAAGAAATTGCCTGTGCTGGCTTACCTTGCGTGCCAAGATTTATATTACTCGTGGAACTGGATTTGTTATGGATTTGGACATGGACTGTGTCAGGAGAGTTCACAGATTCCAGGAATGAAGCAGTTTCCAGAAAGCCTTTAACTGGATATCAGCATAAAAGGAAATTCGGCCTCATTCACAGCAAACCGTCATGTGAGCCAGAGCACGGGTTGCCATTGTATCTACTACAGCTAAAGGACACCACTATTTCCTGTAGCTAGTGAAGCCAGGCAAGTGCCTTTGCCTAAAATGAACAACAGAATTGAAAGCAAAGAGGAAAGAGCAGGAGGGAAAGAAAGGAAACCCTCACCAGATCCCCCTGCATTTATTTATACTTTGTGCAACAATACTGCCAGATGACTGAGGTAWGTGGCCAAGTTGGGCGATTCTACAAAGCGCTCTGCAGTGAAGATTTAGAAAGCAGAAGCTGCTAGGTTTTGTGTTTAAGGAGAGCAGCTGAACACCAACGCCTGAAAAGGGTCCCGTGCCAAGGCCACACCTGCCAAATCTCAAGCCTGGCACCCCCGTACAGATTGCAGGCGGTTCTCCAAATTTGCAGGAGACTCCTACAGCAAGAAGCCTTCAGGGACCTTCCCTGTCCACGGCAGAGCAGGATAGGGAGGGCTTGCTCACACTGCTGCCCTCAAACCTGCTCATGCCCCTCTCTTCTCTCCCTCCTCTAACAAGCGCTGAGCCCACGGAGCAAAGGTCCGGCCGGTGGCCGGCTGTGCACGTGGTGGATAGTTTGCCCCCTTCGGCAGCGGCAGCAGCCGAACCACGATGGTGGTTTGCTAGCTTCCCCCACCCGACCCGGTCACGTTCACGCTGATGAATCACGCCTTCGGTCCCCGGATCAGCTGCAGAAGGGAAATCCAGGCCTTTTAAACCCGGCGGACAAGCGCAGGGACATGAAAGGTGTGGGAGCAAAGGAACACATGCTCTGTGTTAAATCATGTTACTTCTATGTTTATTAGTTTTAAACGGGACCAGAACATACAAAGGGAAACAACGGCAGGAGTATGATCTCAACCCACCAACACCTAGCGACCGGGGAGTCACCGGGGTCCGCGGCACTGCTGCTCCACGGGCACAAGACCACRGGACAAGACGCTGCAAGACCACTCGCAGACAGCAATCTACCCTAACCCTGAGTATGCAAGCAGGTTTGGTGGCTTAATAGAGCTTGGACAGTCGGTTAAGAGCAATGCTTTAAAGCAGAGCTGGTAGAAGTGGGGGAAGAGGAGGTGACAAAGTTGAATTTCTTTCTTATTTTTTAATTAGAGTTTATTTAAAAAACAGACAGATCTCCCATACATTTCTCCTTCCTGACCTCCATTTTGCTATGAAAAAGGAGGAAATGGGTGGAAGGAAGCAATATAACAGTTCACATTTTGATAGTGAACTTGAAGGTTTCAGAGAATTGCAGGTGACTGTGGGGAAACTACTTGAAAAAAAATGTATTTGGTTAGAAAAGTCAAACTAGTTGTTTTCTCTTTGGCAGGAATTAAGACCTTACACGATCTGAGGGTCACCCATAGACAAGTGGCAGTATTAATGCCAGGTATGGRAGTACCTGACTTAGCCAAGGGCACACAAGTAGTTTGCTTTCATGGCCTCTTCTAGAGAAATCCTGAATTTAATCAGATTATAAAAGCAATGCTAGAAGTCTGCAGCACTGTTATTCCTCCTAACTGCCTCATGATGGGTTTTAAAGTGCTGGGAAATGTTTACCATTTCTCGTTAAGTCCTTTTCCAGAAGGACGTTTTCCACGTGCAGCTGTTATTGTGCTCTCGTTCAGCAGTGGAACAGGCRAGAGATTTTTCTTTTCATTTTTGTCCTTGTAACACTCAGCCGATCTCCCTCGGGCTGCAGTAATGGAAAGCAAGCATGCTGCTCCGGGATGGTAAAGGAGAGATACGTGCACGTGTCCTGCAGGCAGAACTGCAATGCGGCAGAGAGGCTCTGGGTGTTCTGGTTCGTGCTCGCCACGATTCAGCCTCACCTGCTCCTTTGCTGGAGGAGTATCCGTGTGAGGACAGGCCAGCCGGGACTGGGGATGAGCCTCATGCTGCTTCACAACATGGGGCCTCTCTCCTCATGCCCTATCACGCTGTGTCCAGCATAGGACCCACACGGTAGGAAAGGTGCTGACAGCAGTACCTGGGGGTTGCTGGGGACTGCTTCAACTCCCAGAGTAATCAGAGCAGCCCAAAGGCTGATCTAAATCAAGATTAATCCTATATTTAGATGTGAGTGGGGTTACATATTGCCTGGCAGGCTGTAAAGAGAGGCAAAAGCTTTTGCATTGAGGATATTAACACTATAGAGCAACATAAGGGGAAAAGTAGATGCTACAGCCAACCGGACTTTTTGGAGAATATTTTCAGTCTGAATCTTCATTACTTTTTGGACTTTCCACCAAGACACCTGGTGCAGTAGGAGTCCTCATGTGAGACAGTAATTCAGACGTCATTCAGATCAAAAAGTATTGCAGCAATATTACTGGCGTAAAAGATGGTAGGATGGCTTCTAGACAAGATGTCACAGCACGTGAACTGCTCGAGGTTCCTAACTTTGCAGTACAGACTAATTGTATATAGATACCACTAGCACTTACCASCAGATCTTCATGTTTATAAATGGGTTCTCCAAGACCTTCTGGGCTTTCCTGAGTAAATTCCATGGGACTGAAAATAAGGTGGGGAATGGACATCCCTGCCTAATGCTGCAATGTTGGTTCCAACTGTGGGCCCTGCTTCATACTTCCCRTGTGATTTTCAGATGTGTCATTTTTACAAGACCATCATCCTCTATCATGGCTGTTGCCTCAGTTTCTCTTTTCCAGGTTTCCCAACAGGCAGTCATACAGCACCCAGGGCTGTGTTTCCATCTGCTGTATTGGCCATAAACTGTGAAGCATGGGCTTTGCCTCTTCCTCTCAGCTTTTTGGTGCACTGTGCTGGAGTTCCCATCTCCTCTTCAGAGCAGACCTGCTGTTGGGCTCGCATAGCAGAAGCCTYCTCTTTGGCCAACTGGCTCAGTTTTACATGCTATTCAACTGATTTCTCTCCCCCTTATAGACTAGCATCAAACCCTATCCCTTCATTGGTGGGTCTGTAGACTCCCAGGAGCTTCTACCCTCGATCTCTCCTGGCCCTTCTCTCCTCCCTCCTGCTCTGACTGCAGCCGATTGCCTGGCCCTGACCTTGGCCCCAACCTATTGCTTGGGTCTAGACTCAGATGACACTGGCCCAAACCACCCTGAAGGTTTGGCCCACAAGGTGATGTTTCCTGGTGTCACCGTAGGGCAGAGAAGGGTTTTTAGCCACTTTCAGACAAAGCATTGCAGTGCGTTGAAATACAGTTGCCTCAAAGTCTGCTGCCATGGGCAGTCCACTTGTGAACAGTGTACTCAAAGAAGAGGGGACAGTCATCACTCGTGCCTCTCTGGACTTCAGTGGTAGTAAGTGGAGGTATATTCAGAGATGAAAAGAGGTGGACTGGGTTCTCCCTGATGATTCCTTAGAGCAGGTTTATTTTCMTGCCTCCCATTAGCCTGGAAACCCAGACACAGAGAAGGCACTGGAAAGTGGCACATGCCTCCAACTCAAAGCCTCTGATAATCCTACCTTGGCCCCTTCACCTCTCTCCTGACAGGCAGGGAAAGCTATTCCTCTTCCTTCTCTGTCCTGTGCAGTACAGATCATGGCAGTGACATACATCTCCAGGCTGAGGAAACCAGGGGTATCCAGGTGGTTGATGTTGGGTTGGTATTTGCACCACCATTTTTCCTCTCCTCCCTGCATGTAGGGCTAGACTGAGATGTAAGCTCAGTCCCTGCAGAGTCCTTCCCAATCACCATACCATGCCACTAACTTATTTAAACACTTGTTCTTACCCACACTCCTCTGTGTTGTTTTTGTTTACAAGATCTAGATCTAATGTATGCCCCCAGTGATACACCATTCAGAGAATAATTAAAAAAAAAAAAGGAAAAGAAAAAAAGCAAGAGACCTAGCCACCCRAATCAACCTTTAAAAGACTCCAGTTATTTCTGTTTTGGAGTTCAGTGATTCAGATTCTTCTACAACTCACAAATTATCTGTGAGCTAGAAATATGTGACCTCTACAAGGGGAAATACATAAATCTGTCTGGCCTGCACAAGTCACCAAACTTTCAGGATAAAGAGCATTCTGAAGTCTCCAGTTTATTTTTCAGCTTCACTTCTGCAATCATGAATGTCTATTAATGCTGAAAACCTGGAAGTGAACTAAATTCTTGAAAAAGTGCATAGTGCCATAAAGTAGACTTAGATTAATGTCTGATTTGGTCTGCTCGAATGTACAAACTAGTCATGCAATTTTACAATGAGMAGATAAAGGTCTCTGAGAGGCAATTATTTTTCTTTCATGACTAGTGCTAGGCTATTAATTAATTAATAAATGCAGTGCTTGGCTATTAGTCACTTAGATAGGGTTCACTTTACTCTGTCCCTGAAGTAACTTGCTTTAAATGTATTATGATCTTATGGATAAAGACTTCTGATGTGCTCTATTCTGGTGTGGCTACTATCAAATCGAAACCACTTTAGTGTCCCCCTTTCCCTCCAGATCAGGCTCTCCACTGTAAACTCTGTCTGCTGCTGCTGAAGTGCAGAAGATAGATCAAGGTTCACAGGTACCAAAGCCTGAAAATGTGGGCCAACCCTCCTGGGCAGGGGAAGCTCTTGGAGAGTATCAGATGAAAATGGCAATAAGAAGCCAGGCTCCTTACGTTCATCGGTGTGTTTGGTGCATGCATTATTAAAACCTTTGTGTACTTTCCCCAACACCTTTTTCTTTATTTCCAGTCTGTAGGATGGCCTGCTTCTGTAGAGCCTGACGAAGCTCAGCTCAGCCCCAATCGTGGAAAGAGTCCTGTAGGAAATGCAGTTTGCCCCACAGTTCAGAAGGAATGGGCCGCTGATCTTGTATGGCTGGTTAGAGGTGGGATATGCAGGGACCTGCCAAACAGAGTCCCTGTACACGGCAGAGGAACATGGGGACATCAAGCTGCAAAGAGCCTCCTGATTCATCGAGCAACCAGAGCAGCTGTGCATTGAGGTATGGGCYTGCAAAACAGCAGCAGCCTCTGTGCCCAGGCTCTGTTTCTGTTGGAGATTTCAGGGGGAGGAGAGATGAGATCTGTATCAGCAGAGCAGCTATAAAAGTTCTGTCAACAAATATGTTGCCTAGCAGAAAAACCCTACGGAAAACTCACAGTAGAGCTTTTTAAACAGGATAGGTCAAAACTGATGAAAAGTTTGATCTGAATGAGTTTTGGGCTGGATCCCTAAGAACAATAATAACATGTCAGTGGAAGGTGCTTCAACCACTTGACAGGAGTCAGCACTGTTACAATTTTACTGCAGAAAAGTGTAGTCTGCAAAGCAGTGTTCGATATAAAGGCACTGAAATCAGCTGCCATGGTGTATCATACTATTTAGACTGTTGCTCATCCTCTCCCTGCAAGCAACCAGAGCTGCATAATAAATGTGGTCAGACCACTCAGCAGGAGTGCTGTGGAAAGCCAAGAGCAGTGCTACAGCCTGTTGCACAGCACAGCATGGGGCAAGGACAACATCTGGGTACTGTGTGGTCTTGTGATCCACAAAACACAGTGATCCACACAGTCTGGGGGAAGAGGGAGGGCTCCCGAGAGGGATGGCTTAAGTGCAAGCTGTTTCACCTCTAGACCAGTGTAAGCCCCAAACGCCAGGCACGCTTATGCAAGGTGAGCTCCTGAATAACGAGCTGGGGTAAGGTGAAGCTTTTCTCTGCTACCGTTACAGTATCAACATTGCAACCCTTAACAGTGCTAACCCAGAACAGTTCCCTGTTCTGCACAGGGGTTTGTCACATCCCTCATTTATGGGCATGTTCCTTTCTCTCAGTGATTTATTTCCAACTTTTCTGGAACCCAGAATGTGCGGGTGGCATATGGGGGGTGGGGAGGGCTAACCTATACGTCAGCTGCAGAGCTAGAGACCAAGTTCAACATTTATCACAGTATGAAGCATGYAAAAATGCAGACCACAGAAATGATATCTGGAGAAAGCCATTCCCATGCTGAGGATATATTAAAGCCTGTGAGCCAGGAACAGCCCATATAACATGCATAGTGGGAGAGGACACAGCTGCAGTGGGAACAGAATTGYTAACATTGCATCACTCATAAAATGCAAGTTACGCTAGGTAGTGGTAATGGGGAGGGGTTTACCACCTCCTTTATTTCCCCAGAAAATCCACTTTTCATGTCTATGTGCAGAAAAACAGGGAGTTCAAGAGAGGAAAGGGGCTGAGGGGTTCCCTGTATCCACTCCTGCAAGTCCATCACTGCCCGTCTGCACATGAGACAGCAATGCCTCTCGCACGGGGTGTCATTGCATTTACGACTGTCTAGCAATATGAGTGCAAAGGGTTAGGATTTTATAAATCAGCTGCTGGCCATGATAAACCTTAGTGGCTGTTAGAGGTGGGGATGTGCTCTCACACTTGAGTGCTGGCCAGGCTGCTGGGTTTGGGTCCTACCACATTCAGCCCATGTTCTCCATGTTCTGGTTACAGTCAACACTGGCCCTTCTTCTGCCCTTGCTGATACATTTTGTGGTCTCAGACTCTGTAAATCCCCTGAGGGAAATGAGACCTCACTGTCCTGGACCAGGACCAAAACTGGTACATTCCTCCATCTGTATCTGCWGTTCACAATCAGTGGAAGCCAATCTAAGACCATGTTGCCACCAAATGGTGTGGCCCTGTTTACTCCCTGCCCTGGCCACGTGTTCACTCCCTTGTGTCAGCACAACCTGTTTTGCAGYTATGCAGTGAGTCAGACCAACTCAATGCATCATTTTGCAGCCAGATTAACAGGCTGACCTGACTCACTGTACGGTTTCACACCTGCTAGCCTGGCACAATGGTGGTGGCAGGAACGCATGGCTGGGCTGGGCTGGGCTGGGCTGGACTAGGAGGAGGTAGAACTGCCCCTTTTGTTACACATGTGGTCTTGGATTGGCTTGAACTGTTCATAAAAGCTGCTCTTAATTTTCCCTCTGGTAAATAAGAGTAATTCTCTTTTAATGGGGAAATTTTGAAGCTTCATTGTGTTTTGGAGACTTTCTAACCACAGCACCTTTCTGCAGATCATAACTGAGTTGGGCAAATAACATTTCAACTGCTAACAGTTGAATCAACAGCAGAGTGATCAAGATTTAATATTTTATTTCACAGAGGGAGACCACATTGCTATTTTACAAATCCTTTTTCATCACAATAGGATTCCCCAAATCAAAGGCTTTCAGGTGTGATTTTTGGCTGGGAACAAGCAGTTGCATTCCTGTCAAACATATTCTACTTTCCAAGCACAAACAGTCATCAACTGCTTGCAGTTCAAGAGAATTGTTTTCCAGAAAAGGAAGGTGTTTCCCTCTCATGGGTTCAAAGTCCCATCAGAAATGTGTCAATTAGAGTGGTGRGAACAAATCACCCTTCATTCCCGAGGACCAGTTTGTAAACTCCTATCAAGAGCAGGCATTAACCAAGCAAAAAATGCCCACAAGGGACTATAAGCTGCAGAATTTGGACCAAGAAGAAAAAGAAACTCAGCCATAAACCCAGACAAGAAGGCCATCTCCTTTCTTTTTTTTCTTTTTTTTTTTTTTTACAGTAGCAGAGACAAGAACCACTCTTCTTACCTTTACACAATGCCCCTCACAAAGCTAGTGGAGTAAAATGCACATCTCTTCCAAAGACAAGCTGAAATCATGATGAATCTTCTTGTTGATCTTTGTAGGCGTATTGCTATACAATAGTCAATGGCTCTGCTCTTTTGGAGATCAGATTAGATATGCATAAATGTTCCTTCTGCCCTTAAAGCCCATTCATTTTGTCATATGGATTTCTTTTAGAGTATCTTGCTTTTATTGCATCAAAATTCTGAAGAAAGGCAGCAATTTCCAATTCTGCAGAGGATTTTGTATGTCCATGCCAGCAGAAATGACCAATTTTATCCCTCGGGGACACGAGTGCCATAAATCAGAGGCTCCTAATGTACAAAATGTAGACAGAAAGGCAGCTCATGTCTCAAAAACATGAAGTGGGCGAACCTTTAACAGCTAACAGTGATCTGATTTCAAAGGCAAATATCTCACGAGAGAAGGGATTTGCTACAAATTCATTGCTTGGGTGCTTTAATATTGACAGACTTCCTTGCAGAATTTATGCAAGCATGGGATGGAAGCCAACAGGGTCGTCTGAGCCTGGAGACCACCTACCAGAGCATATTGTGGATTAAGGCAGAAAGGTAGAAATAAAAGGATGGACCAGTCCTCCTCTGTGGGTCGGATTGACCCCAGGTCTCACCAGACATTATTGGTCACACTATACTTGGCAGAGAGAGATATCAAAGCCATTCCTCCTCACTGTTTTAGGATAGGATGCCTTCTTTACAGTATGCTTAGGGTATCCTAAGGTCCTCACCCTGCAGTAGATAGCCCTGGAGGGGAGAAAGGCTCTGACATGCCTGCTAGGCAGGAGGGAAGGCTAAGGAGCTGCTAAGCAAATTTGAAGCTCATGCAATTTGCATATRCTGGTTTGAGAAATTTGGGTTAAAAGGGAGCCTGTCACAAAGTGGAAGAAAGTTTATCCTGGAAATAGAAGTATGAAAGCCTGTGTCAGCTATGCAGACTCATGCCAGAAGGAACAGTCACSCTAGGCAGTAGCACACAGGCTTGGGGCACTGTAGTTGCAGAGTGAAAAGAGAGGCTGTAGAAGACATTTTTGTACACCAAAGACTATTTAAAGAATCACCCTGAAGTAAGAAGATAGGAAAGGCTGGTCAGGAGGCAGATGAAGTTGTTGGGTTTGGGGGTTTGACTTCTGGAGGGGAGATTATCAAGAGTTCTGTCACGTGGAGGGAAGGGGGAGAATAGAGGGAAAGGAAAAGGGAGGAGAGCTGCTGGGAGGAGGCTGCAACCATTTGCTTCGCTCTGCGAGGAAGGGCTGACTGTGTTAATGCCCTCTGTGGGCAAGTAAACAGGATCCAGAGCTGCCCTTTCTCAACCCAAGTTCCCAGTAGATACCAGGGCAATAAATCTGTCAGTCACTCAGAGGAGAGACATCTCCCCTCCGCATTCCTGTGCAAAGGACTATTACCTAAATGTCTCCAACATGCTCCCTCTGAAATCAGAAATGATCCTCCAGGAGTTTCTAAGCCGATCCTAGAAGCATATTGGGTTATAGAGTCTTTCGACAATGAGGCTGATACGATACCACAGGTGGTGAAGACAGACCTGCGCCACATGCCTGCACCCATGTTATCTGACAAAGAGCTCCCGCGGGGCTCCCTCTCTGCCCTTCGGAGACTGCAGCCATGCTGGAGACATGAGCACCCCTGCCATGGGGGTGAGGTGCTCCCCGGAGGGCTGCCGGTGTAAAGTCATGGTTGGCTGGTGTCCTCCCAGTGCAGGGTGACTGTGGGCCTGGCTGCGATGCACTGCCCGCGTGGATGGGGCATCACGGTGGCCACAGCAGGATCTGGGCAATTTGGGGGAGTCTCCACCAGTTGAGCATCTCCTTGCTTTTCTTGGRGGCTCCTTGTGCGGGGACACAGCTGCAGGGAGGGGGGCTCAGTGACAGCCAAGTCTCTTTAACCAGGGATGGAGGCTCAACCATCCTGGAAAACTCCTTTTAAACCATTCCACACTAGCAGAATTGTCGCTGCTATAATTAAAGTAACACAGTTTTGTGAGTGAAGAAGCCCCGGGAGACGGTCTTGTACTAGGGGGCACCCAGCCAGCTCCCCAAACCGTGGCAGTTCCAGTTAGTTCCACAATATCTGAACTTGTGCTTTTCTAAGTGCAGGAGGTTTGCCTTGAAAACTGGGATTGCCTTAGTAACACTTCCATGGGGTGTGAAAGATGAAGCAGTGATGAGGTGCTTAGCTTTTACCACCGCTCTTTGCATTCAGGGATTCCTTCCCACACATCCCCCGTGTATCTTCAAGCCAGCCAAAGAGCAAGGATAAAGAAGAGGTGAAAAGGGAAGCGGAGTAGCTCACCTCTAATTTATTCCTGAAAAAAAAGTTTACCTTGGCTCTGAAAGACCCAGAACATTAATTGCACATGTTCACCACATTCCCCTTAGGTAAGAAGAAAGCCTAYATGATGCCAAATTCCTCTACCAGGTCAGTAACTCTGCCAGGCTGCTCCTTATTATTCTTCATCCAAACCTGACATGGAATTTAACTGCACCGTGTACTTGTCCTCCAGCTCCACCTGCCCAAACCAGGCTGGCAGTGTATTTATGAGTGAAGCATATCAGCTGAAAATGTATATCCATTATCTTATTACCCTTTGCTATCTTCATAAATCCATAATGACTGAGGTTCAAACTACATTAAAAGCCTTTGAACTGATCATTTACAGAAAGTCACCAGCAGCATTATGGTTGGGTATTTTTAGAGGTTAGCAGGTGTCATAATGTTTTGATGCATTTTAAGATACAATCAGGAAAGATATAAGATGAAAGCTGAAATATTCATACTGATATCTACTCAATGCTAGTAAGAGGTAAGCTGATACTTTAAAAAAGCATATATGAAATTATAGCTTCCTGATGCACGGCTATGGTGAATATTAATAATCTCATTAGAGCTGATCAAAGGCTTCAGTCTTGGCTTTTGTTTTGTTTTGTTTTGTTTTGTTTTGTTTGCCAAAACAAAAAGAAAATTTTTAGCAGAGACAGAAATAATTTCAGGCAATGCGTTCTTTTATTTTGGGGAATGAAGAAAAAAACAGAAACTGAAAAAAATATATTCAGCACTCAGCACTGCTCCTGTTAAAGTCCCCCTGTCTCTGGTCTGAACGTGAGCGGAAGTAAGAGCAGAACCAGTTTCGGCAACCTCACACCGCTTGCCTAGCTTCCAGTTTTTCAGGGTCAGGCATCTCTCCGCCCTCCCCCTCGCTTGCTTCCCCCCRGCTGTGCTCACAGCCTTCGATTTCTTGGGCGACAAGCTTGGTTCGGAGATTCGTGCCCCTCTTCATGTATCCTCCTTCTTAGTCCTCGCCTTCCCACAGCAGTTTACCACCCYCGCGGTTGCACCAACCGAACTGAGCCTAAACCACATCTGTGAAATGACCCAGGCTAAACAGAACAACARCTACAAATCTTAGGTGGCAGCGGGGTTTTTCCAGGTCATTTCGCAGATGCAGTTTAGACCACGGCCCTAGGAAGAGCCGYGTGCGGAGGGAGGCAGCAGCCTGCGGCACAGGAGGGCAAGATCAACCCCGGGAGAAATCACGACCCCGAGCCCTTAGCATGGGGGCGCTGGGTGTGGACACAGTTAGTTACCGCAAGCGGCGGCTGCATCATTCATCCCACTAAACCCAGAAAATCCACCAGGCTGAAGGAACGAGGAACGTCCTGCCCGTTTGGGAAGCGGAGCCGGTGCGGGGCAGGCGCAGCTCCGCAGCCTCGCTGGGAGCGCCAGACCTTGCGCAGCGGACACCGCCAGCACCCTCCATCCCCCCSGGGCTCACGGCAAATATATTTTCGGACCGCTGATTTCTTCATTTCAATACGCTTCCAAAGCGGTTCCCTCTGCAAGATTTCCTAGACCGATTCAGAGGATCGGAGCGCGCGCTCGGGAAGCTCCTCGAGGCGCGACTTAACGCAACGCCCGTGCGGCACCGCTGGCCTCACCACCTCCCCGGGGAGCGCGGTTGCAATACACCCGCCGTCGCACTGCTCCAGATATTGTGCTCAGCATTTCTTGTTATACAGTCTACAGGCTTTGCTAATGCATTTGGACAGCCAGGTTAGGATTTATTACTATTTTGAAGCAAATGTGCTTTAAGCAGACTCTTGAAGAAATGAAAGCTGAAAGGCAGGCCCRCTGAGGGCACGGAGGCAAGGTGTGWGGGARAGGATAGACGGGCCAGGCTCACAGTGACACTATAGGTTAGAAAAGAAACCCTTAATAAGCATGAGATTATAYAAATTTCTTCCCTCGAATATCTTGGTGCATCCTAGAAAACAACAAGTTTTTAAAAAATAACCTACATTATTTACACAGCCACAGTTACCATCACACAAGGGCCCTTCAATTATTAACGGATCTCTCCCCACTACAGCTCTACCAGTTAAAAAAAAAAAAAAAAAAAAAAAAAAAAAAAAAAAAAAAAAAAAAGAAAAGGGTGTTTTCTGCTCTGAGCAGCACGGCCCACGAGCGAGGAGGCTCCTCGCCCCGAAACAGCGAGCCTCCCAGTAGCAYGGCGAGCCCGTCCCCTGCCGCCCCCGGGACCTGGAAGTGGGATGCACCCCGTACGCAGAGCCGGCGCGCGGAGCCGGCGCCAGGACGGTGCCCAAGTGTCGTCTGCCTGGCCAAAGCTGCCGCCACAAACCGATTTTACCCGTGCTGCAGTCCCCAGTTAGGGGACCGTGGTGCGGAGACACCTCTTCTCCCCTCGGTCCCCCTGCGCGGGTGGGACTCAGCCTCCTCCCCGGGAGACACCCAGCGCGGAGCACGGGATTCGGGCCGCCACGCCGGTGTCGGGCACCCCCGGTCCCGCTGCCTGTGGTGGGATATGGTCGCTCAGCGCGGATGGGACTGTTTTCTGCAACTAGAGCTGTTTTTTATTAAGCCATCTGCTTCAGATTTTCCCTTTCTTTTACAAACTCCTCATACTGGCAAAAGCCCTATTATAGGTATGCTAAAAGTCAGCGTGGACTCCAGTATTCCCCCTTCCCTGCTGGAGCATGGCTGCGCGCTGGCAGCGGGGATACAGGGAAGGCTCAAATGGATGCACAAACAGGAAAGCAACCTACCAAATTAGTATTTTTGGTGAGGAAGTGACAAATGACTGCAGGAGTCCTGGCTCCCCAATGGGCAGACCTTGCTGCTCCAGGTGCCCTTCGGAGCAGGCACCTGAGGGTGCAAGCGCACCCTGGAGCCCTGCAAGGCTYGCTTGGAAACGGCACGTGGATTTCCCCTTGTAAAACAGAGAAGTGGGAGCACAGCTTCTACAGTTACATGCCCATATGGGCTGAGAGAGACACCACTTTATAATGTCAGCGTAAACTACCAAAACGATTGTAGCTTTGTCTAGCACACGAAGTAGTTCTCCTAGGCACAGCATTAAAGCAAGCTGGGCTCCAGATGCTTTTTTATTTCTTAATATAGGCATTCCTCCTGTTCTGGGTATAAGACCTAACTAAGCTTTGCAGACATCTTCATGAGAGCTACCACGTTCTCGCTGTCCTTGCAATGACGGGTGAACTTCTGAAATGCAATAGCAAAGTCTTTGCAAATYGGAGGGCAATAAGATAAACAAATACACTAAATCCATACTTTGTTATCTATCTGCCTTTTCTCTAGAGCTGAGTAAAGTATGAGCTCATACCCTGAGCAGCTAATCTGAGAGTATTCCACTTGTGATGGTGTTTATTTTACTGCTCCTGATGGCAATCAAGGCTCCTAATGAACCGACAATTGGGTGAGATGAGACTTAATGCTGTTGACTACGAGGGAGAGGAAGGCTCCCTTCCACCTCACCACATCTCCACTTTGTATTGCTCTGKATTTTTGCCGTGGTTGATGCCACTGATTTCTACATCTCCCCTTTCTCTCCCTTCAGCCAGTTGTACYTGAGGGTTTTTTTATTAATTTATTGACAAATGACACCTCTAACCGGATAAATCTTACCAAGATATTATGCCAGTTCTCTGTTGATCATTTTGGAAAGCCAAGCTCCTTCCCGTTGCTGATAATGTTTGGTCTTTGGCTGAGAAATAATGGCTAYGAGCTGAAGGGAACTGACACACTASGGACTGAAGTGTGTCTGCATCTAGGGGGGTCCTCTCTCATGCAATTCTTCAAACAAAACTAATGATGATGAAAAATGATGTAAGTGTTAATATTATCTCTGAGAACCAGTTAAATTACACTAGCCTGGGGAACTGAAAGAAAGGTTTAATTAAAATCTGCTTGTGTCAGCCTTATTCCTTACACTCAAAGGCCAGAGCCTCTAAGAAAAACCTCCTATGGAAAGGACAAATCCCTCATGAAATTGGAGAGCCCCCCCAAAATTAAACCCCCCAGGAGCAGACTCCAAGCATGGGAAAAGCAGGTCGTTGTCTGAGGCCACTGATTTTGGAAGTGCAAAATAGCTGCATCCAGCTGCAGGGCCCGACCTTGCTGTCCCAGAGCCCCGTTAGGGCAGGCGGGCGCTGCTGGGAGGGCTCCTGCCCTCTGCCATCGCCTCGCGGCTGCAGAGCGGCATGGGGAGTTGCACTGCCAACTTTCACAGCCTGCCCTCCCCTCTGCTCATCTTGGGAGGATCAGAGTAGCAAAATGCAGCGTTGCCTGCCCTCCTGGGAAGCCTTTAAATGCTGCTTGATGCACATGTGCACGTGAGACAGGCTCCAGGGATCCTCAGATCAGAAGCCAGACATGCTCAGAATAATGATATTTGCTTTGATATTAAAGTACTGTTAATTTTATTTGCTTTTGGAGCCTCTAGGGTGTTCCAACTTTTCTCAGCATCCATGAGGACTAGAAACACATCATAATTTTAAAATCATGAGAGCTGATTTACCCACACTGCAGGTAAAAGCTCTGCTTGGCTTGGCCTCTGCAGAGGAGAGCTGTGGTTTTGTGTGGGCATCTGTGGGTATCACAGCTGCCTGGGGACGCCGAGGGAAATCCCAGGATCTCAGGCCATCTGTGTCGAAGGGCTGAGGCTCCATGCCTCTGCCTCCCCCTCCATCAGCTCCCCCRGGAGCTGGGCTAACATCAGGCATAACTGACAGCCGTAAACCATCTCAGATTAGACAGGGAGGGCAAAGACAGGGACACATGCCCAGCAAAACCCTTGCAGAGAAAATGGGAGYGAATGAAGACAAAGTGGCCTGCTACATCTTGCAGCGTGGAGCAAACAGCCAAACCAGTGATCAGCTTGGGCAGCAAACACAACACCTGTCTCAACAAGGTGGTAGCTGTAATTTTGTTGTAGCTTTGATGGCCTAAGGAAACAAGGAGGTTTACAGAGAGATGTAATAGCTTTTATTAAATCAGTTGCTGTATGTGGAGGAGAACAGATGAGTTCTCAATTGCACAAGCCCTTACTTGTATCCTGCCCATCGTGGGTACACCTCCCATTCCAGCCTAGTGAGGGTGAGGAGGACAGGAGAACAAAAGCACAAGAAARTCAAGCTCAGGAATCAAAGTGAGTTTCCTGAAACCTGGTAATTTCCATCTGTGATTATTCTCTTTGCCACAGAAATGCTAAAAATCATATAAGAAAAAAACAATCAGAGGTAAAGGTGAGGAGCAGAAGATGTTATGAGTTATAGAGCTTGTGAGTTGTAGGCAGTCTCTGCAGCCTCCAACACTCCATTAGTGAGAGGGCCCCAGTACACCTTGGCCTCTATCCAGGGCCACAATGGGGAGGGACCCACACAGGTGCAAGAGGTGGGGTTTGCCCAGAAGAAGATAGCATTTTGTCCCTCTTTGGTGGGGGCAAATGCAAGTACAGGTGGAGAGGAGGAGACATGAAAGCCCTTGGCAGCAGGGATGAACTCAGAAGGCTGGGTCATCCAGCGCAAGCGATTGCTTGATCCTTTCTAGGCTCTGAGCGGGATTGGTTTAACCTGACAGGGGAGACAAGGGCCACAGTGGTATCCGAAAAGAGCCTGAGAACTGACTAACCATGCCATGATGGTGGACGAGGTATGCTACTGAATTTGGGCCAGCTAAATCTCAGCAGGCGAGAATCAAGGGAAGGAGAATCTTCCAAGATAACACCRCTGTGTTTTCTACCCCTTTCCTAAGCTACAGAAAGATGCCCAGAAATACCAATCTCCAGCAAACAAGAACCACATTAAGAGGTATGTTGGCATTATAATCATGACTTCCAGAGAAGATTCTGGGGACASAGAAATTCTCTTCTCCCCCTCTCCTAACTCTGCTATAAGTCTACCATCTTGTATCACTTTGTGAATATTTTGGGATCTTAAATACTTATCTATTTCATCATTCTGAGTTACATGTAAAAGACTCAATTCTACTGYCATTAATTTTCCACCAGTGGATGATGGTTCAGTAGAAATAATTTTCATTTATTGCTTCAGTTTGTTGTTTGAACTTCCCAAGAGATGAGACTGCTACTCTTTCCTTTCTAAAGTTGTAAATTATTTCAGACAAGAGGATTTCAAGATTTGAGTCTTGATTTCACTCACTTTTCTGTAAAATAAAGCTGTAATACCAAATAATACATTGCAGAATTCTCGTGCAAGGAAAACAGACTTGTCTTGAAATTACGAGATTGCAATATTTTTAAATTATGCACACGATTATATTTGGATGAAAGAAGAAAAATCTCTTATTTTTTTTAATTATTCATTTGCAAATATCACAATTAAGAAAAGCTGCAAAGGGTGGAGGTAGTGTATAGCTGGAATTGTATGGCAACAATATAATGAACATTAGATGCTCCTATCAAAGAGATATATGTATGTGGATCAAATCTGATTGAATAACAGGAGAAAAACTGGAAGAAAAATTCATATGTATGGACTCAATAGCAAAGAAAAATGCAACATGAAGGACTGAAGCTCAGTTTTTGATATTCAGTAAAGAGAAGCTGAACTGGAACTGTTTTTTACAGTGCAAGACTTATGTTTACTTTTAACCTCTAGAAGGCCACTTAAATGCTCAGCAGAAAGACAGCTAGTACTAAGAAATTTTTGCATATAAAAGCAAGGAGATCTGTTGAAGTCTGGCAGATCCCCAAAGGAAGATGGCAGCAGACAGAAGAGCTTTTAGACATGACTGTTGAAGCAGAGAAAGAGTTGGGCTTAATATTGGAAAATGATCTGCACAGAAAACCATCCAGAACAGGCAAATGCGTCCAACCTCCTCTGCTGGTGCAACTTTACAGAAATGGTCTCGCGGGGAGAGCAGGGCTGGGCAGTTTGGGTACAAGAGAGAGGGATGTGCAGCAGGGTCGYGGTCGCGTGGGATCTGGGCATGGCTAGCACGCACAGCCGTGCTCACAGGTGATTGGGACAGACAAGAAATTTGTATCCACCCAAGGAAAGCTAAGCCTGAAAAATACCCTGCAAATGTTGTCATCTCTTTGAGCCATCTGGTGCCATTGGGAATGGCCCTGTTCTGGCTCTGGACAGGCCTCTTGCRGTGCTGGTATTGATGCTGATTTATGTTAGCACTTGCTGTTCCTGTTGAAGACTTCAGTTAGTGAGAAACTGTATCAGAGTAATTTGAAATCTCRCTGGAAATCTCACTGAGCTGAAACCTGGCCAGCAGTGTCCCACTGCATTACTCTTTGTTTGTTCCCCAAAGGGCCCATATCGCTCAGCTGAGCCTTCCAGGGCTTTGGAAGAAATAAAACTTAAACCCTGATTTTTACTAATTGGTTCTGGAATGTAATTTAGGTCTGAAACTGAAACAAGGTCCTCTACTGTTACTACTTTTAGAGGCCCAATTTTGGTTACCTCGGGTTTGTTTGTTACAGATGCTGAGTGAAGGGCTGACATTTACCAGCACTTCTAAATATCTGTCCAAGTTTCAGTTTAAGTACCTAAAAATGAATCGAATCTTCTGGCATCCAGCTATTTTTAATAAGATGCCAAAGGACAGACACAAATTCTGTGACAGAATGGGTCAGAAAAAAGAAAGAGAGCCCTTTTTACTCAACCTGGCCATTACGATCTTAAATTGTGGAGCAAGGAACACGTGTTTTATGACATGTGAATCTATACAATATTATTCAGCAGCTTTTACCTGCTAAATTATTTGTTGACTCCCTCACACGCCTTTGCACGGCATTTTTGTCTCAGAGCCAGTACAACAGCAGAACAATAGGCAGCTGTGGAAGGTAGCGTATGGGTGAAAGACCATCCTGTCCCCAAAGAAGGCATCATCTTGGTAGTCAAGGCATATGTCTGCTTTGTGTCAAGGCAGCAAAGCTAAGAATCGCTTCTGCTTTTGTTGTGGCATTCTTCTGCTTAATTAAAGAGTTACGAGAAGGCACTAATTTAAACAGAGCAGCTGGAGAGTTGTGACCACTGGTGTCTGGCAAACAGGGTGAAAGAACAGGGCTCCATTTCAAATGTACAGTTGGCATCAAATGAAAGGAACCTGCCATTATACTTGGAAAGGCTTTAGTCTCCGTGTAGACTCCATACCCAAAGTAAAGCTCCATGTACATGTTCTGAAGCCTGTAAAGCTCAAACAACAGCTCTGTGCCTGACGCTGTGACACTGAAATCAAGCAGAGTACTTTTGGGATGGACCTGCCATTTCAAACATTTCGGTCTGGCTGCTGTGCCCAGTTGTTTCATTAAGGGATTTAATGGACTAGGTGATTTGGCTTCTGCCATTGTGCTTCCTTTTAAAATAATCAAGAAGTAAGAACTTCCCTCTTATTCTTATGGCTTAGACTTTTCCAAGCTAGTGAACTTTTCTACAGACTTTTCTAAGGTCACTATCTAGGCATGTTGGCTGGTGAGAGGYTGAATGCTTGTATCACTGTAGAGCTGGACTGCTGCCATCAGGCTGGTGCCTTTCAGATATATTTTTTGTATTATTACCTAGCCTCAGAAGATTCAGTATGTATGTTAGGTATTACAATATCTTTTCGTGCAATAGTCCTCAACATGCCTCAAGCTTGTGATCCCAAAGGGTACAGATTATATGCTAAAATAGCAGAATCTCACTCTTGCAGATTTTTTAGAATAGGTAAAAATTCTACCACTCAGGTAGGAGAAGGTGGCAGAACTTGGCCTTCAATAAATATCAAAAATGTTCAGTCAGAGAAAACAGGATTACTGAAGGAAAAGCTGTTAGTGCTAAACTATCTCCACAGAGATGTGGCTGTCTGGTATAAAAAGCAAGATATGCAGAGTGACCAGCTCTGAAATAATTTTTGATTGCATAATATAAGATAAAGCTGTTCCTGAGTTGAGTGCATTAATTTAACTACTTTTTTATTATTCATGAAAAAAAAGATTATTTTCTGAAAGAGAAACTTGAAGTCAGCTTATAAGTGGAAACTCAACAAGAGTCTACAATTATTCACATAGTTAATACTGACATTACCAAATATCTTTACAAATCCTTTGATGCATCCAAACAAACAAGGTAATTTATAGATTAGCCTCCAGCCTGTATATTGGCTTTTGGCATTTATTTTGTTTTGGTAAAATTAGCCAAGTAATGAAAAATAATTTTCCAGGATTCTCTTCTCAGTGCAAAGATGGGGCCAGAAATGACATGGAGTCATTTACACTATGCTCGTTGATGAGACCAGAAAATGAAAACAAATTCTGRGATCTCAGTGACTCAGAAGCAAGATTTGGAAAGTAGTAGAATAATGTAGTTGTCAAAAGCAGTATGCAAAGAATGAACCTGCCTGGCCAACTGCGAGGTGGGTTATATGAGGCAGAATGAGAGAGACTCCTCACGGTGGGGAGATCTGCCTGAGGCTGCAGCAGTGTTACTCCTTGGGCTCTTTTGTCTCAGCCTTCTCACGGGGGTATACCTCATTAATCTTGCACTTTGGCTATTCTGGGAAAGCGGTAAAAGGAATTGCTTCTTAAAATTCCCAAGTTGCATTTTTCAAAAGCAGTGTGCACCTGGTACTGGGCTCAGCTTCACACATACCCCATGTCCAGACCCTGCAGAGCACCCACTAACTTCTGTGTCTGCTATGTCTGTCTGCACGCCAATGGATCCCTTCCATGCTATGTATGGCTTTAGGACACAGCCACTGAGAGAACTACAATCTGGATTCCTCAAGCAATATGTCTCCAGGCCAATACATACATCAAATTACATGTAAGGCATGGTCTGGCTTCACAGGCAGAGTCCCCAACGCCCTAGAGGCCTGGAAAGTGACTTCCTGAGGGGCCCAATTAGCAGTTTGGTACTGAGTCAGGCTCCTTAAGGATAGACCTCTACTCTCTGTTCCTAAAGCTAATTCAAAAACAATAGAGTACAGATGAGCTTCAGAGAAAATGTTGGTCTCAAGAGGCAAGCACAGTCGAGCCTGGATTTGATGATCCCCCTTAGCTCACAGCTGTAAGAACAAACCAGTGAATTGCCACAGCTGAAAGGGGAAAAATAACCTAGTGGTTGGAGCTAGACCCTAGGCCTTCTGTGTGAGCCTACCATGTCCTGCTCTCTCTGGCTCGGTTGATCCTGCCAGAGCGCTCTGGCTGAGAGAGTCAAGACTTGCATAGTCTCAAGCAATTGAATGGTCCCCAGCCAAACCCATGAAAGCCATGTGTCCTTTTAGGTATCCTGAGCTCAGCCCTTCTTTATTAAGGAGAGACGCAGCAGAAAGCATCAACCCTTCTCTTCTACCTTTGCTGCCTGGGAGTGGGTGACCACAGCTGTATCAGATGCAAAGATTACTCAGCAGCCAGACCTGGATCAGTAAGAACGCACAATATTGACACAGTCTGCTTTATCAACGACATGAACATTGCCAAACCACAAAACAGTAGAGCAACGATGTGTCAAGTCATAAATAACTCATCCTGAGGAAAGTGTGTGCCGTCTGGGCATGGAGCCATAGCATTCATCCTTAGATACGCATTCAAATCAGCTCCATTAGTATCATATTCTTCTGTAATTACTCCATTGATTCGAACTGCATCCTATCTCCCCTCGAGAGCAGATAACACCCTTTAATTTACTGAGAGGCAGGAGAAAGGAGAATGCTAACATAGCATCCACACTGTGTTCAGAGCAAGGCCAGGGAGTGCATGTGAGAGGGGCATGAAAGCCTGCAGAAGCTGAACAATGCCAATTCTGCACGTGCTAAACTCAGCGACAGTGCAAGTGGGATGCCAGTGTTTACTTACATAGCAGCATCTCAGGACCCTCATGCTCATCCTAAGAGTAGGAGGGGTATGAACTCTTCAGTGAATCCAGGATGTTCTGTGTTGGTGATGAAACCGAAAACCTGTCGAGTTTCATGCGGTCTCTAGTTTCCTAGCGAAGCTCTTGTTACATTACCTTGTTTTCAGAAGCACTTTTCATGAAACTTTACAAATTCTTCTTCTTAATCCTCTTTAAATGAGGCTCTTGTGACTTCCAAGAAAGCTTCCATCTCCCTGAAAGCTTTACTATTTTTATTATTATTGTTGGCACACAGGATGTTCATTACTACCAAGGGCTGCTGGAATATATTCCTGAGTGAGACAGGGCATGAAGAAAGCTCTTAGGCTGTCCCTCATCACTGCTGTATGCAGAAGCTGTCACAGAACAACAGCTGAAAGCTGCATGACCTGTCTGCAAAAATAACCCAGATGATGGAAGTTGAGAAATGAGGGGGTAAGGTCTAGATTTAAAAAAAGGGGGGGGGGAAACTTTCTTGTCAAGTAGAGGAAACTGCAGAATTTTGGCCAGGGTCACATCTGGAGTACTTATGCATCAACCAAAGTAATTTTGTTTGAAAGATGAAAGGGAAGATGGCTAGATGGGGAATCCTGCAGGCAACAGAGAGATGGTGGTGGTCTTCGGTCTGCGCAGAGGCTTACAAACGTAGAGACAGCAATGCTGTTGGGCAACAGCCAAGCAATGGAAACCAGGTCTCTTTGATCAGAAATTGTTGCTTCTAATAGGAGGATGAATTTTATTTTGTGTATGTGCAGGCCATGATAACAGGAACACTGGTAGAAATAAATGAGTTGTGTGTTGACCAGGATGAAAGGCTCTGGGCTGGCAGTGCCATTACCTCCACATTTATGTGGGAGTGAAAAGCAAAGAAAAATGTAATGAGAAAGTCTGGTTTCAGTTAGGTGTTGTTTATATTCAGTCAAGAACTCCCAGCCCACACATACTCTTCCCAAACAGCTGCCAGCTGAAGAATAAAGATTAAGAGGAAGAGATGAAGGGAAAACATTACAGTAGCATATGCTACTAAGAGAGGTTTTGGTGGTAAAGCACAAGGAAGTGGATTCAAAAAAACTGAATTCTGTCCAAGAACTCTCTCAAGCTTCTTGGAGGGCTTTGGCAAAGTCATCAATGCCATAATCCCCTATCTGAATTTGCCAAAGTGTTAACACTTACATGCCATTTAAATTAATGACAATATTTTTAGAGGTGCCGAGCTCTTGCAAATACTGAAAAAGGAAAGGGTGTTAATGGTTCTCTGGTAACCAGAGCTGAGTGCCCACTTTGAGCACTTTGAAGGGCCTGATTTTATCTCTGGATTTAATGTGCTTTCATTTGCACCAGAGTCAGTCTAGAGAAAATACAGATAGATTTTGCTTGGTATACTGGAGAGAAGATTGTCTGCATGAAATTTCCACAGTCTCATTGATGAAATAACTGTAATACTCTTCTTCTGAGGGGTAGGGGGAAACAAATTCGCAAAGACAGTCAAAGGAAACATTTTAGTATCAATTGGTTGGTATTTACCAAGTGATGCTATCCATTTCCTGCTAATTTTTAGTTGTTAACTAGTCATCAAAATATTTAACCGCTCCCAAGGTTTTTGAATCTGTACTTGAAATGTATCATTCAGCAGTCATATGCTCAAGGCCTATGAGATCATCCAGCATCCAGGTGAGATTTAAATGTAGCCAGTCTTGGCCATTTTCCCAAGACAGCATCAGCAGTGCTATGCATCTGGCCTTGTGAACTCCAGAGGASTGTGTCCACAGAGGTGCTGGTGCTACAAAACCATGAGTACGTACGAGTATGCCTGTAAGAGGTCCCATTATTTTCAATGGACTGCTCACAGTATCCATATATTTATGGTGTACATACATACATATACTGCTACAGTACTGGTACATATCCTGTTTCTCTGCTGTGATCTTCTCTTGCAGTCATATATCTCTATACAGAGAGCACCTTCCGCTGCTGTAAATATGTGACTAGTTGTGATCAGACTCTGTTTTASGATGGAGCTGCGTGGGTATAAATAACTGCGCAAAGTGACAAGCAGGGAAGAATCAAGCTCTTGAATCCTCTTTGTAATGCATTACTTGAACTCCTCAGATAAACAGCATAGATACAAATTGGTCAGAGTAAGATCCATGGAACAAAATGTGAACAATAATAAAAACATAAATTTATCTTCTGTGCAGGGAGGGGCATTCATGACATTTCTTTCTAGTTTCCCAGACAAATGTAGTTATATCTTTGAACTCTGGGGTTTGCCCTCCATCATTATTATTTTGCCAGTCAAATCAGTTCTGATCCTGGTGAAGTCAATGGAAGTCAATATGGTATTTACAGTCTTTCTACCAACTTCTGAAGACATGAAATGAAGGTCACTTAATCAAATCCACTCTGTGGGTTAGCCAAATAACTAACCAGGGTATCAAAAAGAAGCAGGAGAAAAAAAAATAGGGTTACATATTTAAAGTCTGAAAGCATCCATGAGGTCCTCTAATAAGGTCTAAATACCCTACGGGTATGACTAATTTTATAGGAAATCACAAGTGATTGTTATATACAGAGCATTTGACTTCAGTGAGGCTCCCCAGCTTGCTTCATCAGATGTATGTCTCAAGCTGTCTTATTTAAAGTCCCAGTTCCTGAATATCTGGAGCTCCAAACAGCTTGCATGGGGAGAAATGATACCATGATGCACTGGAAGACGTTTAAATTTCTTTTGTTTCAGCAGAAACAAGCTGAACTCTGAAGGTCAGTGGAGTTCAAGTCAAGTGAATGACATCACTAGTTAGAAAAGATCACTGACATGCTTTTGCATGAAACATTTATTGGAGTCACAGCACAGTTGTTAGTTCAGAACAGTAAAGCCTTCTCCTAAATTTCAACTTCAGGAGTTTATTAGTGGATAAAATGGAACTTGGAAATAAAAGAGGGGAATTTTTTTGATGTTATAGATGGGGTGGAGAGACTAAGCAAGCAAGTTCCAGTGCATAGTTGTGGTAGTTTTGATTTATGGCCTTGTAAAGACTGGTAAAGACTGATAAAGAGCCTCCAGGCAGCATATAAAACACAACAGAATTAATTCATTATATGTCAGAATCAGGGCAAAGATGCAGGGTGTATAGAACTGCACTGACATTTAATCATGCTTTATTGCCTATCCAATCTCTAAGTATTAAAATGATGGTCAGTTATTTACAAGCAAATTGCTGCCACAAAGTACTTTGTGACCAAACAAGTCTAACTCAACCTCTTTGGTAATTATACTCTAATCTAATTTCTGTTGGGATCATGTTTATATCAAATTTAAGGTTGGCTCCATCTGGAGCAGATGTAGTCTTCTTGTAAAAGTAATAATTGATCAAATTCAGGATTTGATTTCACACATGCAACTCCTTTGTATTCCAAAATGTGCGAGCACATGTCCCGGTGGGGAGGGTCAGCTGGAAAAACTCATCAATTAGTATATTATGTGCACAGATCAGAATTTTACTCTGCTRTTAGTTAAAAAACAGACTTGTTCTCTGCTTGAAAAGGATTATTCCTGACAGGTAGAGAGCAGGCCTCTTGGTGACGAAGTTTTTAGAATATTTGTTGCTAGCCCTTTTGCTGATGTCATTTTGAAAATGAAAGAGACAAAATATATGCTTCAGTCTGATCCTGTTTCTCACGTGTACAGGCAACATACATGCACCGAAAGCTTACATCACAGAAGCACAGAAACCTTGGTTGGAAGGAACCTCTCAAGGCCTCTGGTCCAACCATCTGCTCAAAGCAGAACTGCTGCCAGCACTACATCAGGTCAGCCATAACGCTGTCCAGCCAAATCTTGAAACTCTAAAAGCACAGCACCTCCTTCTCTTCTAGGTGACCTGCTCCAGGTCAGTGCTGCACTACCCTCCTGGTGGAAAAGTTTTTCCTAACATCCAACATGGTTATATCATTTGTCCCTACCAAGAAGAGTTTGGCTCCATCTAGTCCATAAATGCCCTTCTAACAGTTTTCAGCTGCTGCTTTTAGTCCCTGTGCCAGACTGAAGAAGCCTAGCCTGTCTTCACAGRACACCACAAGTGAAACTGCAGGAATGCAGTGTGAGAGAGACCTTGATGTTATCCACTTTGGCYCGTTGAACCATATATGCTCAGGACTAAATATTCTTAGTCCATCCTCAGAAAATAATCCGCCAGTTGTTTTTCAAAATCTCACCTATAAGACAGAACCTTCATAGTCAGTCTTCCCTTTTACACCCCCAAAAAATACTGCTCTGTCAGACAGCTCCAGTTGTTCGTTATATTCTACAGGTACGCTGTGGTGTCTGGTAACAGGACTGAAATAGTGGTCACAGAGCCCCTTGTTCTGGTAAGAGCATCATAACTCAGCTAGGAACCYGGTAGGTCATCTGATTCCATAAATCCTCTTAACTCTAGCAGCTGTATCTATTTCATTAAACMTTTTTCTAACACTTCTGCAAGAAGGACAGATATCTTTGCCAAACATAATATTACCTGACCATGAAGGGGAAGTGAGGAGAGGCAGTCTATTGTGATTTGGCAAGGAAAATGGTACAGGAACCATCTACTAAAATAAAAGCTGTAGTATAAAAAGTTGAGTCACACATGTGGCTTCTGTTTCTCAGTGTTTATCGGTGGGGGGGTGGGGTGGAGGGAAGCATGTGATCTCCAGTTACCTAATCAAGAGAAAATGAGAACAGTGCTATTTGCCTATTATTATTCGTTATTTTAATAGTACCAACAGTAAAGTATCAACTTGGTGAGCTTCTTATTCAGGCGAGAGGAAACTGAATTCACTGAGACTGTAGTCAAAAGCTTACTATTGCCTCCAAGCATAAAAAAGCTAAAACTGAGATGGAAAAAGTGTCCTACAGTCAGTAGTGCTGCAGCCTCTGGATACCTAGCTAAAGTACTACAGAGTACACTCACGTCAATGGTAAAAATATGCTGTTTGACCTCAGGGGATTTTGGATGAGATCAAAAGTAAATCAGATCCAAAACTGTGGGGATCACAAAAGATAGGAAGAAGTTGTGAAAGAAAAATATTGCAGAAGTGCCAGTACTATTACAAACATCCCCGAAGGTTTCCAATAATAATGAAGAAAAGCAATAGCTGTCATACTGTATTATTTAAGTAAGAATAGCCATTAGTCCTGTCTTGACTACATTCCAATCAATACAAGATAAATGGTCCTATGGATTTTTTTTCCCTCTTTTTTGTTTACTTTAATAGTGAGCTACTTCTCTTGTTGCATAACTTCTAGAGCACTCACCTTTGGCACGCTGATGATGGACGGTCTGGGGATGTGAGTACAGACTGCAATAGCATCATGGCTCAGAAGGCTCAGCTCGTTAGCAGAAAATCTTGATGACTCTGTCGTAGTAGATGCTGAGAGAACAGCAGTATGATTACTAGAATTGCTGTTTGCACGGCTGTTTTTTTCAGAGCTTCTACTAGCTTTGAACATCTCTTTACTGGCCTTATCTCCCCAGTGGCTGATGTTGCTGGCTGCTTTTTCAGATGGCTGCAGGCACACTGTTGAGGTCATCTCTATCTTTTGCTCCTCCATGGCTAGAGGGTTTGTGTTGGGCTGGTCGAAAGGAGGGTTTTCGTGTGCATTTCCGAAGCAGGTGAGCAGGGCTGAACAAGGGAAAGGATGCATCTTGGATGACAGGTTATCGGATCCGCTTAGCCTGCTTTCCACATCAGCATAATCAACAGACTGCATTCACAAGAAAAGAGCCAAAAATGAAAGCTCAAGCATTATGTCATTCCAGCCTTTGTAGAGAGAGCATCCCCCTTCTTGAAGCCAAGAGCACTGAGAAGTAGGGTGCTACACATTCCCCTCTGTCCTCTGCAGAACTCAGCCCGTTACCTCCTCACATCTGCCCATTCCTATTGTCTGGGAGTCAAAGAAGTGCAAACACAATGAAAATGTTTGCATTCAGAGCTGTCAGCAGTTAAACAAAGCCCTCACAATACCCCATAACCACAGCAGGCTATGGTTACAGAAGCAGACGCTATAGCACTAGGCAGTCCTAAGTCAATAGTGCTGTGGCCTCAAGTTACCTGGCGAAAGAGGCAAAAAGATAATGTAGCCCGAGCTCACAGCCATAATAGCATCAACATGTGTATCAGTGGCATCATAACAATAGTATGACTGGCTCCGATTACATAGCTCAGATATTAGCTGTAAAACCCCAAATCATTTCTCCCTCCCTGACTTAGATCGAAAAGGTACTTTCAAGCTCTGGCTGTGTTGTTCACTATTAAGAAGGAAACTGAGTGTCAGCTTTTGTCAGAGAAGAGAAGATGAAGTCCAGTATGAGCACCCCATGCTCAGAAGCATCTTCCTCAACCCACTCCTTCAGCAYAGGCATATGAGAGCTGATCCCTGCAGGTCCTTCTTCTCCGTAGGGGAGTAACAGATGATGGGCTGTTTGCTCCCYGCCACTGACACATCCCCTCTTTCAACTCCGCTCTGAAAGCTCTTCCTGGCCCTTTAYTCTCTGGGGAAAATTAGGGAAATGTTGCACTAAAATTCAGCTGCCATAARGCGAGTGTAAGGGGAAATGTTTCCTTTTTCAGTGTGCAGCAGCTYGATGTTGGCTGCTAACACAAAAATATGTGGGAAGGAAGGAAGGAGGGAGAGTTTGTGGTTAGAGCATCTGCCTCCAGAAAATYCAAGTTCTTTTCTTTGTGTTGCCACAGACTTCCTGTGTGATAGTGGAGATGTTATTTGATCTCTATATCCATCTGTAAAAAAGTAGGAGAGTAATCACTTCTTTTTTTTCCACCCACTATACATATCCTGTCTCTTTAAAATAGGTTATAAACTCTTGAGAACAGGGGCTTGTTCTTATTTGTTTTTAAACTACTAATATAAATGATCTTCAAATTCACATGTGGCATCTACCTGCTAACAGCATCTAAATAAAAGTCATGAGTTTCAGTCTTTCTCAACAAGCCTGTATTCTTCCATTTACTTCTCTGGGCTCATTTGTTGTTAGCTGCTTTGCTTGTCAGACACTTCATGTAACTGTGCCTTTGATTTTACTGTAAGAATTGACATTGAGAAAAATACGGTATTAGCTCACATTTCCAGTGGCACATCAGGAACTGATCTACAGAAGACTGAGTATTATATTCCCACATGCTCCAGACATGGGCTATTATGTCACTGTTAGTGCCTGAAGTTTCCAGAGCAGCAAAACAACCTCAAGTCCCTCATTGAGCAGGTGGTCTTCACTCATTAACCTGGCCTGCTTTCCTTGGTCCCTTAYCCCACCACATTAGTTCCAGCTTTTTGAATTAAAGAGCTGATTGCCACTAAAGAGTTGATACTCAGATGCTAACAGAGCTCCCAGAAACCAGTCACACTACACACCTACACAGAACTGTTGGGAGAGAAATGGGCAGAAATGTGAATCTCRGTATCACGGTTCCATTTGGTAACTACATTTGGGCTGCCCTCCTCGGCTGTACCATTCTCTTTGTACCCTTTCCAAACCAGCACTTGTGTATGTCAGGTTGTCTAAATGTCCAGTGCTTGGTTATATAAAGGCACAAAGTGGCCTCCACTTTCAGTTGTGTAGTATTTTGAGCTGCAGGGGCTACTGCTGTTTCGTATGTTACTGCCTGATTTGTAAACATTACCAGGGTGAGGTGAACTGAGTGCAGCTCCTGGAGTGAGATACATATATTTATTTGGTGACCCCAGAAGACMAAGTCTTGAAAACCAAAAAGTATTAGGAGAGGATATGATGGGAGCAAAGCAAACTTAGAGGAGGAAAACGTGCCTGTAAGCTGGAAATTCTTTACAAATGTTAACCGTGTGATGGGCAAAGTATTACAGACAAGGAAAAGGACGATTTTGGCTGAGGGCCCATCTAGTTTCACTTGCAAGACGAAAGCAGCAGCTTTATCTCAGTATTTCCTTTCAGCAAGTGGTAGGCAACAAAAGACTGGCAGGGCCCATATGAATCAACTTCCCACTGTTCTGCACCCACTGGGGTGCAAATGGATCTGTCTGGAAATGGATCTACTGCAGATGGATCCATTTCRCACCCATTTGGATGCATCACTCTTCTCCTGCACTGAACTGTAGATGCCTAGGCATAGGATTCTGTTTTGGGCAGCAGATAGATAAAAGTTCAATATTTTTTCTCTTAACTTTTAAATCAATTCAGTCYTTTACTAGATATGACCTTGGATGTTTCTGTCTCTGTGAAGGTCTTTTCCTGTCAAGGTAGATTTATCTATCTCAGAGAAGTAAAACATTAAACATGGTGAGTTGATTAAATATTACAGCACTGGAAGCCTGATAAGATCAATCTCTAATATCAAGAACCTGAGGAATTACTCAGGAGTCTGTGTATTTATTTGAATATTACAGGCATGTTGAGGATATGAGACTGGCCCTCCATCAAAAAAACAAAGTTTCTAACGGGATTTATTCTGCCTCTGTTCAACACTAGGCCTCTGTAGGACAAGAGGCACAGGTAAAATGTTTTTAGAAGCTACTGAAATATTCAGAACCTCAGAAAAAGAACAGGTTGAGTCTAGATGTAAGTGTGGAGACTTCCTTCCTTCTTGTAAAGCAGATCTCCTATGAGTATATTTCCCTTTACCAATCCATAATCACATTTGAGAGAAATTGGTAAAATCCTATAGGAGGTTTTTCTGTGTTATCTTATAAACTTAGTACTATATTTTTGAGTTTGTGTATTGTCCTGTAATTGGGCTAGAGATGGTACTGTTCAGGTGCTTGATGTCTTAGCAAATGAGAATATTGATAAAGACCAACATTTTCCCGAGGCTATATTAAGCAAATGATCTCAGGTACAGATATACACCAAATACTGTTCTCACCAAAAAGCACACWTTTGGTGTTTAGATGCAAGCAGTGATTTCTAAGTGCTGCTCTAAGATTTTGGATGATCTGACATGTCTTTAACAGCACAATACGATGTCCCTGGAATCAAAATAACTACTTCAGCAAGCCAACCAACCAAGAAGTTACATTCAGTTCTTTCCAACTCTTTAACTGGCCCTATGAGCCTTTCTTCAGCTCTTTCTAAGATGCTTATGAGCTTCTGAGGATACTAGTCTGTGTGAAGGCTAGCTGTGTGAAGGCTAGCTGTATAAGAGTCATGATGACATAAAGTCCACCATGTAGCATAGATGCATGTCTATGTGAAAGTGATTGTTTTAAAAATAATATGTCTGCCTGTATTATGGTTAAGTGGGGAGGATATTAATTGCCCACTTTCTGTGAAGACCATGTAGATGCTTTTCAGTCAACAAAGAAGGCGAAATTCTCAGCTGTTGTTACTGTAGGAAGAGTCATCAGGACAAGAATAATTAATCTCTCAGTCTCATCATGAATTTTAAAAGCATAGGAGAAATTACCATGAATGGAGAACTTCCAAAACAAACTGCTGGTGACATTGAATAGGTGACAGCGATGAGTCACAGCAATCAGACCTAGGCCCAGTCTCCTCACAGCTTCGGGCTATTTGCTTTTGGCTTGGACTTATAGATCTATCTAAGCTTAAAGATGTGATTCAAAGTTTATTTCTTTCAAGCAGATCTTCTTGCACCAATCCACCAAGTGTGCTAACCTCRTTTTTATGTGAGCTGAGACAGTACTAGGACAAGTGACAGGACTAGCTTTATTCTTCATGAATTTTCTCATAAATTAATGATGAGTTAAAATGTACTGGCTCAATGTCTCAGCAGGCTGGACATTCTGAGTAAATGGAGAAGGTGAATTTCAGACAACTCTTGTCTTCAGTAGCATTTCTTTAAGAGAAAACTTTCCTTTATGTGGTTTATATCATACTCTCTTCTGAGCAGGAGACATTGCATCAGATTTAGCTCAGGCATCCCTTGCTTAGAGCAAGGGCTAGATTTAGCTGGTTCTGTTAACTTTGGAGGAGAAAAATCAAAGGGATGTTGTCCTGCTTGCATGTTTACACATTGYCCCTTCTTTCCCCACACTGCATCCTTACAGTAGCGCTGATTCTCCAAACACCTCCCAGTCCAGTCTCTRTTTGCTGAGGGTTGCCACTACTCCTCCTCCCCCTGCTCCGAGCTGCACTCTTAGAGTGTGTCATCACGGTGAGTCCTAGCCTGCATCTGCTTCCACTGTGCTTCTTCTGGAAGGAACATGTCCCCTGCACCACAGTGCACTCTGGGTTATGTTTGAACTGGTGGTAATCAGTACAGACCCACTGAATTAAGAGCATGTAACTAAATTCTGTCTCCTGCTGAYCGTCTCCTCTATCTCGTTTCACAGCTTGTCTGAGTTTCTGGCATCCACTGCTTCTATGGAAGGGATGGCAAGGAAGGGATGGCACTTGACATCTGGAGACAGGCTGATCATACGTACATTGTCCAGAGGCATACAGCTGCCAACTGATCTAGCACTAGAGCTCAGCATCTCCTCCTATCTTTTCTTCTTTCCAGTGCAACTACCCAGACAGGTGGCTTTCAGTGTGATACTGTCACCATGGCTGTGAATGAAATGAACCCCAAAGACCTACGAAATAATGATGCCTATCTTCAGTATATGTAAAATATTATAGTGAATTCGCAGAAGAAATAATTCTGCATATTGAGTTGCAATGATTCTTAAATGCATAAAAAGCTGTGTATCATTCAGATCTTRTGCATATAAAAATGCACACACTCATCAGAGTATATAATATATACGTTCTTTGGGAAAAGGTGTGTGGGAAGTGAATAGAGTATACCTAGATAGTGAAACTCAGCAAGGAGCACCTTRGCACTGCTAAAATGGAGTTAAATGGAAGAGGAAGAGAGTTCAGAAAAGAGCCACTGCACAGCAGAGGGACAAGCTCACGAAGGAAGGTTGAAAGAGCTTATCTGGATAAGCAGTAAGATATGATGCTTTATATTTATCTGAAAAGTGTATGGCCTGAGGTTAACAAAAGACTACACTGGTTCTCCCTGAGAACTTCAGTTTCTTYCATCTTCTGTTGTATCCAGTATTAGGTATCATTAAGGATAGGTTAGAGGGACCATTATTCTTATCCAGTTATGGCACTTCCTGTGTTTCTAGATAGGAACATTTTACGTACAAATGAAAATTTACTTAATARTTTTAAAAARTTTTTAAAAATGCACAGGAAACCTTCTGAGGCTTTGGTTTTACTAATTTTCTGAAATTCACAATGTTTTGACATTTTTAAAATTTAATCAYATCTGACGCTTGAAGAATTCCAACTAACTCTACAGCTCAAATTGTAAAAAAATGCCCTTTTATCAAAAAAAAAAAGAAAAAAAAAAGCTATGTTGGAAATCTAAATTCTGAAAGTCTGTTTTGAAAGTCTCTTCTGAAAGTTTTAGGCAGACTTGTTCAGTAAGTTCCAAAATCTCATTCCTGAGAGACAGAGAAAACCTCCTTCCTTAGAACATTTAAAATCCAACAGGACTAATGATCAGTTGAAGGCAGGGGCTGAGTATGTCCACTCTCTGTCTTCCTGAGCAGGGCTGTCATTTTGAGGGGCTACGAAAATGCTTATCCTGTTAAAAGAAGCTGATTCACGTTGGCTACTGAGTAGCGGAGAAAAAAGCTGTTAAAAAGTAAAGCCAGCTGATGAGATTACAGAAGGCTGGAAACTTAAGCACTAAATTTAAGTCCTACTGCAGCATTTCTGAACAAAACCCAGGATGATTCCCAAATAGGTTATCTTCTAGCTAGGCAGTTTGCTTCCGTCAGTGAATGTTTGGATCTGAAGGCTGCTTAATATATTCTTTTTTTATCCTAAGTACTCATAGTTTCTGAGTTGGATTTAGGAGCTTTGTTCTTCTAGTGATCTGTGTAAATCCAGCTGCCTTCCCAGCAGCTGAAATAAAATTTCTGTCAGAGCACAAGCTGTCCTTGAGAAAAGATTAGAATCTCTTTTGTCAGTAGTTTAAAAGATTCAAGACTAAAAACCGTATTATTGTTTTTAAATGTCCTTTCATGCACTACTGACCGACTCTTGAAGCTTCTGAGCTTAAAGAACATTTTAATGTAATTGACATTTTGTAACTGATCAGGTTCATTTACTTTCTGCACTTTCTTCAATAACACAACCAGCCTTCTCTACTTTATGTGTTTACAGCAATTTTCATTTTTTACTATCACTCACTAACATTAACATGGTGTGACTGACACAGCAGAACTTCAGAGCATTGTATATAAAATAAAATGATTAACAACAAAATGCTTCCTTAGCTTCAATGATTTTATTTTATGAAAAGATTTCCTTTGAATTTACAAATAAACACAGTAGACTCAGTGCAGCTGTTTTTCTTTTCAAATAACGTAGGTCTCACTCTTGGCTAGTTTTTAGCAATTGCCCCAAAATGCAGGCTCTCGTCAAGGAATAAAAGAAAGGAGATGGTCTTGTTTGCAAGTTCTCCAGGGTGTGAATGTACCCTAGGTGCACCTGGCACACACCTCTGGATCCTCATGGCCTGATCCAGCATCTATTCAGTTCATGACGGGTCTTGCCTTGACTCTTGGCAAGCACTGGCTCAGGATCTACTGAAATAAATAGTCCTGCTGTATGCATGCAATGTATGGCTGGCCTCTGGCCTCCCAGCTGAGTGCAGGGGACTGTGCCGCTTGCACGGGTTGGCACAGGCGTGCAGCAGATTTCCAGGAGCCCTTCTGGAAACATACATGCTGAAGGCTACTTTCCCAGGAGGAAATTTCCTCAAACAGCTCTGCTATCTCTGGCTTCTGCACAACTAGCRTGTGAAAGGGACATTTCATACTTCCCTTAGCTGGTCTACAGCTGTGTTAATACTCTCAGCAGCAAAGGGCAGGCTCCGTTTCTGTGTGAACAGACATACCGACCAAACGGAGTTTGGGGGAATCATCCACTGGCTGCCCCTTTACTGCTCTGCTGCCTGAGCCAAAACACTCCTCCAGTTGCACGCCACAGATGGCTAATTAGCATCATGGAGAGAGGAAATCTGCTCTGTGGCCTTCTCTGCTGGGAACGAGCTCTTCGTTAGGCAGATGACATCCATTGCTGCATAACTCATTTTGCCTTTCCCTCACTTGACAGTATGCAAATACCAACTGAACGGAAAGAACCCGCACGTGTTGCCTCTTCTCATGAGCTGGGCTACAGCCGGAGGACTGCACAGCGCAGGCGGCTACAGCACAGTCCTGCCTGCAGGGACTGAGAATCTGGGCACAGACGGTGCGGAGAAGTGGGGCATGCAAAGGAAGAGAGCGATGTCTGGGAGCATCTTGTCTTTGAGAGCACTGAGAAAGATACCATGGAGGACACCAAGGCTCTAGCAGTTCTCTCTGGATTTCTCTTCAAGGCTGCACGTCTCTGCCTCTTTTCTGCTTTACTCTTGCTCCTCAGTTCCTGATGMCACTTTGAAGTTTTCCTTTGGCAGGAGAGGTTTGTTTCCTCTCTGAAAAGCTCCAGTTTTGGAATTCTCCGTGGATTTGGCTTCAGTTCCAGGATTTCTTCATCTCACTGAACTCTTTTTTTCTGAATCCTACTTAGAGTGCCATACTCCTCCCCTAAAAATTATCATTAGTACTGATTAACTTCAAAGCACTATCACTGTTTCTGACCTTATACTTGCCTTTTAATGTTTAACCATGCTAATTAGCGTGACAACAACCTGTCAATATAAACTGAACCAACTCCTTTGGCTTCGACTATCCTAAGCCTACCAAGTTTAAGTAGCTAATAAAAGGCTCCATATCTTAAAGTCACAAGGAACCATACCRGTTACACTGTCTGACATACAGGCTACGAAAATTCACTCTGAAATTTCTGAATTAGGGAGAAATACTTATATTTCTTTCTTTCYTCACTTATCCTTGAAAAGACACCATCATATAGGATTTAAACATATATTATTCTTTGCATTTTGTAYGCCCACTAAACAAAATCTGATTTTCATCCTAACAGAGTAGCAATTTGTAAATAAAAGTAGAACTCAATTTTAAAGGACAGTGTAGTGAGATATTTGGAAAATATGTCACTGCATTTTGTTTAATATTTTCCATGGGAACTGTAGGGCACTACATAGAAACAAAATAAAAATGTTAGAAATTGATTTATATAAAGAAAAGCACTTTATCTTTTCTCTCTGTATAAAGAAGCCATCTTTCTGGCTGTAAACATTTTTATGAAAAGAAAGACTACACCAAAGCTATTATCATCTCATAAAATTATAACTCTGGTGAACAATCTTTCTTTTTTTAAAGAAGAGAAGAATTTGGGGATAGTATATTTTCTAAAACCTCTAAATAAAAGCTGCAATCATGATGGCCTTGACCAGAGCTGAGTGATTAATCCAAACAGGGTCCACAATATTTTTTGTACTTTTGATTTCATTTTGACTATGTCTGTGTTTCACTCCATGTTGTTTGCATTGCAACATTCTTGCATGATACTTGGGAAAATGAATAGCTGTGGCTGTGGCTAGAWTCTGTATTTAATCAAGAAACAGGATTCAGTTCATGACTGCGTAAAAACTAATCTCAAGTAGAATTGGGTGACTTACAGGCTTCATCCATCTAGTCCAGGAAGCACAGCAATCAGCTGTCAGACCAATAGCCTGAACTGGGAAAATGACTGCCAGGTTCRGATCAGCACGGGTGTCTCGTGGAGTGTGCTGCCCTTCGACACGGTGCTTGCTGCCCGCATGCACACGCAATACAGGCAGTTTCTGACTGAAAGGCTGAAATACGTGTGTGTATTTATGGAATGCACTTGTTTGATGTTTGCTTACAGTGCCTGAACCAAACACAGATGGTAGAGTTTACTACTGCCTCTGCACAATGGCTTTGCAAGCATTTAGCTGACTCAGTTCCTTGTTAAACTCTCACAGGCGACAATCCAAAGGCATCATRGTAATATGCATAAAAACTAATTGTCCAGAACTTTCGATGGTAGTAATGGTAACCAGGTAATCRTAAGTTTTAGTAGATGGTTGTAGCTTTTACAGGCATTTGGAAATGTTTCTCAAGCACAGATGCCTCCTCATCATGACACAATCCTTTTGTAGCTCAGTTTGCAGGACAGCCCATGGCTGAGCTATTGCCATTAACCTCAGTACCGCTTCCACACTTTAGGTTTCACTTGTTTGATTGAGCTCCATTATTTAGACTTTCTTTTTTTCTTCTGAACCAAACAATGGGCACATACACAGCTTGCAGGTGCAGCTTTCCACCACTCAACTTGTATGGGTCAGTTTTGCTAGCTGCAGCTGGCTGCCTGATTAAACAGGCAGGAATCCCCATGTCAGTGCCCCAAACACATCTAACAGCTGTCTTGCTCTCACAGACTGTTCTGATTTCTGTTTAAATTGTTTTAAATAACTGTTTTGCCCTCATGCCACCCTTCAACTTCACAGGGATGTAAWCAGGTCATGACAAAGCATGGGGTGGATGTGCTATACCGTACCTTCAAGAACAAATATATGGCATGAGCAAAAGTCACTGGCACACTCAAGGTACTTCAGGCTTGGAAAATCTGCCTATTTATTTATGTGCCTCACATATGAAATTAACAGCCAATTTAAAGCAACAGCTTTGAAAATTTTTTTGAAGAAAACCTTATGCCTTCYGAAGATGAGAGGCCACAGCAATCAAGAAAGAGTGTGATTTTGATGTGAAAAAGCTGAATCAAGCAGCTACAAGATTGTTCAAGGCTGGATGAAGGAGYTGGTACCGCTCTGATTGAAACTCCTGGTTCCCAGAAGCGCGTGAAAATGTTAGAATCYCACATTCCACTTTAAAAATATGTATCTCTAGCCTGGGGCTGTGAAAGAGAGTCTGAAGACTTGTCCTGGGAGTAATCAGTAATGTGCTGTCTATGACTCCACACAGCTTCTAGCAGGGAGGAGAAGCAAATACCCCTTAGTAGCAAGGAAAAAGATCCTTCAAGGCAGCACACTCAATTGCCTTCTCCCAGAGTGCCCTCCTCACCAGAGCTGCCATGTCGTGGGCTCCGAGGGTGACACTCGCAGAACCACCTGTGTGACACAGCACCGGGTTACCGGGCCGGTGCTTCATGCTGGGGTGAACACAGTCATCTCCCTTCCACCCTGCATTCCCGCATGCCAGATGCAGAGGATCACACCCATCTGTGTCCCACGGTATCCAGCTGCATCTCACATCGCTGACAGAGAGCAAGAGGAGCAGCTCATGCTAGACAGTATCGCAGCTGGAACTGCAGGGCTCCAGAGGGGACCAATGCAGCACACAGCCTACGCTCCAAGAAACCTAACGCTGCTGCTCTTACACGCTAGAGGTGAGGTTAAATAAACAAGAGAGGACAGGCAGAGACAGGGACTATTACAAGAGAATCTTCTAGCAAATAAACAAGATGCCAAACTGAGCTGGCCTAAGAGCTGCCCAGCACTGGGTCCTCTCCCCCCAGGATATTATTTAGTTTAGGACAGCTATCAACTTCATAGCTGCATTTGAGCTCAATAGTGACTGCCCAAGTTGTAGAGATCCCGCAGTGGAAAGACTGAAGAGAAGTATTGTTAATGTTTCCAAGACAGGCATGGATCCCTCAATAACAACGCTTTTCACTTCCAAGGAGTTCTGGGCTCGCTTCGGCACTCAGCCCAACAGTCCTGCTAGAAACTGCTTCACCTATTTACAGTAGCYTTGAGGGCAGGTCAGATCGCAGCCTGTGTCCTTTTGACAGATTCCTCCTTTATGGCTCACTTGACAGCAACAGTAACCAGTGTTTCACAGCTCCCTTCTTTGCCACTAGCTCTATTATGGGCGGACAAAAGGCCTTCTCCTGTCATGTGACACCGGGAGACAGAAGGCACCTCTTTTGCCAGAGTCTGTGAAGTGGTGGTCTCAGCAGTAGGGAAAAAATAGCTTTATGGGCTGGTGAGTTTGTTGGCAYCAGTAAATGTAGACTCTTACAGAGTGAGACAGCTCCAAAGCACTGCAGGCTGATGGCAGCTCTTTCTGCATCAGTTAATTGGGTACAGGAGTCCCACCTGATACACAAAACATTTCCACGCCTGTATTTTGTCCAGAGTGAATATTTTCCTTCCTCCTGATTTTAAAACTGCTGCTTAACCGTATGTGACTTGAGTGCCTTTCTATCTAAATCATTTTGTACAGGAACCCCCAGCAAATTATGGGAGGATATAAATAGTCTGCGCTCTGCTGAGTTCATTTGACTCACAACAACTACAAGCCTATCCTTATGTGCACACCTGGCTCTATAGTAACTCCACAGGCAAATGAAGACATGGCTGAGCAAACAAGACATTTTGAATCAAGATCTAAGTATCTACTCAATAATACGTCTATGCTCTTGGCCACAAGGAAAATTCTGATACTTTGCAAACTTTAGGCAAATATAATTTCATCCATTTATTGAAATGCTTTGGCAAAGAAGTACACGTTTTTACACCTTACTGCAAAATGATTAAGTAATTTTGGATAGGAAATGTAGAATATCTTAATCCAGATGAACCTGGAAGAAAAATGAAAGTAGACAGAGAAGTTTCAAGTAAGGTATGTTTGGCCAGGTCCCTAAAGTTAATACTCTGCTCTTTTATGAAATCCCAGAAAAAGCTGGAAGTGCGGAGGAACATGGATTTAACTTCTGTGGCAGAGCAGATCSAAAAGACAAGTAACATTAACACCAAAGCACATCTTTTATTCATTATGGATGTAGAAGGAGTAATACCTCTCCAAAGTTACCTTTACCAGAATGCACACGTTTTGGCTAAAATTGAATTTCCACTCCATCTCCCCCAAAATATGACTATCAGAATTATTGTCATGGGGTTACACTGCTGTTTTTATGGAAGAGGTGAGCAACAGAGTGCTTGCAGAGTAGATGGTTGAGCACCATCTCAGTGTCCTTTAGCATAACACCTCCAGACTATTACCTGGCCACCACCTGATCCTCTGTGAAATGGCAGATCTCAATCCTGATCTTTGATACCACAGCAGAGACTAAGACCCAGCCACCCCAAACCATAGATATTTAATATCAGGCCATAAATCTTAGTGTTTTCTGCTAACGACCTGTTGCAGGAGTAGTGTGCCCCTGACTGGATAGTGTAACAGGTACTCTGACGAACAGGGAAAGGTGGTGGCAAATTTAATCAGTTTGATGGCTGAACTGATAACTGATGCTTCTCTGCAGTTGTAATCCTCACTTTGCTTTTCTTGAGACTGCCCAGAACTGGAATTTGTGTATTACATGAAYGATGGCTTCTTTAGTTGCTTTCTCAGAAAGGAGAAAACTGCATTTCTAATTTCCTCTCAGTTCAGCAGACAATCTAAAAAATTACTTACTYGTATTTTCTTAATAGTTTTGATATTTTCTAGGCACAGGTTAACTTGCTAGATTTGAAAAGATCAAAGACCTAAGGAYTCCCCTAATTAGGAGAACAATGTTAAGCAGATTTCAAACGCAGAGCTACAAGTGAATTCAATGAAACGAGGCGAGAAATGAGTTGCTGTTGAATTCAACAGAATTAGATAGAGACTACAGCTTCAAGGATATGGATTTCTGATGGCTAATGATAACGTAATTTTTAATGTCCATGAACCTCCTCTCCTGTCTGTGAAATCAGACAGTTGCATCTAAGAATGCAACATTTACATTCTTTCCGACACATAAGAACTGCACTGGCAGACAGATCACAGAATCACAGAATGGTTGAGGTCGGAAGGGACCTCTGGAGATCATCTAGTCCAACCTTCCTGCTCAAGCAGGGTCACCTAGAGCATGTTAGATGGGGTTGCATCCAGGCGGGCCCCGAACATCACCAGAGAAGGAGACTCCACAACCTCTCTGGGCAACCTGTGCCAGTGCTCTGTCACTCTCACAGTAAAGAAATTCCACCTCACAGTCAAGCGGAACTTCCTGTGCTTCAATTTCTGCCCATTGCCTCTTGTCCTGTCACATGGGACAACTGAAAAGAGTTTGTCCCTGTCCCACTGACACCCTCCCTTCAGGTACTTGTACACATTGATCAGATTCCCCCTCAGTCTTCTCTTCCCCAGGCTGAACAGGCCCAGCTCTCGCAGCCGTTCCTCATAGGGCAGGTGCTCCAGCCCTYTGATCATCCTCATAGCYCTTCGCTGGACTGGACTCTCTCCAGTAGCTCCAGGTCTCTGTTKTAGTGGGGAGCCCAGAACTGGACACAGKACTCGAGRTGAGACCTCCCCAGGGCTGAGKAGAGGGGCAGGATCACCTCCCTCGACCTGCTGGCAACACTCTTCCTAATGCAYCCCAGGAGACCATTGGCCTTCTCGGCCACAAGGGCACATTGCTGGCTCATGGTCAAAATGTCACTACACATGTGAAGTGACTCAAACTCAGATTTTCCAGAGAACACAAGGCTGCCAAGATTCATACTGGAAYTTTAACGTATTTATTGATTCGTAGGATATTGGCAGTATGCTCATTCCTAGCAGGAACACAAACAAAACCCTCTTTCCCCAATGCTAGTTATGCCACAGAATGCATCCTCTCTTCTCATCCTGTTTCCACTTAWGGATCTTTGCCAATCTCAGTGATTTTGTCCTTGAGTTACACCTAAGAGAAAACAGGATCTTGTTATTTAGTCCATCTTCCTAAGAAACCACAGGTGCAAAGCCTGTTTAGTGGGATATTCAGCAGGGAGTGCTGCTATGTCTGACGAAAATTATGGCATCACGAACAGGTCATAAACCCAAACGTTCTGACAAACAGAAAATGTGCCGCAAGTCTCAGGTCCACTTTAACTAAATGCAGTCTGAGTTTTTTCTATTGTTGTTTGGTTTGACAGTGAGCTACAGAAATACTAGCATACTTCAAGGGCTTCCAGTGCATGAAATAGCTTTCCTAAGTACATGAGCTTCTTTCCTAATATTGCATCTCTTTTTGTTTTGCTGCTCTGGCCAGTAGAAGGCAAGTCTCTCACTTTCCCAGGGATGGGACAAGTTAGCAGGGGAAAGTTTGTTCCTGCCATTAAGGGATCTGTTGCCAGTCTTAGGCTTTGRGGCCAGCTCAGGTCCTGCCCATAGTGGCTGAAGCAGTTCCCTGAKGGCTCAGTATGGCCATGGCCCATTTCTCTGCCACTTACACCTTTCACAGTGTAGGAACTTCATAGGCAGCATGGAAGAGGGTGGAAGATGCCGGTGTCCCTTCTGGTAGAGTTGAAATGGATTTTGCTGACTCTGGTGGGGAGACAAAAGCTCTCTAAGGTGGAAACACAATGAACCAGYACTTTAGTTTCCTTTTATGAGAGGTACCATCACCTGTCACTGACCTTTGTGTCTTCATTTTCTGTACTTAAAATTAAAACAAAAAAAATACTTTTCTGAATCTGGATTTATCTATATGCCTGTCATATAATGCCTTTAAACAAGCAAAATGCACTGGAGTAGTGGGRTTTTTCTGGTTGTGTTGCCATCCATTGTACAAATCTGTAATTGCAAGGAATTTGAAGAATAACAAAAAATAGAGACCAAAAGATTTCTCAAATTAGAACAAGTGAGTTGAGAGCTCAAATTCGATCGAAATCCTTTGAACACTGCATCTTAGCAGAGTAAAATGACATCTATAGGTACTGGCAAAATTCAATTTACCTAGGCAGGAAGAAATGTGTTTAAAATAGGTCAAAAAAGTTGAAGCTTTTATTTATTATAGTTTCTAAAATGCACTAGACAGAGTATTTGTGGCAAGATGCTGCAATGACAACAAGCTAAGGGAAATACAAGCTAATTCAAGAATTATTCCCAAACAGTTATGATCTATCGATTATGACATAAACCTCACAAGAGAAATCACAGAAATAGATCAGATGAGGCATTCAAGAACAGCAAATAACAATCTGACAACCTTGAATTAGCAGGAATAATTCACTAAATCAGACAGGTCCTCCCCTTCCTCAAACTGGTCTGTGCTTATGTTACATATCTGCAGAATATATCAAGTTATGATTCTAGCACTGAAAACTTCTATTTTAATTAAAGTGTAACATATATTTACACCATATCACCCTCCTCCCCAGTATATGATAATAGTTGCAAAGAGAAACATTTTAAATCTGTCCTTTTCGCACTACAACTAGATTTTTAAAAACACACTCTTGGCTGGTTTTTCCAGCATTCTGCATTCTTCTGTAACGTGTAAAGGTCAAGGTTATCTTCAGGAATCCTGTCTCCTTCCCTCACTCCTAAGATCAAAGATGAGAGGTTTTCAGGAAAGCTAGGCTGGATTTGTGGCCAAGGAGCTGCCTGTGGAAGTTGCAGCTCATACCTCTGTATGAGATTATAATCTGATGCACTTCACAGCTGCAACCGATCAGGGTTTAGAGCTAGTGCCCAGCCTTCCTTCTGCTTGTCAATGCTCTCCCTACCCCGCCTGGCCAAAGATCATCTCCCAATCTGCTAACAGCATTGCACACACAGATCTTTCCTAGCCCTGGTAACATTACAACATGTTTTAAATAAATGCATGTAAAACCAAAAATAACCCTCCCCAAATATGACTTTTGTTAAACTTAAGTTTTCTGATAAAGCTGCATTAGGAAGCAGTTACGTGTTTTCTCAGGAGGCATCACATATCAGTAACCATCAGCAGACTGGGAATGTATCACTGGAAACTGGCCTCCAACTCCCAGCCATAATTTTAGCACAGCTCGGATGCAGCTTGTGCAGCGTGGCCAGAGTGATTTAAAATTGCCTCCCATCAATACACACTGTGCTTGTAAATTACAAACTCCAGCAGTGTCAGGCACACTTAAAATCAATGCGGAACCTAATCTCCACTCCAGTTGCGTATTGATTTAACTACATTGATTTAAATTCAAATATAGTAAATCGATAGAGCTCCCTAGCACTGACACAGAACTCTGCTTAAAAGTACTTCTATCAGTGTAGACTCTCCTCACAAAAAATAAAATTTAGCAGGATTATTTTTTTGTCCAGGTTTCCTGTGGATATGGTTGAACAATTACAGCAGTTGTCAGTTCTTTAAGATATTTGTTAAGTTAGTTGTTTAAGACATTTAAGAGAGTGACATTGCTGAAAGGAAGAAAATCCCAGAAAACAATGGGAAAACAGCTAAACCGATCCCTGTTTGCTGGCTGCTTGAGCATAACTGGGCATGTGAATCCTGCCAGATTTTTGCCAAAGTAAAACATACTAACTTAACCCACTTTTGCCAGTGGTCTGATGTCTGAGTCAATTGCACTAAGCAATTACGGGGTTGGGTTTAAATTGTAATCACTGGACACGGAAAGAACTAGATTCTGTGCCAGGTTTCCAGMAGAAATTTTACTTGGTATGAGGTACTGATTATGAAGAAAATGAGAAAAGTGGATGCACAGGAATGGTGGTAATGCATAGTAAGAGGCAGACTGTTTCCTAGCAACACTTGCTTTAGGCTGGTTAGTTTGGGTTAGCATTCTCTGCCTAWAAAGCTGTAATATTGTATCTGTTCTGCCTCTCTCTTCTATGCCTGTGCTGAAATGGAAATTTAAAACATTAAAGAACATAGGATAGGATCCATCTGTCCTAAACTATGCATCTGAAAATGAGATATCTCAGTATAGCTACACCCTGTTTTGACATTTCCCTATCTCCATCCTGTTATACCATGTGCTCCAGGAATATCCCTTTGCTAATTCTGCTCTCAGCATCATCAGTGAGAGATCCTTAATTTCAMTGGTAATAGGGTAAAGCTCTTASATTTTACTTATTTATAGGTTTCTTTCSTGTCTTTATTTCACACACTGTCAYTAGAGAATAAGCTAAGAACCATCTTCTGTGCRTGTATGTATGTAAATGTGCACGTGTCTTGGTRTATTGGAGCTGAGGCTTCTGCTCACCTAATAAAATGAAAATAATTAATGATCATAAATCCATTACTAACCTTTTCTGAAGGTGTTTAGAAAATGCCTTGCATTTCTAGGGTGTTACGAAAGTAATTTCTAGTAAAACCTTCAACACTCCTTTTAGATAGCRTATGTGACCAGTATGCACTCTGTACCAGTGTCAGCTAATGGTCTGGTCTAAGATTTCTCCATGCATACTTGGGCATCAGTGTCTTAATCAGGTTCCCAAGCACTGTATTCTCTATGCAACCTCTCCTCACTTCTSCCCAGCCTGAGAGTAACTTCCAAAGCTCAGCCTCTCTCATCTTGGAGAGTTCTATGGATTTTAAGTCCAGTTTCCTTTCTGCAAGGGGAAAGAATGTGAGACATGCCTTAGACAGCACGTAAGTTTTCATGTTGTCCTCAACTCCTCTGTGCTGCCAGAGGGGAAAAAAATCACCTAGTTCATGCAAATGTTGCAGTGGGACTTCCGTAATTTAGGGGGTAGTGGTGTCAGGGACAGCAGTTAACCCTGACTGACATGGGCTTGCAGGCTCGTGCCATTCACAGTGATTCATCTGCAGCTCAAACTATTTAAAGCCAGTGATCAGGACTTTGTTATCCTATGCAGCCTATAGAGCTGATAGCACCAGCTCCTCTGTGTCACTTCTTTCCCCCAGTGGGGGATCTTTGAGGCTTTCCTCTCCCCAAGAAAAAGATTGTAGAATGAGTATTATGAGACACCAGAGAAACCACACGAGAGAGTAAACCACAAAAAGTGCCTAGCCGTGGGAAAAGCCTGTGCCAGCCCTTGCACTTGGTTAGGACAAGAGAAACAGATCAACAACAAGACTCAAAACCATTCAAAATGAGGTTTCATTCATTCCATGGGACTGTCTGTTCATGTCCCATATTCAGTTTTTATCTGCCATGAAAAACTCTCTGGGTAAGAGGAGAGCAAGCATGTTTTTGACATAAAAACAAAGCAAGGRCTGATTAACTGAAGAGGGAGAAGAGATTTCATTTATTCAAGTTATTTAAAACTCTGTAGTCTTTGTTAACAGCTGCTTAACTTGAACAAGCAACCTCTCTCTGAAGGATCCAGCACTGCTCCTCCTTGCACTGAAGAGCTGGGAAAGTGCCCATCTGCCTGTGTGAGTCATCCAGACTGGYCTGCAACAAAGACCGCTCTGGCTAGGATGAAAATATAAGCCCCAAMCTTGTTACTTTTTCTGGCCTAATCTGTAAGCAGATGAGAACAGGGAGGGAGGGAGTACAGAACTATTTATTTCTCTTTCTATTTAAGTTTAGAAAGGCTAAAGAATGGAAAGCATCTGTGAGCAGGGACTAGACAAGAAGACTCCAAAGCCCAACAATTTGCTTTAGAACCTGGACCTACCACATTTGAGCTCATTTAACTCAGCATTTTTTGTTCTTAAGCTTTTCACAGATCGATAATACTAGAAGATCTTCACACAGTGAAAAATACTGGGTGCCTGAAATACCTCAGCCCTAAGTTTCTCCTACGAAGGGAAAACAGTGCAGCTGCCTGTTTATAAGCAGTGGAGCCTCCCTCCTCTGCACTCTTTGCCTCTACAAGATTCAATCTGGAAAGGTAAAAGTGGATTTCAGCATATCTATTCAGTCCTCAGCTGCTGAACTGCCAACAACTATGCTAATTTTTCCCTATTGTAATAGGCCGTTCAGGGTCTGAGCCAATGACCAGGAAAGCTGCTGGAAACAGTCCCACTGATTTCAATGGCTGTCTAACAACATGGATCCATATACACTGAAAATTAACTCCAAATTCATTTCAYACATGCCATAGGACTGTCCTCTGTTACTTGTAATTATCAGTTATTATTGTCATTACTGGATTTGAATTAATGCCCATGAGTGCAGATGGACAGATATTTTTATCGAACAAAAATTCTACCATTTAACTAGGACTTTCTTAGAACTTAAAACAAAAGAGAATGGTTCCAGATGCTGTCCTTTTCCTTCTGCATCCTCACAGCTGCTGACCAGCTCTTTCTGTATAGTGTCCACAGCAAAACCTGAATCTCGTTTTAGTGAATTGTAAAATCTCTCCAAAAATTCTTTACACACTGCAGCAAGAAAATAAAATCCTTAAGCTGAACAGCAGAAATTGGCAAAGCTGCCAAAGGAATGTTAAGAAGTTTTCTAAAGACGGAGATCATTAACAATTAAAAAAAAAAAAAAAGACGACTGCTATGCAGTTAAAAAAAAAAGAAGTTTAATTTGATCTCTTAGCTTTATAGATAATAGTGGCTCTGTCTGTGGGAAAGGAATTCATTCCATCAGTTCTGTATAGATCCCATTAACACCTTTTTTAATACAAGGATCTCAGAATATATCACCACTTTGATTTCAGTTCAATAAAGCTAATCTTAAGAGTTGGTTTTAACATGGACATTTAATTGTGTTTAATCACTTTTTCCAAAAATCAATTTACTTGACATGATACTGACCAAGACTGGTCAACAGAGATAAGGAAGAGCTATGGTCTAGCGATATTGTCCAATTAAAATCACCTCTAAGCAGGCAACTAATTATTGTAGCTACCCTAATAACACCTTTGGGAGGAAGGCAACTACAACAGTTGTTTGTTTCAGATGAAGAACTCAAGAAAAAGTAAAATTAAATAACTTGCTCATGGCCACACAGTGAATCTCTAACAGAATACAAAATTAACTTCTTGTTTCAAGCTAGCACCCTCACCCCTAAATCAGATCTTAGGTAGATTGCTAACTGACCTGATGTTGATCATGACCTATTTCAGTGCAGTCAGCTCTGGGTCTCTCATTCAAATTTTAAACTGCTAATTTAGGCACTGTTCAGTTCTGTATTGAAGTCATGCCACAGAGTGCAAAATTCATTCAAATTCTCAATGAACAGAGGGGTTTCCACTGCAAGTGCAAAAGTGAATTACATGCATATTTCACATTGGAACCTGCTGGGAAGGCTCTGGGGGTGCATCCCTGCACTCTCAGTAACATCAGAACTTAGGTCTGCATTAACACAAACATTTATATTTACAAGGCATCTTCCAGCTAAAGATCTCAGAATACTTCCCATCTATTATTACGACCTTTCAACATCCATGTAATGTGATTTTGGTATCATTTAGGAGATGGAAAAACTGGAACATGGAAAGGAAAAAGGCCAAAAATTTGAAAGGATGTTATTTGACCCTTTTTCTGTTACTGTCCTTGGAAAAAGCTCACTTGAATGTATGTTTATAAGTTCTCAGACTTGACATGAGTAATAAAATTGTTCAGCCAACCATGATCATCGTAGATGTGCATAGAGATGATAGTGCCTAACACAGTCTACAGCAATTCCCAAAACAGCAATGAGGGTAATGCATATTTCTTATTTTAGTCACTTAAAATGTATGTATAATTATCTGCAATGCATGCTTATTCTTACTCTCAAGAAAATCTTACCTATCTGACTTTCATAATGGGCTATAATGCCTTCTCAATGGTGTTTTCTGTGAGTTTGCAACTCTACCTATGAATATGTCKGCTGTGTCTAATTAGCCATTAGTGCCTCTCTAGCCCCATCAAGAATAATCTGCAGTTGGCAGAATGGAGCCAGAAGACAACTGTATCAGAGTAATTTGGAACAGGTTGGTTTCTTCAGGTCAATGCTATTTTCAGATCGAGTCAGCTGAAATCACTGGCTAATTCCCTTGGGATACTTCAGGGTGGGTCAGCGGCTCTCTCGGGAACACTGATCACCGTCTTGGGTTGGAGTTTTGGTTGTTTCACGTTGTAAAACAACAGAATTTTTGCTACTTGGTGACTCCAGCTTGTGACATGGAGTGTAATAAAGGATGGGCTACTTTRCAGACAGTTGAAACTTTTTCAAGAAAAGAGAGCAAGAAACTAACATTCTTGACTTCCAAGCAAAAGCAGATTTTTAATATGCTTTATGTCATTGAGAATACAAAAATATTTTGAGGTATTCCTAATAAGCACTCAGGTGTAAGAAAAAAGAAATCTGGCTTCAACTTTATTGTAAACCTATTGAGCTGCCAAAAAGACTCAACACTGCAGAAAATTTACAAGGCACTGCAATTACATGCTGCATTTATGCCACCTACAGGCATTAATACCAAATTTTCAACAGATTTGCTTGCCAAGTTTTCTAAGTACTTTTTCTTTTTTGGACTGYAGTGGGAAAAGACTGCAAAGCAGTCAGCCCCGACCCTCTACGCATAAAAAGCATTCTGTTCAGCTTATTAAAACTTAACAGAAAGATTTAATCAATCTGATCCAGTAATACAAACTTGCCTTTTCCATGTCACTTAGTTACTGTGACAGCGAAGCAATGAGAATACTGAAATCAACTTTGTCAAGTGTGCTTTGAAATGTGTGACAAGTATTATGACAGTAAGAGACAGTTTTCATTTTCCACTGAGATCCAGTGCCTTTGGGGGCGATACACAGACAGACCTCTCAACAGCATGAGACAGGGAAATGCATTCCTGTGCTCAAAATAAGTGACRCAAGAAATCATGATGATGTAATTACTGCTTGAGATTTAGGTCTTTTTCTATGTAAAAAAAATCCCATGGAAGCTTTTATGAGTGCAAGTGATGGAGGAAGAAATTTTATATCAGCAAGTCAGCACCTCCAGTAGGACTGTACAATCTCACGCTGTCTCAGGGAACCAGCTGTGTTCAAAACCAGGAGCAAAGTGCCACCTGGTGGACTCTTCTCCAGATCCCATGGCAGCTGAGTTCTCCCTAGAGCCTTCCTGAGTATTGACTCCACTGACCCTGTTTACATCCAAAAGCCAGAGAAGATCACAGGCCATGGTCTTGCAGCTGCTTTCCATAACCTCCTTAGAGCTTAATTTCCTCAGAATTAAGTCAGAACATGCACGAGATAATTAAAAGAAGTTCTCTCATCCATCTTCCCTYACCCAGGGGAACTTTAGAGCATATACTACTTGCCAGCCATGACACAGCCTGTTGTTYGATAGAGACAGTTGCTTCCACTCAAAATACTTAGCAGGTGTTACTCCATTTTTGCTGTAATCTCCGTGATTTTAAGGCAGTCACCTGACTATGCACAGTGTCAGGGGAATCCTGACATTGTCCACCTTGAACCATGAGGTGGATTGAGAACTGGCTGGATGGCAGAGCTCAGAGGGTCATCATCAGTGGCATAGAGTCTAGTTGGAGGCCTGTGGCTAGYAGTGTCCCCRAGAGGGTCAGTACTGTGTCCAGTCTTGTTCAACTTCTTCATCAATGACATGGATGAAAGACAGAGTGCCTCCTCATCAAGCCTGCTGACAATATCAAACTTGGAGGAGTGTTTGATACACCTGAGGGCTGTGCTGCCATTCAGAGAGACCTGGACAKGCTGGAAAATTGGGTGGAGATGAACCTCATGAAGCTTAACAAAGGCAAGTGCATGATTCTGCACYRAGGGAGGAATAGCCTTATGYACCAGTACCAGCTGGGGACTGACCTGCTRGAGAGCAGCTCTGCAGAGAAGGACCTCGGAGTCCTGGTGGATGACAAGTTGACCATGAGGCAGCAATGTGCCCTTGTGGCCRGGAAGGCCAATGGTCYCCTGGGGTGCAYTRGGAAGAGTGTTGCCAGCAGGTCRAGGGAGSTGATCCTGCCCCTCTACTCAGCCCTCGGGAGGCCTCATCTCGAGTACTGTGTCCAGTTCTGGGCTCCCCACTAAAACAGAGACATGGAGCTACTGGAGAGAGTCCAGCGCAGGGCTACGAAGATGATCWGAGGGCTGGAGCACCTGCCCTCTGAGGAACGGCTGCAAGAGCTGGGCTTCTTCAGCCTGGGGAAGAGAAGACTGAGGGGGGGATCTTATCAATGTGTACAAGTATCTGAAGGGAGGTGTCAAGGGAATGGGACCGGACTCTTTCCAATGGTGCCCAGRGACAGGACAAGAGGCAATGGGCAGAAACTGAAACACAGGAAGCTCCACCTGAATATGAGGAAGAACTTCTTTCCTGTGAGRGTGACAGAGCACTGGCACAGGTTGCCCAGAGAGGTCRTGGAGCCTCCTTCTCTGGAAAAATTCAAAACCCACYTGGAYGTGATCCTGTCTAACATGCTCTAGGTGATCCYGCTTGAGCAGGAGGGTTGGACTTGATGATCTCCAGAGATCCCTTCAAACCTCARTCGTTCTGTGATACTGTGATCCACTTCTGCATCCAAGCTTCTCAGTTGACTGTGATCTCTCAGTGCAAAAATAGCTTSAGCTTTTGCAAAGGTTCATTTTACACTGTGCTAACAGTTGGTCTCACTGTGGCAAGTCTGGTTTTTGGATTGGCTGAGAGCTATACCATGGACTGGGAGAGACTGGGGAGCTCAGAGATCCTGCCCTAGGCTCACTGTGAAGGCTTATGCCACTAGCTTGTCAGTTGGGAAATAATACTAACAAGTTTCAGCAGAATACCTGGCTAGATTGGAGGTGGACTTTTGGCAGAGGGAGTTAAGAAACCCCTCTCTAAGCACACCTGACCTGCTCCTTGATGAATGTACCTGTAGATGTACAGGCCTTTAATCAAATCATCGCTGCATCTATTTCTTGCCCCTGGCTCAGAGAGAAGGCTCTTCCTGMAGGTGTAAAGATGTAAACTTCAAGTTGCATCCTGAGTTCATGCTGCTGCTGGCTTCAGTAATCTGCTCCTCAACCCYATCCTTAATGAACAGCAAGAATATTAAGGCTTTCACTGACTTACAGAATGGCCAGTGCAAGAAGGGCAACCTTTTACATTTTTRTTTAGAAGGGGGTGGCTTATCATGTCTCAGCTATCCTAGACTCACTGCAACTCCAGAGCTTCCCACTAGCTATAGATGCTACTGTAAAAGACAGGAAGGGCATGGGCAGACAAGCTCTTCTCCCTCCTGAACAACTGGCTGCATAGATCAGCTACCATAATTCTCCGCCAGGGTATCTGCTTCCATGCAGGGTTGCTTGAATCTGAAAGGAGTATTAACTGCTTTAGTTAAAATAACCAGGATTTCTTTGTGTCAATCCTGATGTGTCCAYGGCAACACAGTATCTGGAAAATAACCATGAGTGTCCATAGCCGAGGCATGAACAAACAGAACACRTTTGTGTAGCAGAGACTTTGGCAGTGGGGCCACAATTACTTTTTGACACAAAAATTACACATATAGTTTTATATTCTTATCCCAATATAAATCTATCAGCAAAAAATGGCACAACTGGAACTAGGATTTCAGGGAAAGCATGAGAAAGTTATTCTTGGAGGGTTCCTGCACTAGGGGCTTCTTATCATCTTAACTTCAATGTCTCTTTTTAGACTCCCTCCCATCTTCACCTTTGCCAAAGACACCTTCCTCTTGCTTCCTCTCCTGAGACACCCTTTTATAATACTTTCTCCAATCCCTACAGGTCTCTCCTGTACTTCTTCCCTTTCCATTCCTATGTTTACAAATCAAGGTAGAAAGGAGCTACAATTTGGAAATACTAAAGGCATTGTTTTCAGTTATGTAAGTGTTGCCTTTATCAACCCCTGTGATCATCTCATGCACGTCGATTCCTAGTAACTGGAGCTCCAGGCAGGTTTCCCCTTGGTCAGACTTCAGCAAGCTCAGTTGTTCCAAGAGGGACAACCCTTTCACTAAAATATTTAGGAAACCCAGGATAAGTTTTTTGACACAGAATTCATTTCTGACCTTGGTTAACTTCTTTAACCCTTATGTGATCTTCATATGCTCCTTTAAGCCTTCTGTGTATCATATATAAAGCAAGGATAAGGACAATGTTTTACTTCCGAATGAGGCAGTGAGATGGGATTATATTGTATTTAGACTCCTTTTGGAAATGRGAGCCAAATAAGCACCTTAACTTGACTTATTACAGAACTACTGTAGAATTTATAAYGGGAGGGCACAAAGATGCATTTTTAGGTGACTCTGCTGTCTTCTAAGGTGCATGGAGAAATTGGCTGCGTCCAAAACAGGCTCCCTGAATGTTCATCAAAGGGGATCTGTGGGTACATGACACCAAAATTGTGCTGGATACTGGTTTGCAATGTGTCTTCTCTGTGTATTTGTTCAAATATAAATCTAAAAATATTCTCCCCTTTTCTTTTCCCAAACTGATTTAAGATCTATTGCTGCTAAACTCATTCTCCTCTCCCTTTCCATTGCAAGTCCTCTCAGCCTGTTTATCAGCTATGCTTGATTATTCTAATATATATTTCAATACACCACACTAAGCCAAAAGCAAAAGGTTTTTGCTATTAAATGCARCTTGTGTTATGAGGTCAATTGTAATATACCTAAAGTTGAGGTGGGGGGGGGGGGTAGCCAGCATTCCTTGATTGTCCCTAAAGCAGGTTGTTGCTTGAAGCACACCTGAGAAACACAAAGGTCCAGGGTTTTCTAGTACCAAAAAGACTGCTCCAAAACACCTGTGTTCAGTATCAGGCCTTGTGAAATCTCAGCAGCCTTCAGCATGGGAATGTTTTTTGTCAGGAAGAAGTGAGCTTGGTATGATGTCAAATTCCTCCAAATCATGACTTAAGTTAAAAAGCACATAGATTAGAAGTTTTTTTTTTTTCCTGTAATAATGGTGAGATGGACCTCACTAGTGCCACTGTAACATAAGGATGTGGTGCTTCACTTTTCAGAGACTGGTCACGCACAGTTAGACTATGCGAGCTTGACTGGCAGTAGTTACGATACTTAGATGCAAATACTTGCACTTTCTCCCCGTGCTTCATCTAAACCGTGAAAGAAACCCACCCCGCAGTGCGTGCATGCAATACCTTCGTCCGCTTTCCTCTGCCTTCATCCCTATTTTCTTGTTGACTGGGTCGGCTGGGGTTAAGCGTTTGGAAAAGGGTCTTACCCTAGCTCCTAGCCAGGCGGAAGTTGGGGCTGCGGTTCTGTTTCGGTTTGGCCGTTASCGGCGGCAGGTTTCCGTGACAGGGGGCAGCGGCCACCACGGCCGCCATCTCGGGCGCGGCCCGGCGCCCGCAGCCCCGCGCCAGGCCGCGAGCCGCCTACCGTGTGGGGCTCCCCGGCCCGCACCCAAGGGTGCCTGCGGGCTCCTTCCAGAAGGAAACGCGGACACTGATATTCCTTGCGCATTTTTTTTTTCCTCACACTCAGTCCCAAGGAGCCTCSACGACCCGCCACGCGGCGGCTCTGCCCCGTTACTATGCCCGATGACGCCCTTCTCCCGATTTTTCTCATTGGGCGCTCCGCGGATGACGACACTCCTAATGGCGCCGAGCGCAGCGGCGCGGGGAGAAGGGGAGGGAGGAGGAAAAACCTTGCGCTTCTCTGCGATTGGTTGTGAGGGAGCAGGCTTGCGTGCTCTGATTGGCGGGCGGGGCGGAGCCGGCAGCGGGATTGGTTCCGTGAGGCGGGAGGCGCAGTGCATTGTGGGTGCGACGCGCGCGGCGTTGATGGCGGCCATCGGCGTCCACCTGGGCGCTACCTGTGCCTGCGCCGCGGTCTACAAGGTGAGGGGTCGGGGCGCGGCGGGGCCAGGCYGGGGCTCGGCCGCGGCCTCACGAGCGGTGCCTCTCTCCTCAGGATGGCCGCGTGGACGTGGTGGCCAACGACGCCGGGGACCGGGTGACTCCCGCCGTGGTGGCGTTCTCGGAAGGCGAGGAGGTGAGGCGCCGTCTGCGGCCTGCGCGCCCCGCCGAGGGGAGGGGAGCGCGGCGCGGCTCGGCTCGGCTCGGCTCGGCTCGGCTCGGCTCGGCTCGCGACCCGCTCGCTTTCTCCGCCAGGTGGTTGGCCTAGCCGCGAAGCAGGGCAGAATCAGAAACATTTCGAACACTGTGGTGAAAGTGAAGCAGATCCTTGGACGAAGGTAAGAGAAGAGGAGCGCAGTGAACTCGGGGAGCTCAGCTTCCCCGCTGAAGCTGCTCAGCGAGGTGTAGTTGCGGCTTTGAAGCTGACATGCTAGAGGTATTTTCTATCGAAGATATTCTATACTTAAGTAATTACATTTGTTATTTATAGTCAATAACCTGTCAAAGCTAGGTTAACTTATGTTTGTCATATTATACCTGTAATGAAAGGTAAGTTAAGTTTTTTAAAAAAACATAGAGTATTTTGTGTCTGAATTGATTTCCATTTCTGACTTCTAACAGGAATTTAATAATACATAAAACACTTGCTTTTGACCAGTATTTAGCTTTTTTTAACAAATATATATATATATATATATATATATATATTTTAACTTGGAGATATTACTAGGGCTGAAATCAGCTCTGATTTAGTTCATCTTAAACTCAAATCACTTGCTGTGACGATGATGAAATACATTGGTGAAATGCCTCTTTAGTTAGTAGACTTGTGATGATTTGCGGTGACAGCTACAATGATTTTAAAACTAAACTTGCTTTGACATCAGAGATTTCACAAAACACTTCAGCTGTAATCTAGTTTTCAGTTACAGCTGTTTAACTGAAATGAGTTGACAAGAAGCTGTCTGTTCTGATGTTTTCCATAGCATTTTTTTCAGAGCCATATCTTTCTGTAGTCAATAGTTAAGTTTAAAGATGATTAGCTTATTGCTGCTCTGTTGTTTCAGTCAATGCAATAAAAGTGATACTGACATCTTTTAGAACTGATTATTGAGAGTAATGTTAGGTTAGAATTTCCCCCCCCTTAATGTTACGAGCCATATATCCTAACTTTCAGATATTTGTTTCTTTCTTAGTTTGGGGGAAGGAGGGTTGAAAGATAATGAACAGTCAGAACCATTTTTTTTCCTACTATATATATATATCTGTAGGGAGAATAGGAATTCTGGCTGAAATACAGTTTCATATAGTATAGATCTTATTCAGGACATCAATGCAATGAATTTTGAAATTTATTTATATAGATTTATCTATATTATTTATTCTGCTATTCTGAATTTGTCTTGATAGCTCTGGTGACCCACAAGCTGAGAAATATATTACAGAAAGCAAGTGTTCAGTAAGTATAATGTAATTTGTGGTGGTGTTCTCAGAATAACTTGTATCATTTTCCAATATTCTTTATTGCATTGTTTGTGTTGCACTGTGCTTGTGCATTTTTTTGTTTGCTTGTTTGTTGTTTTTAGTGATCAGCTCTCATTATATGAGATCTATGTAATGCTATATAGAACATGTTTCTCCCCTTGCAAGGTAGAGGCTTCACCATGAAATCTGCCAATATAGTCCAATAGAAAAATTAATATGTCTCTGGGCCATTCTCAAAAGGGATGATTCTTTAATATATTCAAATAATAGCATTGTAGTGTTCCTTAGTGCTGGTAGAAGTCACTCAGGGTAGAGCATTTTGTGATTGTAAATGCTTAAATACTTGATTTAATTACATTATTTATTTGACTAATACTGTGTTTGTTGCTGGATACCCTCTGGCAAAGCAAGAGGAAAAATTACCCTAAGTCATACAAAACTTGCTCTTTACCTCACGTTCTTTTCAGTCTGTAAGTACATGAGTACCACTTAAGCTGTAACCGGGCTTTGACTCATTCCTAAGGGAGGAATGAGGGGGGTTTTTTACTAGTCTTTAATTCTTCATATTTGTAGGCTTATGTAGATAACCATTAGTGAATATAAGCAAGTGAATACTCTTGCTCTGACATTTACTTTGTACTAAGGAAAACCTTTTAATTGTAAAAGGAAGTCTGGAGCCTTTAAGTCCATATCAATGTCATTCTCCTATTTATTGGATAATATTGGGTTTCTTTGAGATCTTTGATAAACATTTTCTAAATATTTATTCCCTTACAGCAGAATACTAATGTATAGAGAGTATTTACAAAGTCTAATGCTTTTGACTTCAAATGGAAATTAAATTAAGCACTACTTTTCCGTAATAACCAAATACACCTTACGAATACGTGTTTTTTTTTTTTTCTCCCAGATAATTGAGAAGAATGGAAAACTTTACTATGAAATAGCTAATAAACTTATTAATCCAGAAGATGTTGCGAAACTCATTTTCAGTAAAATGAAAGGTATATAATAAGTAAAATCATAAGATATTTTAGTTTAAGCTGTCCTCATTTTTTGAGATGTGGTGTGTTGATCTCTTTTGCTTTTAATCAACATGTTCTGCCTATGTTTATAAACAGAAACTGCTCAGTCTGCATTGGGTTCAGATGTAAATGACGTTGTTATCACTGTACCATTTGATTTTGGAGAGAATCAGAAAAATGCCCTTGGGTAAGAGGATTAAGATTTTTCTGTTGTTTAACATACCTAAAGCAGACCGTGTGGCAGATCAGCAATGAAAAGTCTCCTGTTGGACTCCAGCTTTTAGCCATCAGTTGAGAAGTTGGAATGCTAGTCTGAATAGTGAAAATGCAATAATAAGAAATAAGCTCCTAACTGTAGTAACTTTATGAAATTCACTTTGTCATAACTGTGAAATTCTGAATCAGTTTAAGAGGAAGTTTTGGTAACATCAATGATAGTACTTCTGAAATTAAATTCTATCTCTAGGGTTCTTCAGTGTGCTCTTAGAAAAATGTACAGTTTGTCTCATTCTTCCTCAATGATTTCTCACCCCTTTACACGGCAAAACTGACCAACCCAAGTGGCATTACATAATATTGTTGAGGACTCTTTTTGCCACAGAGCTGATACAGAATACATACAAAACCAAAAATCCTGTTACTGGATATATGGTTTCTTGGCCATGTTTAAGACTGCCTGTCAAGGCAGTGTAGGATACTTTGTGCTACTGTCGCTTCTGATCTTAGTGTGCTCCATGGAACAAAAATTATACTCCCTTTTCAGCAAAAGTGACTTAAGTAAAATAAAGTTCTGCTTGGAAGTGCAGCTGTAAAAATTTCTGCATGTGAAAAGATGAGCAGACTTTTCAATATGTCAAAAGTGTAAGCTGTGCGTAATCAGCAGCACCTCTTACTAGTTTCTGATATTTAGAAGCTGTTAAGAGTCTCCTTGAAATATTCAGGGCACACCTAGTCATAAAATGTGAGTGAGCTGGGTATTTTTAATATGTATAATGAAGTGAAAGAATCATTATTCTAGCATACAAATCTCAAAACTTCAGGATGGATAAAACAAATTGTAGGACAGTTCCAGAGACACTAAAGTTTCAAGAAAATGTTTAAGCTGTGGCAGCTTTTTAAAAAATATTTATTTATTTTTGAAGTAAAAAGCATATTTTCCTAGCATTACATATTGTGAAATGGCATACCAAAAATTTTTAATGTCATACACTTGGGAATAAGTTAACCGCAACTGCTTGGGTTTTCTTGATCTTGTTGTTGAAGTGGGGAGGGGGACTTGGCTTTTTTTAATGGTATGTGTAAGACTGGTRAATCAGTGTTTTCCTTGCTGATAAGCAGAACAGAACCAACTACCTGAAGAACACAGTAGCAACTGCAATTTTTCACAAATTTTCTTTTCCAGTCACTTCACTTTAATATCACATTGTAAAGAAGCTCTGAATTGGTGATGTATCTAGTTCTGATGAGGTCTTAATAGCATGTGTAACTAGTGAAATCATTAAATGCTATTATGAAATGCTGTTATGCCTTATCACAGGGAAGCAGCTGCAGCTGCTGGATTTAATGTTATGAGGTTAGTCCATGAGCCATCTGCAGCTCTCCTGGCTTACGGAATTGGCCAAGATTCACCCACTGGGAAAAGGTAGAATTTTAATATTTTACTACTTAAATTTAAGCTGCCATAGTTAATCCATAGAGATTTAATAAGTCAAGTGCTATCCTGAGAAATCTTAAATGGAGAGGGAATGCTGTGTTGCTGTAACAGTAAATACAACGTTAATAACTTGAAGCTTAGTTTTCTCTTTCTCAATAAAGCTGTCTGCCAATAGCCCATAATGTTTTAAACTACTTTATAGTTCTGTTATTTTGTTTCTTTAAGATGCATCCTTTTCCAGATTCTATCTTGTTCTTTAATGAGCAGACTGGCTTAAAGAAAAATGAATCCCTTTACTTGCACACATTTATGTGAAGCTGATTTTTAATTGTGGGAGTCACTGTCATTTTACATGCAGTAAAATGATTGAAGCTGAGTTCCTGGATGCAGTAGGTGGGTTTGGTATCCCTTGTAAGAGTGTTCAGATAAATGACAAGGCTTTCAAAATAGCAAAGGCTGCCCACAAGGCAAACAGATATTTTGTTTTTTCTTGGTATTTTTTTTTAACCCTCTTATAATTGGCTCTATGATGTTAAACCTAATGTTCAGTTCTCAGTTGAGTTGGCATTGGTTACTCTTTCTCTATTTGTATCTTGTATCAAGCAACATTGTAAAGGAGTTGCTGGTACCACAGATGGGTTAAATCCAATCATCCCAAATGGAATTCTCTTTAAAAGGAACTGATCAAAATCTGAAATATATTAAGATGGGTGTGTCTCAAAGTGTGTCAAAGCAAACAATTGTGGATGACCTTAATACAATTTTTGTTTACTGTGGCAGCAATGTGTTGGTCTATAAACTTGGTGGAACATCGCTCTCTATCACAGTCATAGAAGTGAACAGTGGCATCTACCGTGTTCTTGCTACAAACACAGATGATAGCATAGGTGGAGTTTGCTTCACGGAAGCCTTAGCACAACACTTAGCATCAGAATTTCAGAGGTGGGTTTTGAATTCCAAGTATGTGTGGTGGTGCTAGGAGAAGAATTTCATTGTCTAATACATGCTTTAAAATATATGTGTGTATGTGTGTGTGTGTATATATATATATATATATATGAAATTTTGTTCTGGCACATCTAACAGACTGTCCCTGACCGAAGTATTAAAGGAACAGTCAGCTGCTGGTGGGTGAGCTGGGGGTGGGGGGGAGACGAAGAGGATTTTGGTTGTGGGTAAGCATTGTCAGAATTCAGTATTGAACTAGGGGGTGACTTTATTTTGTGCTCTGCTGCAAATTGTTCTACTTGGGATGATGCTTTTAACCACTGACTGCATGTATCCTTTTAACTTCCTACTGTGTTTGTGTATTTTGTGTGTGCAGGCACTTGYTGGCCTGAAAGACGACTTGTTGAGGGGTCTGGGTCATTAGGCTGAAGCCTGTATGTCGTATCTCACTGATGAACAAAAATCCAATGTATTAGTACAAGATAGTGTTTTTTGTGTTTGATTTTTTTTTAGTGTTTGATTACTTATAGTAGTCTCTGCGGCTAAAATTGGTAGACTTGCAGGCATTTTCTTGCTATTTCTCCTTCAAACAAATCTTGTAAGTAACTGCAAGAAATTTCTTGGTAGAAGACTTAAGAAATCTCTCTCTGATAAAAGCTAATGTTTGAGTTCACACGAGTGCTTCTACATGGTCTTTAGTTGAATTCAAAATAGCCGTTTTTATTCTTAGTAAACTTTTAATAGTGGCATTGTAGGCAATACTAAAATGTAGGCTGAGAATTGTGCGATAGGTTTAACACTTTTCTTCCAGAAAGTTAGCATATCACTCAAATATCTACCTTCCTAAATAAGACATTTCTGTTTAACATAGGTCTTGTAAACATGATATCAGAGGAAATCCCAGAGCCATGATGAAGTTAATGAACAGCGCTGATGTTGCAAAGCACTCATTATCAACTCTGGGAAGTGCAAATTGTTTTGTAGATTCACTGTATGATGGCTTGGATTTTGATTGTAATGTATCCAGGTAAAACAAGTTTTGAAATTACTTCTCTTATGTTGCATTATGTTTTAAACTTTTCTGCTTCATTTTTAGTTTATTCAATAAAACTTGTTATTAGCAATATTGATTTTTAAAGATAAATAAGATGATGAAACTTGCTTTCTTTCAGCTTCTTTTGTGTTAGTGGTTCTATTATGATTTAAGATCTGCAGTAGCTGGGCATTAGCACCACGCAATATTGCCGTAATGGTTTGAAAATAAAATGAAAAAAGGTACTGGGAGACCCCATGTTTGGAATCTGTTTGACTGAAAGGGGAATGGATGTTGGTATCAATCAAGGTGCTTTTATTCTATTATTGCATTTTTTTAAAAAAGAAAAGGCTTTTGGTCTCTTTCATCTAAATGAGCTCCAGAAATACAGAAATTGGGGAAACTTTGATGTTACCTCTCTTGATAGCTGGGAGTGGAAAGATACTTTGTCTCTTACAGGTTTTTTTGTTTGTTTATACTGCTGTGTCTTCCTGCAAGCTACTTCTCTCTTCCAATGGTCTGTTAATGAACTGTTAATGAAATATTTGGCTGATTTTTCTTTTTCTTTCTTTTCTTTTTTTTTTTTTTTGGTTGCTTTTCCAGTTAGCAACTTTGGCAAAATGAGCTAGGTTTTTCATTATTGTTTTTATTTTAGAACTGTGCATCCATTGTTGCAGCAGTTGGATTTGGTTAAATAAGGCACAGTATGTCTGCAGATCTAAAAAGTTCTGCTGTACAACATCTGTTTGGCTCAGCTTTAATTAGGATTCTAGTCCTGTGGACTACACGGACTTTGGAGAATTTGATTTTTTGCTCATGCAGAATGAAGCTTGCTCTTTAGGCTCAAAAGAGCTCAAAACAAACAAATTATGGATTTTGTATGCCTTGCTTGTCTGAAGTACCTACTCCTGCATGCATGTAGGAGACAATTTACCTCTGAAAATTCAGGTGGCATATTTCAGTCTTTGTGTATTTTCAGCTTGAAGCTGACAGAATGGTTCTAGGATTTTTTGTTTCTTAGTTGACTTCACTTGTATATGAAAACTAAGTGAGGAGGGGTGTTCTTCTAAACTGCACTTAAAGTCTGAATAGGTGTTAGTGATGGAAACAGTAGTGGAGATATTTTCACAGCAAAATCACTTCTTTGGTATTAATAATTAGGAGGAAAAAATCTTTTTGCCTGTTTAAAAAAAAAAAAAAACTTAATGTGAGGTTTAGCTAGGGAAATGAAATATATTCTGAAAATCATTATTATTCCATTTCAAGTGTACACTCCTCTAATGGAATAGATGGTGTTTCTTATTTCTTCTTCTCTCTCTCTCTCTTTTTTTTAGGGCCAGGTTTGAACTTATTTGTTTTCCACTTTTTAGTAAATGTATAGAAGCAATTAAAAACCTCTTACAGCAAGTTGGATTTACAGCAGATGATATCAATAAGGTAATAATGGAAATTGTTTTTGTCTCCAGTATGCTTTTAACTCTACAGGAAATAGATTTTGAGACCTGCTTTCCTTACAGACTGTTATAATCTTATTTTCTGATGTGCTTAAGCTTTTTGGATCAGATTCAACAAAGTATGTAGGCTCAGACTCTTAGAGCTCCTGTTCTCCCTTTGATTTCAGTTGAAATTAAGTGGAAATGAGTCAAGTGTGTTTCGTGGCCGCATATTCACTAAGCGATAAAGTAGTCAGATGAATTCTGTGTGTAACTCTTCAGAGCTGAGGAGTACTTCACGTTCGGTCAGTAGACTCTTTCCTCTACCTTTGCTAAGCTTTGGATTGGGCTTGCTCACACTTGTGAAGACGCTATTGGATATCAATTTCACCTGTCCTATGAGTTGAACAGATCACTTAATGTCCATTTGGTGCCCATGTTCATCCTCCTTTCATTTTCCTTGTTAACCTAAAAACCTATAAACACCTTAGATGCCAAATTATAGTGTTTTAGGGCCAAAGATGGTGAGTAAGGTAACAAATATTACTTAGTTTCATTCAAATGCCTCTAGCCTGGTACGAGTATAATTTATCTTAACTCATGTATACCTGTGTCTGGCAAATAATACTGCATTTGCAACTGGTGGCTTGGCACACCAATACAGCTTTCTACAGCAAAAGTTAGCCAGTGCTTCTAATAAAACAGGATGCTACTTCAGACTATTCACTGTGTGATTTCTGAATTCCAGGCTAATGCAGTTTAGGCCATTGTTCACAGAATATCTTGTGTTTTCTGGTGGCAATACTTTTAAGTGGCCAAGTGTGCTGTCCTCTTGGGCTTTAATAATCCTCTTAAATAGACAACTATTTAAATAGACAACTAAAGTGGCAATTAGCTTCATTTCCACAACTCGCTGACCTAAAGGAAGTTACTGGAAGAAATAAAAGGTTTTAAGGTTTTTAAGTTTTTTTTATTTTTTTATTTTTTTTATTTATTTTTTTTTTTTTTTTTTTTTTTTTTTTTTTTTTTTTTTTTTTTTTTTTTTTTTTTTGCGCTAAGCCAGCTGACTAAGCTGCGCAAAGTCCAGTAAATGGTGGCTGGTTACCAGTGACATTCCTCAGGGTTTGATGCTGGGGCCAAGATTGTTTATATCTCTATTAAGAGCCTGAATGATGGCCAACTGTGTGCTCTCAGCTGGTTTGCAGACAGTACCAAATTGAGGGGAGCAGCTGATACACTGGAGGGCTGGATTGCTATTCAGAGGAACTCAAAAAGCATGAGAAGAAGAGAATCAAAATTAATCAAAGGCAAATGCAGAGTCCTGCATTTGGGATGCAGTAAACCTACACAGCAGGACAGGTTGGGGGTTGAATAGCTAGAAAGCAACTTTGAAGAAAAAGACTTGTGGTTCCTGGTCAACAAGCTGTACAGGAGTTGGCAGAGTGCTATTGCAGCAAGAAGGCCAACTATCTGCTGGCCTGTAATAGTAAAACTATAGCCAGTAGGTGTAGGAAAGTGATTGTTTCCTACTTGGCAGTTGATGACATTGTATATGTCCAGTTTGAGGCTCCCCATAGATGACTGACATACTGGAGCGAATCCAGTTGTAGGGCTCCCAGGATGGTTTGGGGCTGGAGCATATGACTTACAAGGAGAGACTAAGGAAGCCGGAATTGTTCAGCCTTAGGATGAGAAGGCTCAGGGGAGACGTTATTCTGTCTACAGCTATTTAACATGAGGCGTAAACAAGGTAAAACCTGACTCTTCTTAGAGGTACATGATGCAAGAGTGCATTGCAACAGACACAAGTTGCAGCATGGATGTTCTAGATAGAGACAGGGTCCTGAGCAGCCTTTTCTAAAGATAGAGAATCCACAACCTCTCTTGGGCCCCTATTTCAGTATCTGACCACCCTTACAGTAAAAATTCTTTTCTTTCTAACTGGACCTTTTCTGAGTAGAAGGTTGGACTTGATGACCTCTGTTGGTCACTTCCAACCAAACAGGATTTTATGTTGGATTCCTCAATCTTTAAAATGTCACTTCATCTAGCTGATGCTTTCTATGTAAAAGATATTTCTTCAATATACTTTTTCAAGTTTTCAAGCTATTTCCTTTAATTCCAAATGCAAAAAGAACAGAAGTCAAGTCAACATAACTTTTGTAATGGTTACAGAAAATATCCTAGAGCAGTTTGTGCTTCTCTATTGAAAGGTGGAGCCTGTCTTTCTTTTTTTATAATTCTTAAGAAAGATTTGAAGTCATTGAGGCATATTTTTCTAGGTAGTTCTGTGTGGTGGGTCTGCTCGAATCCCAAAGCTACAGCAGCTGATCAAAGACATATTTCCAACTGTGGAGCTGCTGAACTCTATTCCTCCAGATGAAGTAATTCCCATTGGTGCAGCCATAGAGGCAGGAATCCTACTAGGGAAAGAGAATCCTTCTTTAGAAGATGAAGCACTCTTAATTGAGTGTTCTGCCAAAGATATTCTACTTAAGGTAAGGCTAAAATTATTTACCTTTTGAACATTTTACTGCTGTGTTGAATACATACTACAGCATAGTGTTACTGATGTTGGAGATGTAGTATTGCTTTAAAATTGGCTTTACAGATAGTTTATAGGTCAGCTCTAAGTGCAGATCGAAATCTTTCAGAACTGATGGAAAAACTCCTGTTGACTTCAATGGGAGTTAGATTTGGTCCTTGCTATGTTGCAACAGCTGGATTTATTTACTTAATATTTTCAATTTTTGGAGTTGCTATGATGTAAGTACAGCAGAAAGGATGAATCTTGAGTTTCTTTTGTTCTTGCATGGTGCAGTGTTTTATAGCTTCCGGCTTGCTGAAGTATAAAGGCATGAACTTTTTTTTTTTTTTTTTCCTCTCTTTTAAGGGAGTAGATGAGTCAGGGGCTGACAAATTCATAGTGCTATTTCCATCAGGGACACCACTGCCAGCTCGAAGGCAGCACACCTTGCATGCTCCTGGAAACACTTCTTCTGTATGCCTTGAACTATATGAGTCATTAGGGAAAAGTTCTTTGAGTGAAGAAGGCAAATTTGCGCAGGTGAGTGTATGCATATTCATATGCACTTTAATGTGAATTATTTGGAAATCAAGTGGGTCTGCAAAAAAAATTAAAACCAAAACCAACCCGACCCCTACCAAACTGCTGGTGGCAAATTTAGAATCACTTGTGTCATCTTGGAAGCTATCCCTAAACATTCTTCCATATATATGCTCTAAAATATTTAAGCACTTAAGAAAATTTAACTTTTTTCTCTCAAATTTCTAAATGCCTGCTTGGTTTTTCTGTGGGGCTATGTCAGTGCAGCTGTCTGGGGTGAAAGATCATGACCAATTGTCTTGGTAGTATACAGGTCTCCAAGGAGTTAAAAATACATCAGCTGCGTCATTACCTCCAGCAATTGTGTGTATCGTTATGGTATTTTTTAATATTCCTAGATTGGACAAAATATTAGTACTAAATACCACTGTGGAAATCAAATGTGGTAAGATGAGATGATTAAATCCTCATCTGACATGAGGGAGTCAGCCCTTTAAGAGAATGCTGTTTGCTTGAAACAGTATGATGTGCGTAGTTTTGCTTCTGTTCCCTGACTTATGGAGGCAGTGCAGTGAACATGTGGCTGGAATGAACATAATGCTTGAGGAAAGTTTCGTTTCACCTTAGTCTTGCCCAAAGGTCTGTGAGCGAATAGGATGTTGTATAGTAATTCCAGAACTGATCCTAGATAAAAGAGGATGTTCAAGTCTTACTCTAGTCTGTGAAAGCTGTAAGTTTTCCAGTCATCTCAGTAATAGACCCTGAAATATGAAAATGGCAGACAAATAGCTAAATACATACGGAATTCCTCTACAGTGCACTAGAGCACTTCATGAATTGTGCACCTTATCACTTGTATCACTGTTGTCTTTTTATTAAACTCCTTTGCAAAGGTCTAGAGAACTTATGCTTATCTTTTACTTTTTTTAATAGATTGTTCTCCAGGATTTAGATAAAAAGGAAGATGGCCTACATGATATATTAACTGTCCTCACTATGAAGAGGTACCCAGAATATTCTTGTTTTGCTTTTGAACTTGCTATGTGGTGCTTCTGCAAGAGTTGTTGTTCCCCTTGAGACACGCATGCACGCACGCACACACACACGGAAAGTTCAACTGTTGTCATCTTTCATTAATGCAGCAACTTACCTGTTTTGGTGGTATCATCAATTCGCAAATACCATATTCATGCAGATGTGGTTGAGTTTTACACTTTTTGTTTTACTTTTTCTCTGGAGTTATGCAGCTTTCTGGTTTGACTCATAGGGAAATAAAACCATGCAGTCTAAAGAATTCTCTGGGTAACTTTTGAAGAGCTGATCAGTTTTACTGTGCTTGATAGTAGTCGGGATCTAAAATTCCCTGTGAAGGAGGGTCAGGTAGGTTTTTAAGCATGTCTGCACTCTCTGGGGGGAAAAAATGAAGTAGAATCTGACTTCATTAGTTACTAATGAACCCATGAAGGACTTCTTACATATGTTTCATTTGTGATGAAAACCTGTGGTCTTATCCCTTTAGAAACAGTATTGTTAAGCATGAGAAATAATGCTTCAGGAAATCATGCTTAATAAATCTATCCTTTTACAGTAGATTAAGTGGAGAAGATCTCTTACCTTGAATTTAAAAGAATTATTTGAAAGTATTTCTCTAATTTGCGTAGGCCTTAATAGGAGTGGTTGAATCATTTGAAATAGAATTTCACTTTAAGTAATTTTTAAAGATAATAGAAAGTAGTTAAAACATATGCTTGTCTTCTGAGGATTGCCATGAAGTTCATATTCTTTTTCTAAATAAGTAAGCTGTCCAAGCGTTATTAAGAAAACATTTGGTGTTTGAGTACAAAATACCTTTTTTCTTATGTTGACTACCAGATGTGTTAATACTCTATTTATAGACATTACCAGAAGTGCCTTGTTAGTCATAAAAGGGTTTGCATTTAAGGTTGATAAGGAAAACATCTCATAGTTATATGTGCAGTTGTATATTGCAGACAACTTCCAATGTGTTAAAGGGATAGTATTTGATAGTATTTGGGTAAAAGACTCAGTGAAAATTTCACCAGAACACATCATCTATTTCCCTAAATCTTAAGCATGATAACTTCATGTTATGTCTAGTTGAAGTGGTATCTGATACTATCTTTAATTCTTTGGCTTAAAAATGAGGTTTTCTTCTTTGAAGCATACTTGTTACTTTCCTAAAGCAGAACTCCCGTGCTTTGAGAAGACCTGCTTATATATGTTGGTTACCATTACTCAGTGTTCCCCAGATAAATATTTTGAATGATGTTACTACATATTTGTTTACAAAACTCCTGTTAAAGGCACTTAATTACAGTAATAACATATGTAAGCATATTCCAGAGTCTGTTCTGTTATATTTGGAGAAGATACAAGCTTTAATGGAGAGCAATAAATGCATATCTAACTATTCAACACAGTAAACTAAACTTAATTTCATAAATCAGTTTCATCTATCTTGATGCTTGTTATCTGCTGTTATTTGATGTTACTCTTTGCTTTCATCTGCATGAAGAATATTATTGTTAATCCTCTCTAGAACATGCAGTAACATTAAGCTGTGTGTTGAGATAGTTCTAAACATGCCTTTCTCTTTGATCTAGGGATGGATCCTTGCATGTTACCTGCACCGATCAAGATACAGGAAAATGTGAAATCATCACTGTTGAAGTGGCATCATAGTCCCATTTGAAAGGAAGCATTTTTTCCAAAATGTTCTTGTCTCTTTTTGGCTTGTCCTCCAAAGTGGTGACTATTTCTAAGATATCTTTAGATAAAACGTTAATTTGCCTCCAATTCTATTTAGAGTGGAAAATACAGAATATTGATTTAGATATGCAAACAACAGAGCATCGAATTATCAGCAGCACTTTTTTTTTAAAAAAAAGTCCAGAAGGTAAATCATCAGGTCTGTGATTCAGAAACATGTACATTATATAATCTGTAATACTTTGTCATTTGATTTGAAAAAGATTTTTTTCTGAAGACTAAGACCTGTACCCATTTGATCAGTATATGTGCAGTTTCAACAATAAAACTAGAACCAGCAAAACCTAGTCTTGTAAATATCCACACTCAAACAATTGTACAGAATTGTACTAAAATCCTTATTGTTTTGAAAAGATTGCCTAGAATCCTGGAGATGGTGCCCATTTGAGCTGGGCTCTTGAGTAGGATTTTTTTGTGGAACTATTGTAAGATGGTTTTGTGATGCTACTTGAAGAATGTGTTTAAGGGCTATATGTGCTTATTTATGTTATTAATAAAATACTTTTTTATACAGTTGCTGGTATGCTCTGTATTGTGGCACTCTGTTAATTTATAAGTCATTATATATATTGGTTAGTTTGGATATAAACTGATAGCTTTTCTCATTTTAGGTGTAGGATTAATGAGATGGAGCAGACAAGCATACTTACAGGATTTGGAGGTCTCAACCTAGTATGTAGATAACAAGGGTATCAGATGAGCCTTTCTTAGGGCCACATGTTACCTTGCCAAATATTTAATATATTTATTCTGTTACTTCAGAATTAGAGGCGTAAGCAGAAGCTAGAGAGGAGCATGACTGCCTGGGATGCAGGAGACATGGATTCAATTATCTGTTTTTCTACAGACTTCAAAAGTTTAGGTCTTACGTTTCTCAGTTACTTATCTTAGAAAATGTATTTTAATGTTTCTACCTCCCCAAAGCAGTGGATTCTGTAATAGTATAGTAATAAAACTTACTGCATTCCAAACAACTGCCTAGATCATGTGGTTTACCAGACTAAACATTGAAATTGTAAGGCTGCCTTAACTATCTGAAGTGCTTTCCAAGTTCTGCCCTGCCTGGCCTTGCTTATTTAATCTCTTAAAAATAGGTAAACAGTTCAGGAAGTCCTGAGTGGAAACTTGTAAGTAGAGACTTGAAAACCCCCCTGTCCTGTGCATTTTGACAGTGAAATCCTACAGCCCTTATCCAGAAATTGGTGCATTTTTCATTGCTGTGATATAAATCCAAGTCAAGAAACATTCAGCACTAACTAGTGTTTAGAATTGTTTAAGGGATTTATGTGTTGCTCTATGTAAACTAATGGTACAAATTCCTGTGTTTTAAGTGATCTTTGCACTGATTCAAAAGCTATATGAATAACAAGAGCCTCTTCTGAGAACTGTATGGTGATGAGAGCTTAAGTTTTGTTCATATTTAACTTCTTGGAAGTTGAGTCTCCTGGTGTGGTCCACGAGACTCGCTGCTGTATGGCCCAAGAGAAGCCTCCCTTTGCCCCCAAGGAGGCCTTTCCTCATGCAAGGGCCGTGCCTGGAGAGAGCACAGGGCTCTTCTCCTGGTGCGCCACAGAAGAGCCAACCTGCTGAAAGCGCTCGTGCGTCTCCATGCCTTTTAGGTGCGTAAATATTAAGAATCTAGCAGGATACTCATAGTGGTGTTAGCCTGTGAAAAGATACTATTAAAAAAAAATTACAGTACGAGTCGGTTTCATGGCAGTCGCGTTGTCTTTCTTGCTGCTGCRGGGCAAGGCGCGAAAGCAGGGAGTTGGGGCGCGCTTCCTTCCCGCTGGGGCCGCCGCCTCCTTCCCCTCCAGTCAGGCGGGGCGGCGCCGCGCCGACCGTTACCGCCAAAGCCCGCCGCGCGCCGCGCGGGGCCGGGGGGAGG
>NW_028185038.1:12502121-12527359 GCF_003343005.1 Rhea americana | reverse complement strand
CCGGCGGCTCCGCAGGCTCCTGGCGGCGCGGGAAGCCCGGGCCGCGCGGAGGCTCGGGGACAGCGGGAGCTTCCACCCCCTCCCCCGCCCCGGCAGCCCCGGAGGCGCGGCCGCGGCGTGCGGCTCTCGGCTTCCTCCGAGCCCCCTGGCCGCGCTTTCCGCGCTCTCGCACGGGTTGGCGCTCCAGCGGGTCTGTGGCGTGCAGCGTCCCTCCAAACCTTCCCAGCCGGCGAGACTTGGGCGATCCTTCTCGAAGAGCGCTTTGGGTCTGTCTTTCTCATCCAGTCACCATGGTTGCATCGCAAATGCTTCATTCCCCTTGGCTACCTGCACGTATCTGGCGGTCTTGCGAAAGAATGAAGGTTTCTTTGTAACTCCAGTTCTGGGATTCTTATTAGGAAAAATTATTTAATTCTCAGTATAGTCTTTTTTGCTTGTGGAAGGCTGCTGCTGCAGCRTTTGCCCTCTAATAGGTTTTGTTATTACTAATAAATATGCATACTATTATATAGAATGAAAGTTCAGACAGGGAATCGTTGACCTGTTTCACTTTGTGCACTACAGTAGGATTAAGTTTGGCTTTCTGAAATACTGTAGTCGCATAAAGGACTCATGGACTGCTATTACAAATGATAGTCTGGGGACTTTGGGATAAGGCGAACAATCAAGTGCATAACGATTTCAATTTAGCTGAGACATTAAATAGGATTCTTTACCAATTTTCTTATTGTAGCTTGGTATGTGCCATGTCTAGCTTCACTTGAGACCCTCCAAGAATTATGTAGGAAGGAAAATCTCAGATGTAAATCCATTGGAATCACCAACAGGAATCTAAAGAGTTATGAGGTGGAATATTTGTGTGACTACAAGGTAGACGAGGTAAGAGAAATCCAGACCAACTTGATCACTCTTTCAGCTGAAGTTTGGAAGCAAGCAGAAGGTAGTTTTGCTGATAATATAAAGTGGTAGGCTGTGAGGAAAAAGCTTTCACTGACATCAAACAAAGTATCTTTTAAACTTTGAACACTGTTAACAGAAAGTGGTATATTTACCACTTTCACTATATTGAAGGAAGGTCCATTTCTGAAATAATGGAGATGTTGGAATAAAAAATGTTACACCTTGTGTATCCAGAGTTGAAGGAAAATGTTGATGTCTTTAGGTTGTAGCTTGGTAAGTATTATGATGCTTCTCCTTTGTTTGCAGGTAACAGTCTATTTTTCTCCTGAATATTGTTGCTCTTTGAAGAGTCAGGGCCATGTTCTGAAACTGGATTTGTACGGCTTGATCTTGCCAGTGAAATTYGGTTTCAGGATTTTGCCTTGTTACAGTTACTTCAGTTATTTGGTCGTCTTTTAAAAGTACAAAATGTATGCTTGTTGATCGTAAATACTATATTAAGTGTTTTGAATAGCTTGCTCCTTTAGGATAGTGGTTGTTACAACAAATAGTGGGTTGGGGTTTTTTGAGATTTGTTGAGTAAGTTTGGATTTTCTTTTGTGTGTGCGATGTCACTGTATTCTGCTACAAGATAAACGACTTACTTAACTATTTTAACAAACTAGCCTCCTGCTGGTGTAGCATTAGTGATTTGAGTTCTTCTTTCCAACTATATATTTCTTTGTCTCTAGAGGTGATACGCAGAGTATGCAAAGTTATGCTATAAGTTAACTTGCCAATGGAAAACTTGGTTTTCTTTTATCTTTCTCCCCAATCTTAACTGTTATGGGGACATCAAGACTTTCTTCTGCCATTATTTAACTCCAGTGACTCTTTTGTATCCGTCTGTATACTCTGTGATGCTAGATTTCAGTAAACTGACTGAAATGTGGCTAAATCTGTGTCTGTTTCTATATTTCAAGGGCACAGAATACTATCTTGTGAAATGGAAAGGATGGCCAGAATCTTCAAATACTTGGGAACCTTTGAAAAATCTGAAATGCCCATTGCTTCTTCAAAACTTTCTCAGTGACAAGAATGAATATTTATCTCGAGTAAAGGAAGGCAAAGCACTGAAAGTGAAAAACCATGTTAAAGCTTTGAAACCTGCAGTTGCAGATTACATTGTAAAGAAGGCTAAGCAAAGAATAGCTCTGCAGAGATGGAAAGAAGAACTCAACAGGAAAAAGAATCATAAAGGAATGATTCTTGTAGAAAACACTGTGGATCTTGAAGGCCCTCCTTTAGACTTCTACTACATTAATGAGTATAAACCTGCTCCGGGAATAAATGTAATAAATGGAATAACAACTGGCTGTGAATGCTCTGACTGCCCTGCTGAGAAATGTTGTCCAAAGGAGGCTGGATTTCTGTTGGCTTACAATAAACGAAAGAAGTTGAAAATCCAGCCTGGCTTGCCAATTTATGAATGTAATTCATATTGTAGGTGTGGTCCTGACTGCCCTAATAGGATAGTACAGAAAGGTACACCATATTCTCTCTGCATCTTCAGAACTAGCAATGGCCGTGGTTGGGGAGTAAAAACCCTGCAGAAAATTAAAACCAACAGTTTTGTGATGGAGTATGTCGGAGAGGTATGTATTTATCTCATGTGGATAAAAAAATTTTAATGGAAGAAATAGGAAAATAACTTAATAAGCTTTCTCCCCATTCTCATGCTTCTTGGCTTTTGCTATATAACAGGTAAGTATACTTTTGAGTATAGGAATCACTAAGTAGACATTCAAGTTGGCAGTAAAATTAAATTGTGTTGCTCAAGACCTCATCTGTTCCAGAGCAGTTGGAAAAGATTGAACATGAAGAGACTAGTGTGGCTGAAGAATTGTTTTAGCTATGGGCCCTGACAGTATTTCTAAAGTTAAATCCTTCTTTTCTGTCAGTCATAATCTTCATCCTTCCTGATATCAACTTTGATTATTGTAGCTTTTGCTTATGGCGCCCTTTTAATACTGAACATGSTTTACAGGCAGAATTGTTATCAAATCCCCCACCCAGTCTATTGGACCTTTTTTTTTGTTTGTTTGTTTTGTTTTGTGTGAACTTTTAAAATAGTAATTCCAAACGTGTTTGTTTATTTTGATAGACATTAAGAGCAAGACTTACAACATGGACATTAGAAGTAAAGTTCGGTTTGAAATTGTGTGAGATTGAGAAAACAGATTATTCTTGATTTTTAAACTGCACTGTGTTTCTGATTCAACTCTGCTCTGCCTTAGGGCTCTAAGTATTTCTATTGTATTTCTGCCCAAATAATCTGCCTTGCTGCTAAGGCTAGTCCAAATAATTTCTTTAGTCCCTTCTTACTGTATTTATTTATCATCTTTACTATAATTCCTGCATGTTTCCTATCCCAAACCTTCTGACTTGTCATGTTCATACCCTTTTTATAGTATCTTGCAAACATGCTAGGGACCAGTTATTCAGAATATCTCCACTGACAATTTAATGGAGAAACGTGGTTAAGTTATTTTATTGCTTAAAGCAAAGAAGGTATATTTACCCTCACACCTGAATTTACTGATTCCCTACAGACAAATAAGTTCTCAAGTCTAGTTTATCTGAAGGATTTAAGAGATTTCTCTTTTTGTGAAATTCTACTATGTTTCATGTCTGTTTTGCTGCCAAATTGGGATTTCCTTGCTGAGTCTGCGCAGCAGAACACATTTGAAGTAACAGGCTGCAGATTAAGCTGCTTAAGCTGTTACTTCTGTCAAAAGTGACTGTAGTTGTTTCGCTCTTTTGGGGAGGTTCGTGATTTCTCCCTTCTGCTAATATGTGCTGGTCTAACTGCATAGATCCAGCTTTGTGCAGTGATAGTATATTGTATCTGTCCGAGTTGTGAAATCAGAAATTCCACAGGGGCATTAAGGCCCTCCGTTACTGTAACAAATAGCAGGAAGAGATGCTTCTAGGAAGAGAAGAGGTGAGTACAGGATGATAAATGCAACTCAGGTGTAAAGACTGATATGTGTTATATCTTTATCTGTACAAAGGGAAAGAGAGATGAAATTTCTTTTTTGAAGTAATAAGGTTTTTTGGGTCTAAATGAAAAACTGGATAGAAATTTCAAGTAGAAATAGTTGATTGTACCTGTTATTACCAAACGCTTAAGAGACGGTAGTGGTGTGTTTTTTTTTTTTTTCTTCCTGAGACCAGATAGTGCTGTGCATCAGCTATAGACAAATTACATCCAAAGAAGTCTTAATCACCTTAGTCACTAACTAATTAGTTTAAATAGCTGTATTTGTGCATTCTTTATTCATTGTAGACAGAATGCTATCTTTTAAAAAAAAAGTGGGGAATGTTTCTGAGTTTTTTTTTACCAAGTAAAAGATTTTTCTAAGTTAATAGTGATTTTTTTTGTTTGCTTTAAATAATAGCTAATAGTATGACACAGATTTTTTTTTTCTTTTTCTTTTTTTTTCTTTTTTAGGTGATCACAAGTGAGGAAGCAGAGAGACGAGGCCAGCTCTATGACAACCAGGGAAATACGTACTTATTTGATTTGGACTATGACTCAGATGAATTTACAGTAGATGCAGCTCGATATGGAAATGTGTCCCACTTTGTGAATCACAGCGTAAGACCTTCTTTGTATATTAAGAACTTGAGGAATTATTCAAATTGCACCAGAAACAACATCTCCTATTATAAATATTTCCATATCATAATCACAGTTCTTTCTGGAGTAGTTTGTCTCATGCCAACACAGTTCAGTTAGTTAAATAATATAATATGATACAATAAGGAGACTGGAATACTTGCCCTTTACTCAGAATAAGGGCACTGATTACAAAAATCTGCAATTGACGGGCTGCCGGAACTGGATGTATGGTAGGACTGGGATTGTCACTGAATTTCCAGCACATCAGGTTCTGGTTCTAGACAACCAGAATGACTTTTTTTTCAAGCGACTAAAAGACTTGATATATGAAAAATATTTAATAAAACCAGTAAAGAGGCAAAKATGATAGGAACTATTGGATTCTTTGTGGCTAGGTGGGGCGGGGATTATTAAATGTCATCCTTCAAAAAATAGTAGAAGAAAACAAAAATTTCTGCCCATTTTTTGGTATTTCTCCCCACTAGATACCATTTCCCCTCCCATCCACACACACTATCAAATCTAAACTTGGCGGAGAACTTGGAAGTAAATTTTAAACAGGATATTTTTATAGTGTTTTATTTCCTGTTCAACTAAAATACCTAAGACCAGAAGGCTGAACTGCGTTTATAAAGTAAATTATAGTAACTCTTAGTTCAGGAATAATACATTTCTTACTGATTTAGTGTGTGTGAAGAATACAATTGATGTTCCACAAATACAGTAAATTCATGTACTTTCCCCATATTTGTGAGCTGCTGAAGTTAATTGTATTTTGTATAGGCTTATTAGGGAGAAGGCTGGGAAAGAGTTTTAGATAATCCTGATTGTTCTTTAATTTTGAGAGTTGGACCAAAGTGGTCCTATGCCTGAATGTAAAGTTAAGAGTTGAGTTTCGTGTCTGATTTTCCAAAAATGGATATTTTGCATTCTTAAAGAGCAAAAAAGAGAATGCTTAGTTTTACAGACTGTCTCAGTGACTCTGGACACTTAATCTAGAAGTGATAAAGCAATGTTTAGTCTTGCTTGACCCCCTCTGCCCCGCCCATAGCAGATAGCTCAGAAGCCAAGCAGATTAGCAATTAAAAATAGAATTTTACCCATAGCATCAAAACATTATTTCTGGCCTGGAAGCAGTGCTTAAACTTGAATGCAAAATAGTGAATCTGTGTGTCATGAAAATAAGTCATCTACTTGTTCTTTCACCTTTAATTCTTTTGTGAGTTTTGTTAGTAAAACTTACCTCTGAGTATAGCTTAAATTGCTTTAAATTTTGTCATCGTTTTTCTGTATTTTAATGGGTTTTTTTTAATTGGCTGTTGTACATTAAGGTAGCCTACATACTGTGTAAAGGTTACTTCTTACAGGTCTGCTTGAAGATATGAATGCTCTGTTAATGCTGTTTACAAGAATGTAATTCATTTATTTCAGGATATAACTTGATTTCAAACTTTTATTACTTTGAATAACCAGTGCTTCCTTTCCTGTGACCATGATTTATTTGCATAAAAAGTTTCACTGCTTTCCTGCATATCTGAAATGTTTATTTTTTTTAACAGAAACTACATAAATTTTTGCCTTACAGTGTGATCCAAATCTTCAGGTCTTCAATGTGTTTATTGATAACCTTGATCTGCGTCTTCCTCGGATAGCACTGTTTTCTACAAGAACCATCAAAGCTGGAGAAGAGCTAACCTTTGATTATCAGATGAAGGGTCTGTAGATCTTTAAAACCTTTTTCGTGGGGGAGGCATGGTTCACTAGCTGGTTTTATTGCAGCCTGATAGCAGTATATTAGGTCAGGCACTGCATCTCACTAATACAGCTATGTGGATTCTAGAACAGGAACTGTCTCATTGGCTTGTATTGCAGATAGAGCAAGCAGAAGTTCTTGTTTTCTCTGCTTCTAGTATATTATGTCCTTCAGCATTCCTAGCTCAGAGGAAGAGATTGTGGTTGGAAACTCTCATATGGCAACTTCTTTGGAAGATTTGTCACAAGGATGCTCAGAAGAATGGTTAGGGCAAAACCACTTTGGGTACCGTTTGAAAAAACTTTCCCTTGTTTAACCTGGCATTTGAGATTTTCTGAAGTCCAGCAGATCAGACTTTCTAAGTAATCTTCTTAGATGCAACTGCTGGTGACAATTACAAAGAAAACGGCAGCATGGTCTAAAGTGTATCATAGGTTTGTGTTTGTATTTTAGTGTTTGTGGGCCTCAGCTGTGGATGTAGGTCCCAAGGTGCAGAAGTTCAGAAAGGAGGAGGGAAGGTTCAAAGTCTACAATTGTTCTGCTGAGTTGAATGCATTGATTGTTATGCAGAGRCTTCAGGAAATACATTTCTTTGTAAAACGTTGCTAGCCCTTTGCTAATTGATCTTCCATTCAGGATTTCCTTCACCCCCCTAGTACAAAATGAAATTCTGAAGTCTTGCTAACAGTGATTTTCTTTGGGTCAGACTCTGCTGTTGTGGCTAAGTGACTGCATGCAATATACTGCATGCCTAGCAATTTAGTTTGCATGCAAAGACTGACAAATTGATCATATTTAAATCTCTCCTTAAAACTCCTTTTTTTTTTTTTTTTTTTTTTTTTTTTTTTTTTTTTTCTTTTTTTTTTTTTTTTTTTTTTTTTTTTTCTATTTTTTTTTTTTTTTTTTTTTTTTTTTTTTTTTGTTTTATCTGTGACATTAATGTTCAAGGCAGGTTGAAGTCTCAGCTGATCAGTATTGGTATGGACCTAAAGATACAAGGCCCAAGTTCTTTGAGCTTTTGATTCTGATACATATGCTAGGTTTTGTATAAGTAAGTAATTATAACATGAATATCAGTAGAATTTGTATTTAGCTTCACAGACAATTATTTGAAGAACTAGGGTGATAGAAAGGCTTTTCCGTTCTTGAATAYATTGCAGTTTTTGTTTGTTTTTTATTTGTTCTTTAAGCTTCCTTATTTGTATTTGTCTGTTTCACAGGTTCTATAGATCTGACTTCAGACTCTGCTGATGGTCTTAGCCCCTCGAAAAAGAGGATCAGAACTGTCTGTAAATGTGGAGCTGTGTGTTGCAGAGGCTATCTCAACTGAGTTCTGGTATCCAAAGTCACAAATACATTGTTCTCTTTTAAATGGATTTTAAGAAGACTGTTCTCTCATGCATATTTTAGAGTATTTTTACATCTAATATAAACAAGTACAATGGAAGAAAGGCATTACATTCGTATTWGAAATGGCACTGGCCAAAGAAAGAGATCTAGTGTTACAGGCAAATATGAAACCATTAACATGGATTAAAAGTTGTTTTCTTTTCTTTTTTTTTTTTCCTAGCACAGTTATTGAAGAAGCAGTAAAATACATGCTAAGAGAACTCTAAGATGTACCCTGATTTGAATAYTGAGTGTGAGCTTACAGCACTAGGCTTGTTAGGAGCTGATTTCAGTGGGATGAAAGGAGGTTATATATTTCGTGTACCTTGAAAAGACAAAACTAAGACATTGTATTTAAGTCCTAAATCATAGCTAACAGTCCTCTTGCTTTTTTTGCTGTTTAAAAGAAAAGTTTCAAGAGATTAGCAATGACATTTATGGCACCATGGTAGAGGATTAAGGAAAGCCATCAGACTTTGTCTAGATGAAGGTTCACAGGAATAAAGTTTTTTAAATGTCCATAGAACTCCACACAAGTAAAATCATCGGCATTAGCAGATTCTGGATGTAAGATCAGAGTTGCAAAACAAACATTTTTAGTTGATGTTATGTTATTTAGAAGTCTAACAAATAGAAATTTTAAATGTTTATGTTCTAATTTTTAGTTAGGATGCTATAGGTCTGCAATTCTTCAGAGAATTTGTAAATATCAGATTATTGGTAGCAACATATGCTGTTTGTTTTCATTGCAGTAATTTGGCAGTCATTGCTGAAACAAATTACTGGTTACAATTTGAAAATAGATAACAAAGGAATAGGGAAAACAACCCCGTTGTTTAACAAAGCTGATACRTTATGGAGATGTACTTGGTTATCTGTTTAGGTACAGAAATATTCTTGGAAATGATTTGTATTCACAACTGGTTTTGATTCAGTTTTTACATACTGTGACTTTTTTTATCTAATAACAGATTTTTAAGATATTAGGCCTCTTTTCTTGTTGCAAAAATGTTAACTTCAGTGAAGTTAGACTAGGGGTGAGTTTACCTACTTGTTGTAGACATTTGTAAGATGTTTTTGAATGTAAAGGCTGAGAAATACACTTTGCTTCAGCTGCTTGAATCTTTTTTTTCTGATCATCTTAAAGTTGTGTTGTTTTATTGATAACGTATGCTAAGTTTTGCTTGGCTTCAAAAACTCTGAAGAGCAATTGAGTTAGGTTGCAAGTAGAATTACAGCCATTGTCCATACTCCAGGGATGATTTAAGTGCTTTACGCTCATAGATTAAAAGCTTTTAAAACATGCATTCCGCTTACAAATCATGTAAATGTTGATAGGGTCAGGCAGAATAATGTTGCTCCATAAATGGATGCTAGCTATGTATCATAGGTCAGCTAGTTACCTTTATAAGGTACACAGCTGTTGGCTCAGGTGAATGAAGTCAAGTACCCAGAATATAACAATTTACTTAATTTGTTAGAAAATGCCTTAAATTCTATGTTAAACACTCTAACAAGAGTGTTTAAAAGAATCATACAGGTTGTTTGTTGATTAAGAAGCACAGTTGCATTTGCACTGAAGATCTGGCTCTTTGGCAGAAAGCGAAATTTTATATGCTACTAGAGAAAATCAGTTTCGTAGTGGGGATGAAGATTGAGGGCCCTTAGAAGTGCTTTGTAAGTTTTGTAATCTAGAGAGATACACCTTGAAATAGCTACTTTAGATTGTTTAATGAGTAGGAGAAAGCTTGCTTAGATTTAAAGATATGACATTACCAGGTTTGCCTGTATCCACACTTGGATAAATGCTGAATCTAAACAATTTTTATCATATCATGTCTCTAACAATCTTTTATAAAGCTAAAGTGGAACGTGGAGCTTTAATGTTAACAAACTCTAGAGGAACTTGTATCATTTGGAATCATTAGGTTTTCTCTTGCATGTAGCCCGATTCGGTGATGCATTCCACATGGATGGAATCTGTGATCTCCAGCTCCTTAATCTGTTGCAGATCTGCAGCCTTTCCTGTTGGTTTAGGATTGCAAGAGTGGCTGTGGCAAGAAGCAGATTCCTTGCCRGATCAGTTTCTCTGGCCTCTCCTGGACAAGATGACATAGGGGTGATTTGACTCTTCTTTTGTTTATGCCCACAGCCAGTTTGGCTTAAAAATCACAAGAAAAAGCATTTTTTAAAGACAGTTTTACTAATTGTACTTGAGTTTAATATCTGCCTTTTCTCAAGGCAGTATGTTATCACCAGCATTGAAATAACACTGCTATTCTTTAAGGATATGTATGTTACCTCTTTGTGTGATAAATAAAGGACCTTTAACTTAGACTTTGGGAGGTAACAGTATTTTGTATTTATTTGAAGTAAGCCCATGGATCTAGTTGCTAAGTTAAAACCTTAAGCAGTATTTTATATTTACAGTACATTTCAGTTTGCCATCTGTGAATTAGCTGAATGGGACTTTGTCACTTTTAAAACTCCTTTTGCTGTTTTCATGAGTTTAGGGGGGAAATTGCCAAATTGGAAAAGGAGAAAAAGCTATTTTAAATTTCTTAAGGAGCCTAAACCAGCCTTGCTTCTGCCTTTGTTTTGCTTTGTGGTCTGTTAGCTTCATCATGGCCACCAGTTCAGCTGTGTAAATGCACATTTTAGTGATTGGGAACCTGTGATCTGTCCTCTGGCTGTTTTTTTTTAGATAGCAGAACTAATGCTGCAAGATCATCTGTAAGAAAAGCTATTATGTATTTATTTAATCTCAAAGTTAAGTCAATCCTTTGGTTATTTCTAATGTATGTTTTAGGACTGTGTACATTAGAATATGCAGTTTGTAAGCTCAGGAACATTTTCTTTTCATATTGTGTGATCTCTAGTATTGCTATCTTCCTATAGTTTTTGATAAAATAAATTAAATATAGTTTTTCTTCTGTTGTTGTCATTCTTAAAAATCTGTCAATTAACTGTAGTTGAAGCAGTAGAACTTGTTTGAAAAACTGCACCCTGGTGCTAGGTTCCTGTACCCAAGTTCTCTAGCACTGTAAAGCCTGTAGTTTAGCAACTGGCCTGAGTAATCATGTGTTTCCTTTCAGTTTATGCTGATGAGAACTGGTATAAATTGATTTGTCTAAAACACTGGATTCTGTTAAATTTAACCACTTGGTAAACTCAGCCGTAAACTTAAATGTATTATGAAGCTAAGGAAACTAGCCAACAAAAGATACTCTGCTCTTTATGTCCTTATGCATCAGAAGTAGTTACAACAGCAATTACAATCACTTAAGCTTGCTTAAAATACCCCAAAATGTTGATAGATGCAAATTATGATTTTTAAAAAATTGCCAGAATCCGGGAAAAGAGTGGGCCAGGTGACAAAGGAAAAACAAGTAGACKTGAATATCCTTGAAAACAGCACATATATGAAAAATCACTGCAATTTATTTGTTGTTTTTTTTGACACTGTTCCCAGTTGCAGAATCTTGGCTGGTTTAACATTCATATTTCAAGAAAGATGGTAWAAAAACTAAAATGTATACAGAGATGAGCTGTAAAACCAAAAATTGTCTTAATTCTTTGGGACTTAAAACCTCATGGTTGGGAGATGACATGAATTTTTAGAGATGACTTCTGTTGTTTGGCTATTGTCACAGCTACTGAAACTTAACAAAAATCTGAAGTTAAATTTTCACTTCAGAAGCTAGGGGCTTTCCAAAAAGTTAGTTATCAAGGTAAAGGTGGATGGAGAATCTATTGTCTTGATTTCAAAAAAAAAAAAGAAAACCTGAATGTGGCTTAGTTCAATGAAGTCAACGGAATGCTGCAGAGGAGGCAAAACTGGGTAATGTATGAGATCCTTAAGTAACATAACAGAATCTGTCCAGGATAACAGGCTAATTTCTGTTATTATGACTTAACAGGCTACTTGTGGTAGCTTTTGAACCAAAATCCCAGGAGATTTTATTTTTAAATAGTTTCAAAAGACAATTTGGAACAAATGAAAACACCAAGGAAGTGATGACTAGTTCTGTATAATGAGTCAGATTTAAAATCTTAGACTTTTTTTTTTTTTTTTATCTTGTTAAGGTGTTAAACTGGGTGACAACACCTGCTCCAATTAAGAGAGACTGCTTGAAAAGAACAATTTGATTGAAAAATAAACCCCCAAACCTTTGCTCAGTTATTCTTTAATCTATTCTACAGTTGTTTTTTATAAAAAGTAAAAACTCGGATCTCATACAGCTGAAGTGTAACTACTGTATTTGCATGATTGTTCACGAAAAGGGGCACATTCTTTCCCACAGTTAAAAAAACATTGCATTAAAGCTTGAGATCACATGCATCGGTATCAAAGGCAAACTTTTAGAGCTTATGATTTTAAAAAGGAAAAATCAGTCTTAGTTCTGTCCAGTCTAATTTCTGTCCACTTAGACTCCTAGAGAACTGAACTGTATGAGGTAGAAGGCTTCTATAGTCCCTTTTAAGAATACTTTCATGTCATATTTCATGGAAGGAAAAATAAAGTTAGGCTGCAGCTGTCTATGATAGTAATATATGTCTCAAGAATTGTATAGATTAGTGTGCAAGAAAATACTTAGCACTAAAGAATATTTGAGATGTTTAAAAAATAAATTTCAGTATTATTTTCACAATGCAATCACTTAAAGCTGTTTTCAGGAGAGATTTTTTCATTCAGTATGTTTTCACCTGCTGCCAACTTCTTATATAAAAAGTGCAGTTTATCTGGCTGAGGTAGTTCAGCATCAGGAGTCAATGGAATTTCAAAGTCAGAAGAGCTCTGAGAGTCTTTCTTCAGTTCTAGATCAGGAGTCCTGGAATTGTCATTTACTTCAAGTAGTAYATCTTGAATCTGAGTGTTGTCAGTTTCTGTATCTTCCTCAGTGTCTTTGCTTTTCAAGTCATGGACAGCATCATATGCATAAGATCGGTTTTGCCCCATTGCCTTCCACCTACTGTTTTCAGCCTGATTATCTTTGGTGGTTTCGTGCAATATAGAAACTCCTGTTCTGCTCCCACCTTTGTTGAAGCAGCTGAACTCAAAGGCATTTCTCTCTTGGGAGGTAATGAGAACTGTGTCCGTTTGGCTATCCCAGCCCTGGCTCCCCTGCTCTGATATGTGTGTTGACTGAGAAGAATTTTGGGAGGAGATGTGTGTTGAGTCACTTACTCCATCTGAATCACTGAAGAGTGACTGTGACCCACCAGCATCTGCTGAAGATGGGAAGTTGTCCTCGTTTTCGGAGCTTTCGTCTATTCTATTACACTTAAAAAATGCATCCCAGCGGGGTAAGTGTGCGTTAGACTCTTCTTGGTCACTAGCAACTCCAGAGCTCAAGACAGAGTGTTTTTTTCCACTGGAATTTGATGTGGCATCTGGATCATGGGAAAGTACTTCAACTGTATTTTGTTCAGATTCTTCTTCTTCTTCTTCTTCTTCTTCTTCATCATCATCATCGTTCGATTCCTCACAATCCATGAAGTCTATTTTGTGAGATGTGTATGTTGTGGTTACTTTGTAACTTTCTGTGTTTTCATTGGTTCTTTCTGCATTTCCACATGGTAGTGTCTTAAATGGCCTGCTCTTTGCCTGCTGCTTTGGAATCTTGGGCCTTACCGAAGTTAGTTCTGTATCAAAGAGATCATCTTCATCTGTCAAGAGAAGAATCAAGTGAATCAATCACATTAAGAACACTTATTCCAACTAACAGCGCAGATTTGAGAACTTTTTATTTTTTTAATAAAAGTTCTTTAATCCAGCTTGAGGCTTAGCAGGACACTACAGTTTACCATACAAAAGATCACTTTTAGTAGCATTTACCTTCATTTGTCCAGGATAGTGCCTTACAAGGGAAACTATTAGTTGTCAACTTCCATATAAGCCACAGCAATCAATCCTACTGTTTTGTTTTGCGTTACTCAGAGAACGTCGTCYGAGTACCTGTCAGAGCCCTCTTCATTGATCAGAGGCATAACGGAGTTTTGAAAGTTTTARCGTTCTACTGGAGCAGACAGACTGATAAAAAGCATCCTTCTACATAATGACCTTCAGAACCATCTTGATTATTCAGTAATTATTTGTAGGATTATACCCTACACAGAGATTTAAAAAATGAGTTTCAGATCTGTTTAAAGGAAGTGRGTTGCATGTTAGCAAAATAAACAGTTTCTTTTCTCTTGTCTGCGGCCCTCATCATAACGTCAAATGTTACTTGTATTAGGACTTGTATTAAGTTTAATCAAAGCAGTAATGGAGTCTCTGGAGGTGTCAAATAACTAGGGGGGGTCTTATTACGGAAAAAAGTTAGGTGAGCTTTTTCAATGTTTTGAATAAAGGTTGACTCAAACAGAGCAAGCAGTCAGATGGAACAGTTTTAAGCAGTCAAGGCAGGCATCCCTACCTCTGGCCTTTATATGCATGGTGCAGATCAGATGTAGCCCTGGCAGACAGTGATGTAGCTTAAGTTAATCAGACCTGTCGTGTTTTGCCTGGACTACATCAGCCTCACATACTTGGTGCTTTAGGAACAGCTGCAGAGAATGCAGCAGGCCCAAAGTTGCCTTCTGTTTCACAAGTATCTTTCCAGAGGCTACAGAGTTTATTTACCATTGTAGCTGGAGGGGAAAAAAAGGTGCTAAAAAGCCAATTGTTTGGGATAATGAAGTAGAGCAATTCYACTCTGTCCCCCCCACCATGCGTTATGTGATATAGAAGTTAGTTATCAGGAACAGCTTTGCTAGGGATGGTTTAGGACTGTGGAACGGAGTTGCTCTAGAAACTTAAAGGGATATCAAGCTTTAAGCACATTTTAAGATTACAAGCTTGTTAGGCTGCAGTCCAAGGTCAACATGCACAACAGACACTGGTCGTCTTACGTTCCTTACTGTACTAGCAAAAGTCACTCAGAAGCCATAGCGATAATGATGAAAGAGGCCCTCGAGGGCAGGGAAGTGCACACAGAACAATTTGTACCACCTTACACTTGCCATAGTAGCAGTTATGCAGTAGTAATAAAGACTGCATTCACTGCAAGTCGACAGCATAGTTGTCRTTCACTACTAAGTGAACTGTATGAGTTATCACTGGGATTGTTTTTAAAGCAAACCACATCATCAGGCCCAGCCACCTCAGAATAGTCACAAACAACTTCAGGGCAAGTCTGCTACTGTTTCAGGTTTTATGTGAATTAAAAGTTCACYTTTACACAATTAGTCTTCCATCGTCCTTATGAAAAAGTATATTGATTTCATTTCTGTTTCTCCTTTCTAACTGTAATTCGTCTGTTGCTTTGTGCACAGGCATACTAGTGAGCACCCCTGCTTTTGGCATGTATTTTTGATGGGTGGCTTGCCTGCTCTCTTAGTCTCAGGACATTCAGTTAAGGCACAGTGGCACCAGAAAGTCTATGAAAGGTTTAGTCATAAAACTTGGCTTTTAAAGAACTTTTACCTGTGTCAGAAAAGTGTGTTTTGTGGACTCTCTTCAGTGTTCCTAAGGGCTTGTACTTGGGTTCTGTGTTTCTTCTGTATGATCGGCACAATGGCTTTAATCTGACAAGAGTATGAAAGTCAGTATTTAGAGCTCAGTAGATACATTTTCAGGAGCAAAAGTAACACTTTCAACTTGATCCAGGTTCGCTGCTTCACACCTTTCACAAGCCCTACAGCAAGCTGCAAATTTGCAGCTCTGCTGCAAATGAAGCAAGAGCTGGGGAACAGCTCTTAATTCTTTGGTGAGTTTAGCCAGTTTAAAGGCAGTAATCTGTCATTTACCTTAAAGCAGGCACTGTTTCAAAACTATCTTAGACCCTTGCTTAGGGGAGACAAGGTGACAGAGATCCAAATATTTGCTTTTAATCAACAATAATGAGGTATTTCTTTTCTTATTAAGAGGGAAAAAAAAAGGCAAAGAATCAAGTCCTTGTTTTGTTTGGACCCTGTGTGAGTACTACTCATCTGCCCTCTGTAAGGGCAATTTCTAAGCACTCAACTTCTGTAGCAGGACAAGAATACAGGCTTTGTGGTATCATACCAAGGTGCTTGTACAGAGGCTAGGAGTTCAAGCCCCAGAGAAACTGTTTAAGAGAAGCTTCCCAGAGGTAACAATGACATAGCAGCAGGTCATAGGATAAAGAGAATACGATACATGTTCAGATGCTACCTAGATATAATTATCAGAAAAGCCTCTAAACATGTGTGTGGAATAGAAATTCTCAGACTTAGCACAACATACAAATGCTCTTCAAGAAAGCTGAAGTTTGCAGAAGGACCAAATATAGAAAAAAAATAGAGCTGAATGAATCAGCAGAAGAAAGTTAAACCAAAAAGCATGGGCCTGTTTGAGAGACTGAAACTCAGGAGAGAAGTTGTCTTGACAATCACCTCCATTCACCAGCCAGCTGCCACTTACATTTCAACAACTTTGTCTTCTGTCAGACCYAGTGGCAATACATTGGGATACACGTTCACAGGACAGATATAGCTCAAGAAATCCTTAATCTATATTGAAGAGAAGGAGAAACAAGTTTAACAAATTACACTGCTAAAAGCACAGAATGAGTACTGCAGATGTCTCATGTAAAGACCAATACAACCCAGGAGCCAAACACTGCTCTCAGAGCAAACAGCTTTGTAATAAGAGAACAGGTCAGAAAAGGATGCTCAGTCTCACTAACTGCCCTGTGACAATATCAACTACACAGACCATCAATACCTTTGAAAGAAAAGCTCAGACAAACCCATGATGGTGACTCCACCACGATCCTAGGGAACATGAGCCAGTCCTTGCTGCTATAGATCTCTTCCTAAAACATTAGATCTGCATTTTTCTTCCTGGACTAGTCACTAGCTGGGCAGATTGGAATATTCCCTTCCTCTTTGTTCTAGCCTGACCTATTCAAAGACTTTTTTTATTTTTTTAAGTCTCCCTTCAGTCCTCTATAAAAGGCCGTATCACAAAACACATATTACTTGTCCAAGCCTTCCTTACTCTAACTGTTGTCGTTTGGATGCTCTCCAAACCACAAATTTATTGCAGAACTGTGTCCAGTTTTTGTCACTCCACTCCAAATGAAGCTTTATGAGTGCTGCAAGTTGAAAATACTTACATGTTTGCAGGCTGTATTCCTTATCTATTCACACCAGTAAGACCTGACCAGCTTTTTGCATGAGGAGGTATAACTCTCTTACTCATGATATGATATACTATAGCCCCCATATTCTGCCAGCAGAGCTGCCATATGGTAGATACTACTTCTTAGGACTTCCATTTAAAATTCTGCAAGGCAAGGCAGAGGAAACCAAAATCATTAAGTGGGTTTCTTAATAGCAAGAGCATCTTCCTAGGGCGCTGAATAGTGTCCATTTTATATGTACAATGGTTTGTGACAGGCTGACTGTTAGCTCTGATCCAGTTTCATTTCAGGTTAAGTTTCTGACAAGAAAGAAGTGCTTTAAGAACTGGATTAAAGAAGTGCGATTCCGAAGAGTGCGCTGCAATGACCCATTTAATTTTAGTCTTCAATGCAGTTAAGAGGAGTAAGTGCCTGCTAAGATGCAGAAACTTTTACTGGAATGCATGGGCACAGGAAAGAGGTCAAACCAACTCAAAACTGAGTCACAGCAGATAAAGTAATGAAAGCCCAAACTCCCAAATTTTCAAGTTTACTACTGTTATACATAGTCATTCAAACAATTCTAGCAGTAATCTATACTTCCAGCARAGAGAACAAGCAAAATAATAGGTTTGTAATCCTGCTGTACCTTAACATGTTCTTTAGCAGCTATACTAAAACACTGCCAGTTTTGAAACATTCCTGTCTTCAGCATCCAGAACTTCCTATTCCCTTATGTCTCATTAGTGAAAAGATTTTTTTTGTGTTTGTGTGACAAGTCACGTCACTCAGTCCAAAGTGGTCAGAACTACTTTAAATTTTTTGTCTGTCAGTCTGCTCAATAATACAGGCTTACAAACCTCACTGTATGATGAGTGGAAAGAAAAACAAGCTCTGTATGAACTCTCCCCAGTCCTAAAAAGAGAGGATACACAAAATTAGGTAGTCTGTTTTCAGGCTCAGTTAATAGGCAAGCATGGACTACTCTTAAATAGTCTATTTTGAGTCCCAGTTATAAAAAGCTGAGGCAAGATTCACACCTGAAGTAACAGGTTTCCATGTGGCCCAAATACTCACCTCACTATTACATTGGTTTTTTTGTTCCTTTCTCCAAACCACATAGTGGAAGGTTTGATGGTAATTATGTGCAAGGGAGTTCCGTTTTGGGAAGTCATTCCACATGGCAGTCGGTTCCCTCGAAAATAGTCATCATCCTGTCAAGTGAAAAAGGAAAACTAGTGCAATTCTGACCTTTTTTCCTTTTTTCCTTTCCTTTTTTTTGGAGGGGGAGGGGAGAAGGGGAGGGGGCGAATGTCAGCAATTAAGCACTATATCAATCCAGACCAATTTTTCATCCATCTTCTAACTGTCTTGGAACACCACCTCTTTGCTGATACCTCTTGCTTCCACAGTGTAGCTGACAGAGCAAATCAGTCATCAAGAGCTGCATCCCTGTGTGCCACCTCCCTTTCATAGAATCATAGAACCAGTAAGGTTGGAAGGGACCTCTGGAGATCATCTAGTTCAACTTCCCCGCTTAAGCAGGGTCACCTAGAGTATGGTAGACAGGCTTGCATCCAGGCGGGCTTTGAATATCTCCAGAGAAGGAGACTCCACAACCTCTCTGGGCAACCTCTGCCAGTGCTCTGTCACTCTTACAGKGAAGAAATTCCCCCTCATGGTCAGGCAGAACTTCCTGTGCTTCAATTTCTGCCCATTGCCTCTTGTCCTGTCACATGGGACAACTGAAAAGAGTTTGTCCCTGTCCCCTTGACACCCTCCCTTCAGGTACTTTCTCCCTGTGTTCCTCCAGATTGAAGCGTTCAGCTTTGTAAGTATCCTAGGAAGGGAAGGCCATGAACTACCAGCACACTATCTGCATGGCTGCAGGAGGCATCACGCAGGCTGCGTTAGATGCATTTAAATGGAAAACATCTGACCTATCTAATCTGCTTTTCATTATCTCACTTCACATTTGAAACCTGAATTTTTTTTTGCAATAGAATTATTTCTAGGAAGTAGCTTTCTTTTACTTTAGCCCACTCTCTTTTGCATTAAGCCACCATTTGGCCGAAGTCTGCTTGGGCAGAGGGGCTTCAGGACCAACAGCACCGGAATGTTAGCATCTATAGCCAGTCTCTCATAGCAGAGGCTTTGCAAAACAATACCCACCCGAGGATGTCGACAGGCATGAATTTGAGTGTTTCGATCTGTAGTAATATGGTAGAGGATTTCTGGCATATTTTTGAACATGTCAAGTTTGTTCACATGCACCTAGAAAAAGGCAATGTTTATTCTTAATTAGCTTAATGTGTTCACCAAACTGAACCATCAAGATGTGGTTTTACCCTCAAAAAATACTGGCAAACATTTAAAGAATTACTACCCACTAATGCCCAAGTACAAAAATGTTAGCCAACGGTGTCTTTGATATTTTTAACGAGTAGAACATACCTCCTATGCTACAGGAAGATGAAGAATCAAACATAGTCAAAAGTTATCTTCCAACTATTAATGTCACTTCTAAATTAGAAGACTCTTCTCATGGCTCCCAGGAGGTAAGGGAGAGAGATAAACACCAACCTTGAAAAATGAGAATTAACTTCTGCCTGTAGAACCCAGCTAGTCTAGCAGATGACAGGGACCAAAACCAACTAGTTAACTAATTCTTGAGCATAACTGCAGCTTTTTAAGAATAATTAATGAAACTGTGCACACCTTTCACATACAACAGTCCTCTGAACAGGCATTTCCAGTTCAATGATWGGAATGGACACAATGATTATTCAAGGTCTGCTTTAAAGCAACAATTATGGAAACGCTACCTTGATTCCAAGTTYCTCACTGAGGTTTGTGAATAAATATTCATATCCGTAGGCAGCTTTACAATTCAACCACACAACATGATAGCGACTCAGCGTGGTCCAGCTTCGCACTAACTCTAAGATCCCATTTAAACACTCTTCCTAAAGGGATTAGAAAGCATTGTGAATTTGTCACTGAAGATACATCTACAGTGCTGGAATTCAGTAATGTAAAATGGCATTACATGCAAAATTTACATAACAACAGGTTGGCTTTAGGAGCTTCTCTCTCACAGGTGATTTGACTTACCCTGCTTGGTATATGATAAAATTTGGGATCACAAAAAGTGGTGTCCAAATACACACTCTGGATGTCTTTTACTCTGAAAGAGAGAAAAATATTATCAGAGCAAGCAGTGTATCACACCACTAAGTTATACCCCTTCCTCTCTCTTCAAAAGGAGAGAATTCTTCTTCTTTATCTACACCAAGCAAGTCAAAGGGGCTTGTAACTGCAGTATCACCTTAACTGCAAGTTTATTTAGTCCACAATGAAAAAAATGAGGAAAAAGAAGACACCATACCCAAATTCTCCATGCCTGCTTCATCTTTTTGAATTAATCTGAGTCTTTCTAAATCCCATCTACAGCCAAAGCCTCACCAGAATCTGCATTAAAATGTAAACATTTTTCTGATACCTGGTCCCTGAATGCAAAAGCTCCATTCTGGCTGCTTCTCCTTTTGCAAGTCTGAAATCCCCTGTATACAGCACTGTGCCATTTTCACCTTGAAACAAAAACCTACAAACAGAAATGCTCAAGTCAAACTCAGCAATGTAAAACATAGACTCACACCTGGCAGTTAGTACTTTACTTAGAGAAATCTATTTGAATAGCAGATTTCAGAGAAAGCACATGACAGTAGAAATACTAGGCTCAATTTTGTCCTAGAGTAATTTCAGATAAATTCAATGATTAAGACACAGTATGTCTGGGACATGACCAGTCTTCAACTCTGACCAGCCTACGCAGAAAAATCTCACAGGTTCTACGAGGGCAGCCGAGCTATTGCAGCCAAGAGAGCTTAACAGGCATCTGTACTATGAAAGTGGACAACATATTTAAAAATGGAAGAATTTAATTTTAAGCACAGGTTTGCAGGTCATTTTTAAGTACAGCTCCAGTTAAGAAAGTTATGGGAGGAGTTATTCCCCAAAGGCATGGGGAATGATAATCTGCCCCACCAGGGTAACAAATATCTTCTGTCTGGACAGATTCCAGCCAGCACAGTGGTTTTCCAACACTGACCAAAGCTGGAGGATGCTACTACATTTCTAAGAACTTTAAATTCACTAGCTTTTTCTAGTTAGAAAAAAACTATACTTATTGAGACTGTTACAGGACGGATTTCCCAGCAGAGACATTTGGAGCATTGAAGGGACGTACATGACTGATCCTGGGCAGTGACCAGCTGGTAGAAGTGTCACCTCTATATCTTCTTTCTGAAAGAGACAGGTTAGCATAATTTTCACATTATAATGAGCACTCCTGGTACTTTCACTGATATAATCAGAGCAATGCATTTCTCCCCACAGCCTCCTGCCACCTTTGGCACTGCTTCTGGAAGGAAGAGATGATCTCTTCACATTCCAGCAAGTGCTGAAGATCAGCGACCATCCTATCATTCCAGAAAAGCTGACTGAATATTGTATGGTGCTCACAAATGGTGGCCATTCAGCCAGAAGACAGTCTTATTTCCCCATTTCCTGGGTAAATAAGCATCACAGAAAAATCTTGAATATATTTTGTCCTGCAGAGCATCTCCAGGCAAACTCCTGCACTTAAAGCTTGTTAAGATAAGTCAGGAAATACACAGATGAAAAAAAAAAACACAAGAGAATACATAGATGAAAAATCACAAGAGAAATAGGTTCGTGGAAGCTAACTAATACAGCAGAAAAATATGACCAAAAAAAAGGACTGTGATCATTAAAAAAAAAAACAGAGTGAGGAAAGAGTGAGGAAGACGAGAAATTCCTGTGGCTACACACACTGAAGAAAAGAAGGGGGAAAACATATATAAATTCAGTTTCCCATGGCTTTTTAAACATTGTTACTGTCCACTAAAAATATGAATATTGCTGGTAACTGATTACCTCACCAGATGTTTCATCCACTAAAGAAATCTGAGTGGGAGTTTCAACTTCCAATGTAACCTGTAACAAAATGAATAAATGCATCACAAGATGTACTAAACATATATTCACTACATAGACATCTTTAGCACCCACTGTGGCTAATGTAAGCCTGTAAAATTAAGCCTATGTCCCTGTAGTAAGTTATGCATTTTCATTGAAAAAAATTGATGTCTAAAAATGAAATGGAAAAATCCTGATTAATGTGTGCATGCTTAAAAAAGGCAAGCATTGGACCTTAACACAGCTCAGGTTGGCTTTCTCTGGCTGGATCACATACTTTACTTTGGAAGAGTGCAAATCCTAGGATATCCCAGGGCACACCAATGGATTTGCTAAGATAGGCAGGTCTCTGCTGCTACACCAYTTCCCCTCACTGTTCCCAATTACTGCTGCGAGCTTGTGGCTTCTGCTTCTGTTAATGACAAGTCAAATGTAGCAGAAATTTCTGGGGGATTTTTTGTTTTGTTTTGTTTTTTGGTAGAAAAGCTATGGACAGTAATTAACCCCCTGTTTTGCTTCATCCTCTACTAAAATCCAGGAACCTCAAACATAGATGCTCTGTGGCCCTCTGCAAAGTTAATGCTGCTCAGCAGGCTCCTCTCCCATCTTCCTGGCTTTTATTTATTTATTTTCTTTATTTACATGTAATTTTCCTGCCAAAAAAGCCAAACTGAAGGAGACTCCTGTCATCACCTGTCTACCTGTAACCTCTAGCTTCTAATCTGAGCAGTCTGCTCAGCATTTGGGGTTTTACTGCATTAGATGAATTCACAAGATACCATGTCTCAAATTTCTGGGCAGCAATAAGCATTCCTTTCAGCCTGTACACACACAAGCCTGTAACATYTGGCATGTCTGCCAGAAACCACAACATCAGTCAGACAACTACCAAATTCCTTCCTCACTCCAAATGCAATACTCATGTCAAAAAGTATTTTATACTAAGAATTCAAACTAAGAGCAAGAGTCTTTTTTCTTTTTTTAAATGTCAATACTAGTTTTATCATCTGCAAATTATTTTTTGGAAGCCGAATGAACTCATGAGGCTGATCTTAACTCCGCATGCTCAGTGTGCTGTTAAATGTGCCTACATTTTAGACAGTACCACAAGAAATGAGCAAGGTAAGGAAAGAGCAATACAAATGAATCAGGGCAGAGTTATATGGGTATAAGACATTTAAAGCTCAAGCTGAGAGGAGGATTAATTTTGTAGAAGGAAAAGTAAGACTAGATGGTAAATGAGTAAACCAATCTCACATAGCACACAGCAAGGGAAGACATACTGATGTCTCAATTTAACCTCTGAAACACCATGTCAATACCAGCAGCAACATTTAAATGTTTCTAGGAGCAGAAAGTTTCCTCCTCTCTAGAATTATGACCTGGGAAATTTTATTAAAAAAAGAAAAAAAGAAAAAACTCTTAATACTTACAATGTGATTCTCCCAAAATTTGTATTTTGAGCTAGTCAACAACAATTCTTTGGTTACTGGTGAGCAGTATAAGTTAACTTTCAAGCTGTGAGAAGACAAGAAAATAGGTGAGTATTTTTTAGAGTAGAGGCACAGAGCAATCAGTAGTGGGGAGCAATCAGTACAGGTACTCCAGACCCCTCTCTCATCGGAAGAAACCTGCAAGACACAAAGTCCACAGAAACTGTTTTGCCCCCAACCTAAAGCCTTGAAGGTCAAGGTGAGTTACTCCACCATCTGCAGGATTTTCTTCAACACATAGTCCAAAGACTTACCTGTGTGTACCTGTGAATGTATGTTTTTGTACAGAAATAAAGTATGCGATAGGTTGTCGTGTGCATATATATCTTTGCTCATTTTTTTGCCTTTCAGATGTGCACATTTTCCCCAGAGCAGGCGTTTGGGAGAAGAGGTGCTCTGCTGATGGCCAACTACGAAGCTCCAGCCTTTGCAGTGCGCAAGGAAGTTGGATGAGCAGAGATATTGCCTGCTTGTAGTTGAGAAAATAAAACATCTATTCTAGTAAGTTAAATAGTGCCTAGAAAAACACCCAGGCACTCAATTTTCCTCCCTGCTGAGTTGGTACACCATTCCCAAGGGCACTTTTGGTCCATACCAACTGATGCCCTTCCCAAGAACTCATCGTTTCACGGATGGGATCATCCCATGGGCCAGTCCCAACAGACATGAGCACGCAGACACCTGTCTTAAAGGCCAAGAGAGTTTAAGTCCCCCTTGTGCAACGAGTAAAGCACTGGACACCTCCTCATCGTAGCGGGGCAGTCAGGGCTCGCAAGCACATGGGACACWGCCATCAGCATTGCTCAAGCACCTACTGCCTCTCCCGTGTGACGTAGTCCTTCATGGTTTCCAGTGTCAAGTTTTCTAGGTATGAACCTCAGCATGGGTCAAACTGTTTCCAGTGACAGAAGATGCTGAGGGCTTTCAGCTGGATCTGAGAAAAAAAAAACTTAAAAGGCTTTTGGCTTTTTTGAAGCAGTAAAAGAAACAGGATGTTTGAAGTTGGGCGAGATGGTTGGTCTATGGTTGCTGTTCCACCACAGGGCTTCAYGTTTGCACCTGTGAACACGGGCCGCTCCGCTCGGCCACAGGAAAAGGCAAGCCAGCTCCGGCCAGCCGCAGAGGAGAGCTGTGCGCCCGCTGCGCCGAATTTAYGAGGAATCGGGATCCCCGGTCCAGCGCTGCGCTCGGCTTCTCACCGGCGTCCGGCTGACGGCGGGGACGTTAGGGGCCCGACGCCTGCGTGGCTGTGCGCGCCGTGACCACCGCCGCTGGCCTGCCTGCGGCCGCTGCTCCGCGAGCTTTGCCCAGAGGTGCCCAAAGCGGAGAACCCGGGCAGAGGAGGCGAGGGGCCGCCCCGGGGAGGCCCAGGCGCCCACCGAGGCGGCGCAGAGAGCGGGCAGGAGCCGCAGGGACGCGGCCGCCGCCCGGCTTCCTCCGGCCGTGAGGATACTGCTAACAACGGGTAACGGCTCCAGGAGGTCACCTGCTCCCGCGGCCCCGCTCAGACAGGGCCCCCGCCGCGCCCGGGCCCCCGGTACCTGCACTCCAGCCTCCTCTTCAGGGCGGGCGCCCGCAGCCCCTTCATGTGATCTAGGAGGGAAGCGGCACGGCCGTCAGGCGGCGCGGTCGCCACGGCGACGGGGCGCGGTCGCCAGGGCGACGGGGCGCGGCTCACCTTTGTGGCAGTGCGACAGGAAGTAGGCGCGCGCGCGCAGGTTGTGCCGGTCGAAGCGGTCGATGGACACCGACGGGTACTCGCGCAGCCGCCCGCCGAACCGGCTCATGGCGCCGCCGCCGCCGCCGCCGCCGCCGGCCCCGCCCCCTCCGCCCACAGCCAATCGCGGGGCGGCCCCGCCCGTGCGTCGCGGCGCCGGCAGGGGAGGGCGGGGCTTCGTAAGGTGCCG
>NW_028185038.1:12485315-12501766 GCF_003343005.1 Rhea americana | reverse complement strand
CGGTGGTGGCGGGGGTCGGCTGGCCCCCGCTCAGGTGGGGAGGGGCGCTGCGGGGCGCCCCTGCTCCGGGAGCCGTGTGGTGGATGGGGCCGGGTTTGGGGCCACCACGCTGGGGCTGGGGGTCACGGCTGCGTTGGTGAGGCCGGGGTTGGCATCACTGCAGTGGGAYGGGGGCTGTGGGTCATGGTCCTGGTGGTAGGATTGCAGTGATTGTCGTGGTGATCCTGAGGTCCTGGTGATGGTCCTGGGKGTTGAGGCAAGGTCTGGGGGTCATGGTCATGATGGTGGTCTGGATGYTGGGATCGTAGTTGCGATGGTAGCAGGGCTGGGAGTTGCCATGGGGTAGGGCAGGGGCCGTTGAGATAGGGGTTGGGGATGTGATTGTGGTGGTAGGACTGAAGCTGGGGGTTATTGAAGTAGTACAGGGGCTGGCAGTCATGGTGGGGAGGGTGGGCTCATGGTCACAGTCACATTGGTGGRCTGGCTGTTGGTGTTGTGGTGGGGCTGGGGATTATGATTGTAATCAAAGCTGAGGTGTAGTGGCTTGGGGTCATGATCATGATAGTATTTGCGCTGGGATAAGTGCCTTCTCTCACAGCTCCAGCCTGTGGCTGGTAGGGCCGTGGAGACTCCTGCTGCTCTTTGCTCTACCTCCGTTCACCCTCTGTTTGTCGTGCCAAGGCCCTGGTGTCACCTTCTCCCTGTCTTCCTATTCTGAAGACAGAAAGAGGAAAACATTCACATTATACATTATTTCATTCATTGATCTTYAAAACAACCCTCCTTTTTATGGGGCTGAGCCTTTGTTGGGTTTGGGCTGGCTAATAAACTTGCCTGCCCTTAAACTGCAGGCTCTTCAGGGCAGAGGTTGCTCTCTCTAGAATGTCATTACTGGGATAGTGGGAGCCCTGCCYCTTCTTGGTCTATAGGCACTGCTAGTCTCTATTTGAAAGCAACTGATGGCTGTGAACACAAGACACTGTATCCTGAGCAATTTATTTTTTTTTCTCTCTGCTAAGGGTAGTGGTGAGTGCTTAAGTAGTCTTATTAGTAGACATGTTTTGTTTCTTTGTGAACTTTAAGGAAACAAAGGGAACAGGAGTGGGGAAAGAAGATAGAAAGAAGCAGCATTGTGGAACAAATGGTTTGGTGAGAGAGGAATGTTGCACCATTTCAAGAACTTGAAATAAGTAAGTAGTGAGCTGTTTCTACTTGCTCAACTCTTAGAGGTGCTTAAAATTGTTGAGGGAAGCTAAATCTAGAGCTCTTAAGGACCCAGGGAGTTCTCCTGTCCCAGTCCCATAGGTACAGGCTGCTGCTTTTCCCATTCCAGTATGTAGCCAGGCTCCCAATGCACTCCTGTTGGGCACTCACTGAGCACACACACACTCACTGAGCACACACACACACAACCAGCCACACAGACCAGCAGACTGGAAACAGTGCCTTTACCAGTGCTCACGTAAACGTGCATAACACAGAGCCAACTGTTTGTGTTATGCGTGTCTCTTACCTGTCTCCAGSTGATCAGGATTGAGGTTCCCTAGTGAAATGTTCCACCTCACTCTCTTGATTCACAAAGATCTTCACATCTGTGCATCTGTTGAATTTTAGCATGGGCTCTAAGCCTGGCTAATACCTATGCCCAGATCCCTTATCCATACACCACTTCAGACCTTGGGTCGTTCCAGATGCTGGTCTTTTCCTACTCGCTGGGCTAGTCTAGCCTGAAGTTTGCTAGTGAATTACACCTGTCTACACCTATGCACACAGAATAGAGAACACCCTTGTAGAGAATATAGGTAGGAGGTTTATATATAATGTGGTCTAAATAGTGGCATGAAAATATCAGGGTGGCTATTTTAATACTTGAATGCATTAAGCAGTCATTTTAAATATCTGATCTTTATTTTACACAAATTTGGGGCAGGAACGCCTATGTACAGACCCTCTGAATTAATGGTCAGTCAGGAAGTGCCAGGCATATCTAGATGTTCTGAAGAAGCACATTCATATGAATTGAGTACAACCTATTCAGAAGTACATAACCCTAGTAACATGTAAGTTGCTATAAGATACTTATAAAGTCATAGTAGTTTAGCATTTAAGAGCTAATATTATTACTTCTAATATTATTAGTTTACTAGTACTTTTTCAGTCTGTCTTGAGTCCCAGTTTGACAACAGTCTTCATGTAAAACAAGTCTACAGCATATGAAGAATTCTGTAATAGTTACAAAAAGGGAAGGAAAGGGAAGGAAAAAAATAATGTTGAGACARATCCCTTCAAGACTGCGCTCCTTATAATGCAGATATATGCTGAGTATGCTAGTTGCACATGGCAGCTCATAACTGGATGGGAAAATGACCTTTCTTAGCAAATGTCTACTTTMAATTACAAAATGCCACTAAGACTGCAGAGCCTAGTAAAAGAAGATTTGGAGTACTGAACTGCAAGAAACAGTTTAGTGTTGCCAGAAGAGAGCGTTCATGTGTATTTTTTATTGATCTCTAATAAAACATATGCAGAAAGAGAGGAAGGGCTCTTTCTCTGTTTGCTAATGGCCCTCATACTGTTAGATGAAAGATGCAGACCTCTGCTGTTTCCATGTTATGATAAAAGTAATTCCTGATACTATTTTCCCAATGCATTGTTTGCTAGAGTGCAATTTATTTTCTGCCCTTGTAACAGACTAAAAGCATTTATGTATTTGATAATACATCAGCATTTGACTTTTAAGGCTCTCAGTTGATGTAGAAAATTGGTAAGTAAGGAGTTTGACCTTGAGCACAGGTTTTGGAGCCAACTTACTAAGTGTGAGGAGGAAGATTGTTCATCCTCTCAATACAAAATCCAGAATTCCCCCCCCCCCCCCCCCCCCCCGCCTTCTCCTTTCTGGCAAATACCCTTTCTGATTACTGAAATGAAGCTTGGTGACAATACATAACTAGGAGAGGACTCATTTCTGATTATATCTGCAAGATATTACAGCATTTTTTACATCTTCCTTGCTGAAGCAATTCAGAGTTTGATTTTTAGTAACAGAGTAAGATATGCTCAAGAAAGCTAGTGTCCTGAAATTCAGATATGAGGTAGAAGGCAAATGATTCATGTTTTTTCTTGTTTTTTTGTGGGTGCTTTTTGTTTTTGTTTTTCCGAAGTTCAGATCCATCCCTGGTGTATTTCCACTGACTTCTCAGAAAGTTTTTTTTAATTGTGTATTTTATTCTTTTGCAGTTTGAGTTTTATCTGTGGCTGAACTAGTCCTAGTTCTGCTCTGGTTCAGGTTTAGTAGTTGATTAAGCTATTTACCATTTTTAGCATATTTGAACAAGTTCATATGGGGTTTTGTGGAGGGAGAAGGAGTATAGAGGAAGTCAGTACAGATTCTTGAATGGGCAAAGATAGACTAGGATGAGTTTTGGTAGATTATGTGCCTTTCCTCCTTAACTCCACCCAACATAATTCTTAGGGGCTCTTCCTTGCCATCTCTGCTGTTGCCGTGGGCATGTGCCTGGCAGTACATTTCCACCTTTCCTTTCCTGTCCTGAGGGTTGGCTGTTCTTCAGTAGCAGCCCAATTTGGTGTCCCGTTGGTAGAAAGGAAAAGAAACCTGGAGAGCTGCCTGCCCCAAAGAGGCAGGAGAAGAGAAAGAAAATAGGAAGTTGTGAAGTAAAACAAAAAAACAAAAAACCCATTTTTTTAATGCATAAATGGCACCACTAACTTAAAGCAGCAAAAATATGATAAAAGTTCCTACAAATAGAAGTGTAGGTGGTTTGGGTTTATTTGAGATCAACTAGTGCATTTAATCTGATTCTGACTGTTTATAATATGTTTTGGGGTTTTATCTCGGACTTTGAGGGAAGATATTATTCTGCTATCTGCATTTTTCTTACTTTATTTTTAAATTTTGATCTACATATTTGTATTTGACCCAAACAAAATGATATGCTTGAGTCGTCTCTATTTCATTTCAAAAAAATTTAATTTTAGGAAAAAGTCTGAAATTTCTGGAGTCATGGCTAGAGCTGACATCAAACCAAAATCTATATGTCATGCCAAAAAATGGTCAGATGAGGTAGAGAACTTATACAGATTCCAGCAAGCTGGATACAGAGATGAAGTTGAATATAAACAAGTAAAGCAAGTTGATACGGTAAGATTTAGAACTCTGTAAGTTTTCTGATCATAATGTTTTATAATAGACAAGTAAACTTGTTTTTGACATCATGCTCATAATGTCTACTATTAATTTAATTAACTTTTAATAAAGCAGTGTTCAGATGCAAATGAAGTTTTTCCATGAAAGTATATGCTATATTCATTACAATATAATGCACAAATGTAATTCAGTGTGAGCATGTTCAGGTAAATGTATATCCTTTTTATTCTATTCATAGGTAGAGTGTTGGCCAGAAACTGGATTTGTTAAGAAACTGCAGAGAAGGGACAATACTTTCTATTATTACAATAAGCAAAGAGAATGTGAAGACAGAGAAGTCCATAAAGTAAAAGTTTATGTGTATTAATCTTATTGTTGCTCTAATTTGTTTGTATATATTTTTGTAAATCTGTTTGTCAGTTGGAAATTTAAAGTAAATGAGGTTTTTATAATCTAACTTGCCCTATTTTTAAGTATAGATGTCATTCTTGGATAGAATGGAGAAGACAGGAAGTCTAAAGAGAATTCTGGAATTCTGGACAAGGAGATGTCAGTTTATTCCTGTTATAACCTTGAGTCATATTATCCCTCATTTTCCTAGCTACAAAAAATATTTTGATATCTAAAAAATTAAAAACTGGCAAATGAGCATCATGTATTTGGTTTAATTGTGTGGAAGGTCCGTTATAATTAAAGGCATTAATCTTTATTCAAAACAGTATAATTTTGTTGATGCTGGCTAATATCAGCCACAGTCTGTTGGGATAGCTGAGGGTAGTGACACTAAAAAGGGCCCAAATTAGGCCAAAGGCTAATTCAGATACAAACAAAGAATTTATTAAAGGATATTGAACAATGAAGTAGCAAGGATCAGTGCTGAGCTGCAGATTTAAAAGCTAGTTATTGTGATGGTAATCATCGTAATAAAATTGGCTTTCTCAACCATAGGTAAGGTATTCCTAAAGTATTTTTTAAGATGTAAATATTAACAACTTGCAGAGGAAGTATTGTTGACTTGGTAGCGTATGCATTTTTTATGGGGAGGGAAGAAAAAAACATTGTGAAATTACATATGGTGCAATCAAGAAGTATGGAGCTATAAGAAGAACATGAAACACAACCTGAGTAAGATTTAAGATTAGGTAAGTTGCACTTGTATCTCTGGGCAGGAGTCATCTCACTTGACTTGAGGTGACCTCTCTACCCTAGCATGTCATTTAGAAATCCTTTTTTATCTGAATGGGAAGAAGCTGGCCCTTCTGGACACAGTTAATTTCTTTTGAATGTAGATCTGTAACATTTGCTTTGAACATGTTACTGTGCCAACAGCTCTGTAAAAGCTGTCCGTGTGGATTCTGAGACACTTGATAAACCRGAGTTATCATACTTACTAGATTTAGGCTAGTTTGAAAGCTTTAGCTTAAATTTATGTTGACTGTGTTATTAAATGAGTGGAGAGCACTCAGTAACAAGAGTGAAGTTATGCTATTCCATGAAGGTTTTGGTGTCATATAAATAGTAACTTACTGGGGTGACAGAGGAAATAAAATACTGCTACAGTAAATTTCACTTCAGATTTTCATTGTGATTTTGGGTGGGTAGTTACTGCTACTTTGAGTTTTTTRCTGCAGAGAAGAGTTTTTGCATGCTTTGCAAACAAACAAGGTGAACAGAACAATTATAAACATTATCTATTTTGTCACTTTAAGCTAATGGATCTCACTTTTTCAGTTCATGGAYTCCTGAACAGAAGTATTCTAGTGGACATGAAATAACTTTTGTATATATAGATGTGTGGTTTAACCAATTAAAGCTTATTGATAATCAAGAAATTATTGCTATTGACACACACAGAATAACTAAGAATGAATTTGGTGCAACCATTTTTCAATCTTTAGCAAAATGACAGTTATATGTTAAGAACAGAAATTAAAACTGCAGGTAACTTTTTTTAAGCTCAACATTATTTTTGAACATGGACTCTTTAAATTGAAACAAATACCAAAGATTATTCCTGGCTGCTCCCATTTTACCTCACTAAACCTAAATGTTTTTGCAATACTATTGGGTGTTGTCTCTCTTTTTATGTCTTAAAACAGTGAGCGTACATTTCATACAGCCACTGGGGTTTAATCACATCGAACAGGTAGCACTGGAATGCATGTTTCACTTCTGAAATGCTTATTTTTATGAGCTGGCAGATTATTGTAGCTGTGAGAGAATGAGCTACCTAGATTTTTATTACCAACATTTTTCATTTTTGTCAGTGTGCTAAAAGGTTGAATCTCACTGTCATTTAAAAGATTAGTGGAGTGAATAGGAGCAAAAAGCTTTGGAATTAGTGCTGAAGATCAGTATAAAAATAGAGCCTTTCCCAGCCCTGATATTATATTTGAGAGTTCACTCACTCCAAGGCAAAAAAACACAGGTTTTATAGTGTGAGTGACAGTTTCAGTCATAATTGTCTTTTGACATCCAATTTGTATTCATATTTCACTCTGATTAATGATACTTAAAATTTTACAAAAAAAAGGGGGGGAAGGGGAATTGTAAGTAATCTTAAAGACTTACAGCTTTAGCTGTGAAGCAAAGGGGTTCCTTTTTCTGTTTAAAAAGAAAGATACAGGASTTCTTGCCTAAATTGAAGTTTGTGTACAATCACAGGATAAATTTAATCTAGCATATTTGAACATTTRCTTGGGTTATTCTTCCACAAGTGGATTTTGTATTTAGCTGTGCTTGTTGAGCACGAAGCTGTCACTTGAGCCCTAGTAAGTGTTCCTCTGTTACTGTTATGTTGGCTGTCAACACTTTCTGTCAAAAAGCTGTAAAAATTCGTAATGATCAGAACTGTATTTTATTTGATAAATATGGAGCGGATTTTGGAGGGTCAGCACTGTTCTAGTACGTAAAAAGCAAAGGAATGATATAGCAATAAGCACTTTGGAGGTTTTGTTTCTGCAACATCTTATTTTACCTCCCAAGGACTAAGACAGTTTCTAACCAACATCATCAGCCTCAGCCTAGAAGTACCCAGGTAAAAGCAGARGCTTGTGCTGTGCAAGGTGCCCCTGGAGTGCTTCGTGCCCCTTGTATGGGAGGGAGTGCTCCCACGCTGTAAAATTCCTGCATATTCAGTAAGATAATAGCTCCCCTGCATAAATGAGATTTTAATGACCCACTTTTTAGTGCAAAGGTTGTAGCTGCRCTTTCTGAGTTGGGCACCTCATAGAGGTGCCCAGAAGAAGAAAGAAGTGAGTAGTCCACAGCAGGGATCACTGAAGAACACTGTGGGAAGGATGCTGCACCAAAAGTAAATACATATACTTTCCTGTTTGACYCACCATGGAAGACAAGAGAAAAAAACCCTACAAAAATCAAGAGGTGATACTGTTCCGTGTCTCTCTGTGATTTACTGAAAGTAGCGTGTTTTTTTTTTCTTTACAAAATACGTAACAATCCAGATTTTGCCTAAAGTAGATGTGATGTTTCTTCCACTCCTTCTGGGACTACACAAGCCTACAAGGGCTGGTTTAGCTGCTGTCTGCACCTGTGTCACTAGTTCAGTTGCTCAAAGGCCCCTCACCACGGAAATGACTCATTACCGTTAGTGTCTTTTCCTCTCTACCCTTAAAAGGGGTGTTTTGAAGAAGGTCTTACCAGTACACATTTGTTTGAAATCTGTCACCAAACTATAGAGGCACTCTAGATGTTGCTAAATTGCTTATGCACTTACCAGAAACTAAGAAGGGAGTTTTTTTTCTTTCCAGTTTATCATTATGAAGATATTTTTTTTTCTCAAAGAAACTCCACAATTCCTTTAAATCTTTTATCAAATGCTGTGACTCTGAGTTGAGATTTTGGGGCATGATGGAGCAGATAGGAAAGCTKCTGTGACACATTAAATGAAGTAAGGTAAAAGAAAGAATCCGCAATCCCATGAAACTCAAACTCTCGGCAAACCMGTAGGAGAGACAAGGTTATAATGAATACGTCAAACAACATATCCACGACTCCATGTCTTTCAGCTTCTTTATTTGTTTTATCTCTCATTTGATCTCAAAGATTAAAACATAAATGTAGAAAAAGTAAAATAAAACAGTTTTGTGATAGTACTTAAAAACTACTGTCTGCATTTTACAGGTTCCGAGGGAAGAAAGAGGTTGAGCTCGCGTACCGATTACGTGAGCTCGTGTCTCCCTCTGCTGACTGCCTCGCAGCTACCTGAAACTTCTCCTTTATTTCAAATGATAAAAAGTTGAGAATTCTCCCCCTCTGCTGCTGTGCTAATGTTTATCACTCATATCCCGACCCAGGACTGAAATGTCCGTTCATAGGTGCCGGGTGCTGCTGGCTCCTCCCGTCTGCCCTGCAGGGCTGGCTGCCCCAGGGCTCGTCCGTGCTGTTTTAACGCTGCCGATTCCTCTGGGTGGCAATCTGCCCTTCGTGTCTGGATGCTAGCTGATTTTTCCATTAACTAAGCAAATAATGCACAAATCCTCATTTCAGGAAAATCTCTGAAAACTGTAAGGGAGAGACTCAGAGTTGCTGAGAGAAGGGAGCAAGGTTCGAGAGAAGGTTACAGATGGGGCATGCTAGAAGTATTTTTGCTGATTTTTGGTTTTGTTCTTTTCAGTGTAAAGATATCTTTAACTCTTCTTAGTATCAGTTTAAAAACATTTTAGTCCTTACAGGCGGTTATTAAGTAAAAMTGATCCTGGGAATTACAAAACACAAAGATTTGGGTTTCTGTTCTGTTTTCTCAAGTAACCTCATGAAACCCTGGTTCTTCTCAGGACATTTTCACATCCTCTGCTGGCTCCCGCCACTGCGCTTCCCCCTTTGGCTCTGCTAACCCCGTATCTCTTCCTCCCTTTGAACTGCTTTGCTCTGATGGGGAGGGTAAAGGAGGGCTGATGTGGGCCAAGGGTGGTCACTGCTGGCTGCAGACACTACAGATGCCTGAGGACACCAGCTCTCCACCTAGCACAGCACCCGGATGGTGCTCGGTGGAGCCCATTCCCAGGTCACGTGCAAAGACGAGAAGCGTACAACTTTGGTGCTACAGGGATTCATTAGAAAAACTCATCCCACCCCACCCCAGCTCTTGTGAGGGATATGAGCATTGCTGGAGGTCTTTGGGGTAGTTTTCCTACCTGTGGTCTACCGCAGGGGTGACCCCTTCTGCGGATGGAAATGAGCTATACTTCTTCCAGGAATGACAGAGTGGAATCTCTGTTGCAATCATCTTTTTTTTCTTTTCTTTCTCCCCCCCTCCCCCCTTTTTTTTTTCCTTCCAGAGCATTTCCTCAGGTTGGCAGTTGTTTGATGGTTTGTTTTGTTTGGACAGAGAAGAGTGTAACATCCATTGTTAAAAGGTGTGTTTGCCCATCACGTTCCCTTTGGGCATAAAAAAGAGGGGGAAAATAGCACCAGGGCCCTGCAGGAATTTCTGATTGCTGAAGCATGCCAAATAGAAGAGCTGAAGAGCCACAATGCTTGTAGCTGAAGGCTAATTTAACGGTGCAAAGCCAATTATCAGGCTGTAATCACTACAGGCAGCATTGAGAAGCTGAAAATGCTATGAGGAAGRAGATGGGAGAGCAGCTGTTGCTGTTGTTGGAGAGAGAACTGAGATAAATTGTCGCATTATAAAACCAGTGCTAATAGAAAGCTACAGGATAAATTGATGTGTTAGAAACCCCAGCATATTAGATCTCTTGAAAAGACATGCAGAACATCAGAGAACTGTGTCAGTGCAGAGCTACAGACGGTACTGCCTGTRCAGATGAGTTATGGACCTCCACCTTGGGGCTCCACCAACTAGCTAGCTGGTGGATGAATTATGGAGGCAGTGGCATCTATAACCATGATATATAATTAGCCTTGAGATATATTAACATTTTCATATATGTGCTGGATTAAATCTTCACTCAGAATACAGRGAAAGACACTTAATGGCCTTTAAAATAAATAAAATACTAGGCAGGAGACAGTATATATTTTCCTATGAGTCTATGATGCTGATGTTCTCAAGGGACTCCAAAGCTATGGGCGAAACCTACTACTTGGAAGAAAGGCCAGGACTATTTTTTGGAAAGGAGAMCTCAAGCTTAGTATGTAAACCTGGAAACTGCCTCAACAGTTAAACACAGCCAATATTGAGAAAAATAAAGTGTACTGAACAAGGGAAGGGAAATTGTGTCTAACCTAATTAGAACAAACCTGTGCAATGTTATACCATATGAGATTTCTTTATAAATTATATTGTCCATAAAAAGCAGGAAGGTTTTATTTATGTCCAGAAGAGCTTACCTAATTTTCTCTGATGATTATTTTTTAAAATTGTAGAAAGAAGTGAGTCGGTGTTACGGAGTTTCAAACTTGTGGYAGTAATGAAGGCTCCCGTTTTGAACCTGATGCATCTGAGCACCTTGTCTTTWTTCTCAGACAAAATTGCTTGATTCAGATTTTACAAAGAACATTCGTATGGGAAAGAGAACAAATCGCTCAGCAAATGGGCAATGTCATTTTATCATTTGTTCAACTGTTCCAGGCAATAAGGATCGCTGGATCTCCTCCTGCTTTGAAAATTGGCAGAAAACTAAACCAACAGCTCTGTTGTGCGACCTGGCCCATTGGTTAGCAGCAGCGGAGACACAGTGCTGACGCCCGGCACATCCTGTTGCTCTGCACATCACTGCCCAACCAAGACACAGCATATCCAGTCAGAAATTTTATGGTGGTTTTGTTGATGGTGAGACRTGTCTTTTGAGTGCTAACATAAATGTTAAGGTAGGGAGGTCTTTAGCCACATGTGCCAGGACTAGAGGCATGGTCTCACTTTACAAGGGAGATTTCAGAAGTTGGACAAACTCTAAAATTTGCTGAGTGGATAGGGTGGAGATAAAGCCCAAAACATACCAAATCCTGTGCTCTGATTCATGTGCTGTGTATAAGTCCTCTTGATGTCAGCAGGGTTTGTTCTTTGAGCTCTGTCTGCAGGAGAGGGACCAAAGCAATTGCATTAAAGTGCAATAGATGGAATAGGGTCTGCCACCACAGCTCTGCCCGAAAGCCTGTCCTAGAGCTTCTCTCTTTTTTCTCTTGTTGATCCATTGAAATCTTCCAGTTTGAACAGKATACTACAGCTTCTCCATTCATACCCATTTGTTCTTGTGCCAACATAACTCATTAGCTTAAATATCTCTTTCTCTAGTGTACATCGCTTCCCACACTGAATATAAAAACAGCAGTATCCCTTCTCAGCCTCATTTTTGCAGTGCTGTTGAAGCCAAGCATTTCAGCCTTCTCTTGTAAGACAGGGCCTGCCTTGTCCTCTTCCTCCTACAATACCTATTTCAGAACAAAACAGTCTATCCTGAAGTCAAGTGACCAGAACAATGTATTGCAGATGAGATCTCATTACTTGTGAGATCCATAACTTGTATAGCTATGAGTCAGCAGTTCTGCCTTTTTTTGCTGTGAAAGTTCTTCACCTGGGATCTTATTAGCCTCAGCCATTATTTTACTGCATTGGATTATGAATATCATATGCCTGACCCTTAAAGCTTTCTCCTCCTTTCCATTTTCTACCAGAGGAATTCGCAGCCCAGGGCAGAAATTCCTGTTTGTCCCCAAGTGTGTGATGAGTCTTGATATGTATGTGTTGATCTGTCTACTGTTATTCCATTGTAGTCTTAATAAATTTCTCAAAAAAAAATTAGAATCTTATTTTTTCCTTTCAGTGAGGACTATTGCTTCAAAGAGTCACTCAATACTAATCTCCAAAGGAATTCACCTATATCATGCACTGAAAGCAAGAAACTTGTAAATTGGACTGCGTGGAAACCAGCAGTCTCCCTCTCAGACACTTTTCCACTGTGCAACATCATCGTTTAGAAGAAGCAAACCAGCTCCCCCAGGACCTATCTCACCTAATGATCTAAATGTGCATCCTATTGAGCAAGAGGRCCTAGCAAAATGAGATGCATCATTTGCTGAACATGTGTTGTCATCCACTGAAAGAGACACACGATTTATTGAACCACCTGTATCATGAAACCACAGACTTCACTAAGCCAATCGCTAAATCAGCTCTGTTATCTGTTGAGCCTAATACATTAATGGCTCAATCAGATCCTCATTCATCAAACTCATGTTGCTGCCTACTAATCGAATGTGTCACCTAGTAAAGCATTTTGATATCCAGTCAAGTGGTCCARGAGGGAAGTATGGACTGGGTGAGTAAAGGAGCGCAGAACTGAGATATTACAGCAAACCATGGGCTGAGTAACTCCCTTGTTCTGATCTCAGCACGGACACCTAAACATTTGGGTTGTCCTCYTCAAGGTGCTGTTTGGGTCAGTTATGACCCATGTTGTACTTTTGGTTCATGGCTTCCTCTGATCTCATCCCCCATAGTGGACTTCCAAGGCAATGAAGAAGGCAGCCTTTCTAAGAAGTGCCTTTGCAGTGATGGATAAAATCCTGTCTTCTTACTCCTGATCAGACTAAAAAGTATCTTGAATACCAGAATCCCAGAGCTTCCTGTGCTACAGACACTGATGAGAGGTAAGGGAGGAAGCAATAAAGTGGGACCTTTTGTCAGTTTATGTATGTCCTGAAGAAGTTGAAGCACAGCCTAGCACTCAGCCAGAACTGTAAAAGGATTGTGAACTGAACTAGGCAAGCAAAATCACTGGCAAAAGAAGAGGTAAATATCTTTATTAATCTGATAAACCCCAAGTACCGTACAGTGTATTTTTGAGTGTCACTGACCGGCATCTTCACCTTATCTATTAACTATCTACATATGCTGTATCTGTTCAAGTAACAGCTTGCATTTTTCCTCATCTATTCCTTCTGTTCTGCACCTATTCTTAATTATTTGTAATTAGTTTTTTTCTTCTTGGAGGAGGTTGTGTCCATTTGTCACCTTGAGCCCTCTCCAAACATAAATAAAAAGTTTGCAACATGGGAGTCCTGCAATAGCTCTCCTCCAATAATGCAGTGCTTCCTTGAGTCAAGCTAGACAGTACGCAACCCTCAGTATTTCCTGCAAGCTGTCATGTAGCCTTCTCATCAGTTTTTTAATTGGAATCAAGATAGCTCTGCAAGTCAGCTCCTTCAGCTCTGGAGAGCATCGATGCTCCTCAGGAACCACATGGGTAATGGGGAAGGAGCGTTTCAAGGTGGTGTAGAGACGACCTCGGAACTCAGCAGTGCTCCCAACTTAGAGCGGTTTTCTGACTTTCTCCAGCTCTTAGGTACCTTGAAGGAGGTCTCCATATTTCAGAGTTTGAGAATGGCATATTTCAGAATGCCCCAAGGGCATTCACAGGCCCATTTCAGCCCGGCTCAAGGCCATCAGTCCCTGCCCCACAGTGCAGCAGTAGTGCTGGACTCCAGCTCCACCATGGCCCTGCCTCTGCCCAAGGCCTGTGATCTGTACCCTGTCCAAACTTTTTGGGTGTGGACCATCTGTAGAAGTAGCCTGCAGTGTAATAAGAAGTTGCGCGAGCCAGTGGGTTCAGCAGTGCCTTGTATGCCCTTGGTGCCTGCACAGTGTGGAGATGTAGGCAAGGAGTGGAGGCAGAAATGAGCATTGAAGAGGGGACCTCTTGCAAAGAGTGTCTGAATGTAAATACTCAGAGAGACCCGGACAGGCTGGAGAGCTGGGTGGAGAGAAACCTCCTGAGGTTCAACAAGGGCAAGTGCAGAGTCCTGCACCTAGGGARRAATAACCCYAGGCACCAGTACAAGGTGRGGGCTGACCTKSTGGAGAGCAGCTSTGCAGAGAAGGACCTGGGAGTGCTGGTGGATGACAAGCTGACCATGAGCCARCAATGTGCCCTTGTGGCCAAGAAGGCCAATGGTCTCCTGGGGTACATTGGGAAGAGTGTTGCCAGCAGGTGGAGGGAGGTGATCCTGCCCCTCTMCTCAGCCCTSGGGAGGCCTCATCTCGAGTCCTGTGTCCAGTTCTGGGCTCCCCAGGACACGAGAGACATGGAGCTACTGGAGAGAGTCCAGCATGGGGCTACGAGGATGATCAGAGGGCTGGAGCACCTGCCCTMTGAGGAACGACTACGAGAGCTGGGCCTSTTCAGCCTGGGGAAGAGAAGACTGAGGGGGGRWYYKMWYMAWKKKKWMMARKWMCYKRARGGRRGGKKKYMRGGGGGATGGGGACAAACTCTTTTCAGTTGTMCCRTGTGACAGGACAAGAGRCAATGGGCAGAAATTGAAGCACAGGMAGTTCCRCCTGASCRTGAKGGGGAATTTCTTCCCTGTGAGAGTGACGGAGCMCTGGACCAGGTTGCCCAGAGAGGTTGTGGAGTCTCCTTCTCTGGAGATCTTCAWGGCCTGCCTGGATGCAACCCTGTCTRMCATGCTCTAGGTGACCCTGCTGAGCAGGGAGGTTGGACTAGATGATCTCAGGAGGTCCTTTCCAATCTTACTGATTCTATGAAATTATCTTCAAATACACAACAGATGGACCCAAGAGAGGGAAAAGTATCATTGTTATTTCACTGTCAAACTTCTAAGAGCTTAATTTACCAACACCGAAATTTCAGGGTATTTTGTTTTGGTGTAGGGGAGAGGAGTTGGTTGTTAGCCCCCTCAAATATTGTCACTTTATTCTACAGACCAGATCCTATGCACTGGCTGGACTATGCAATTTGGTGCATAACCAAAATTACCTGGCAGCAGGGACGACTTTGTGTTTTCTTCCAGGTCTCAAGACTGTCCTGYGCAGCAGTGATAATGCTGCATTGAAGACCAGATGGCTGCATGGACCTCTTGCACAGCAGGAGAACRAGAGAGCTGCAGGACAAGGAGAAAGGGGGAAAAATCCTCCGCCTTTAAGCACTTGCTTACAGCCCAGACTCAAGTCAGTCTAGGCAGAGCCAGAGACTGCTGGGGATCAATCCAAGTGCTTTATAACGACCTTAAAACTAACATTTCTGTGGAGCTGTTCTAAGTCCAGAGCACTTGTGTGTCAGTAAGTCACACTTTTCTCTGCCTGGTATTTTTTATGAGGGGATCAAAAGCACCTGAAGAGTCTCTCCACTGAGTCTCGAAACCCTTCTTCACCAAACAAGGAGTGTGTGAGCAAATGCTGGAGTGGCACGGGAGGAGTTTAYGGCTTTCCTCCCAGTACTTCGGCTCCGGAAAAAAGTCAAGCTCAGAGAAAGCCTTGCTTGAATTTAACATCTTTTGTCTTTGAAGTTGCRGTGCTTTGGTCTTCAAATGTGCTGACCGCAAGTGGCTCAAGCAGAGGCAGGGATCCAACGCGGGTGCAGACATGGGCCCCACGGCCCAGCGCTGCTTCCGAGGCTCCAGGGAGCCGCTTCCAAGGCTCCAGTTTTGCAAGAGAGGTGACGGGTGTCACCGGACTGGTCAGGCCCTCTTTGGCCTGATTGAGGGCTTCATGCGCAATCTTTGATGATTGGGGTGAACAGGAACGGGATCCCCCAGGTGAACAGGTAGCAGTAGGTRAACAGACAATTGATATTTGGGGCTTTTTTCTTCTTCTTTTTTCTTTTTTATCTATAGAGTTGGCCTTCAGTATTTTTTCTACCCAGCTAGAAGGAAATATCCATGTTATTTCTACAAAATTCTGGTGGTAAATTTGGTCGAATTTGCCTTTCAGGGCAAGACCCCCCTGGGAATGTATGGAGAGACAGAGAGAGAGCGAATAAGGGTTTGGAGCCAGCGAAAGAGAGCTGTTGAGAGGTAAAACCAGTTGCAGGAGCCGTAACATTCAGTGCACCTTAATTTTCATTCATATCCTAAAGCACACTTGGAGAAGTGTCATAGCCATGGTGGCCTTGGGATATCCAGGAGGAAACACATTTCATGTGAGCAATTGATGCAGTTAGGGAAAAAAAAAAAAGAAAAAGGATGAACAAAGTGGAAAACCACCGCACTGGCATTCCTGCGTGCCAAGCCTTCTTCACCTCCGAAGGAGAAGCAGCAAGCTTTCAGCTAAGTGAAAGTAGGGATGCTTGGACTGAATTTTGCTTAATGAACCCAAGGGGAAACTTTGACTTATACAGGGATCATAGAGCTCAGTCAGGGTGACAATCCTTCATGTTTTGTGCACCTAAAAGGGGAGCTGACCTGCCAGAAAGCAGCTCTGCAGAGAAGGACCTCAGAGTTTTGGTGGACAGCAAGCTGACCATAAGCCAACAATGTGCCCTTGTGGCCAAGAAGGCCAATGGTCTCCTGGGGTGCATTGGGAAGAGTGTTGCCGGCAGGTGGAGGGAGGTGATCCTGCCCCTCT
>NW_028185038.1:12483078-12484423 GCF_003343005.1 Rhea americana | reverse complement strand
AGCGCCCCCCGCCGCCGCCATGGAGGGCTTCGGCGCCCGCAGCTACGGCACCGGCGCGCTGGACAACCGGCCGCTCTTCGGCGAGACCTCGGCACGGGTAAGGGCGGCCCCGGGGCGGCGGGGGGCAGGACACCCCAAAAGGGGGGGAGTCCTGCAGCAGCCCCTGCTCCGCCGAAGACACCCCAAGGGGGGGGGGAAGCTAACTGCCCAAAGAGAAAAACGGCAGAGCCCCCCAAAATAGCCCCGCAGCTGGATAATAAAAGAGCCCCCTGAAAGCCCTCCCCACGGTAACAMCCCCCCCCTCCCGCCGCCGCCCCCCGAATTATCCTGGGGAGGGGGAAACTGCACCGAAAGACCACCGCCCCCCCCTCCAGAAACTGAAGTAAAAAGGGTCCGCTGTCCCCAGGCAAAAATACCCCGATAAAAAGGACATCCTCCCCCCCGCCAGGCAAACCGAGTTCTCCCCAAATCAAAATGAATGCAGCCCCCCCCCCAACGAAAAGACCGTCCTCCAAACCAAAAATCCCCTCAACAAAATTAAAATGCAGAAACTCCCCCCAAACAATTATTCGCCTCCCCAAACATAGCAGAAAAGATAAAGTCCCCCAAAACCTCAGAGGGAACCCGCCACCCCCCCCTCCCACCTTGCAGGACGCCCCTCACCGTGGGCCCAGGGCTGGGGGGAGGATTGCTGCTCCGGATAACCCTTAGGGCAGCTGTATTGTTATTTTTACCGATGCTGCTGCCGCCACTAGTGTTTTTCTTGCGGCTCCGGGGGTGCCGACCCGGGCGGTCCCCGGTTCCCGCGTGACGGGGGACATGCGGCATGTGGCGGTGGGGAAGGGTGGACGGCGGCTTGGTTTTGTGCCCCGGGAGGGCTTCAGGTAATGAAAAATAACACGTGCGTGTCTCTATGTGTGCATGTGCACGAGCGTGTGCGTATATCTGTACGCACACACACAAAGATTTGTGCATATAGAGAGGCACACACGTGGGTGTGTGTATTTGGAAAGATGCAAGTGGAAATTGACTGAAATAATTCACGAACGTGAATAAAATCGGTCATCCCGCCTGCRCCGGCACTTGGGAATACTTCTAAAATGAGAGCGTTTTTTTCAAAGTGAGCTATCTCCATGAACGCCAAGAAAAGTGCTCTTGAAAGCAGGCTGAAAAGCCAGACGGTTTGGGCTGAGCGAGGTGCTGAGGTCGGGCGCCAGCGTGGGTCGGTGGTTCGAAAGACCACACGGGACACGATGTTGCAGCAGAGACTGTGCTCACGCTGTTCCCGGCCAAGATCTGCTCGATGGAGTCTCTCTCTAGGAACGCAAGAAAAAGGCAAAAAAAA
>NW_028185038.1:12442395-12482993 GCF_003343005.1 Rhea americana | reverse complement strand
AAAAAAAAAAAAAAAAAAAAAAAAAAGCAGCATTTCCCTGCATTCGGCGTTTGCTCATTGTTTGAGTTAGAGAAGATCTCTGAGGGTTTTCTTGTTTAGATGTTAACTCAGTGTTTCTGGTTAGTTTTGCTGTAAAAATACTGCTGGCGTTACCACCGGCCAAATTTTGAGGGAAAGAAGAGAATGACGCAGGATACGAGGAGGCCCCCAGGCTGGGAACAGGATCCCTGCCCAGATGCTTGGGATGGACAGAAGAGGTTTTGTTGCTACTTGGTGTTCCCAAACTCTCCTCACAACCTAGGGCTCGGGTGCTGCAAGCGTCAGGAGGACGTGCTGGCACACGGAGGTGAAACCCTATGCGTGGCCGTCTCCCTTGGCCCCGGCTGTCCTCTGCCAGCAAGCGGCTGCCCCGGCAGCAAGCTCTGGATGTGGAGAGAGATTTGCTGGAGCTGTGTACTGGGCAGGGTTCCTGGTGGATGGTCCTTGGTCGGAGATTTTGGGAAGCCTCATGGAGAACGAGGTTCTGTGGGAAATGACCYTAGTTCTCAAACGACCAAGGTTGAAAGAGATGGACAAACAGAGGAGCTCCATCCAGACTCTGTAGGATCCTCTGGTGTCCAGTGTTTCTGAAGGTACTTCCTGTGTAGTTTATTGCCCGTTGTTGCTACCTGGACTAGGAAGATGTGTGTCCAAGCATAATTGTGTCCTCGCTATCCTGAGCAATGCCTGGAGGCAGCCTCAGTGTYGTTCCTCGAGCTACCTAACTCTTTTCCATGAAGTATCTTCTGKATAGGAGAGACAGGAGAGCTCTCCAGTTGTAGTTAATCCCACAAGTCACATGGAAGGTGCTGGGTGTCGTATCCACAGCTGAAAGTGGTTGCCACTTTTCCAGGTAGGGAGCCAAGCTCTTATTTGCTGCTGCCAGAACTCCTGGGGATTTTGCAGGGGAACTGAGGGCCTGCAGCAGGCTGCTGTGTCTGCTCTGTCCTTCCCTGTTGCAGAGATGCCCRTCATTACTCTCACTCGACGGGGTGACCTGTCCCTGCTGAGCCATGGCAGCAGTACCAGCAGGGTGACGTTTGCAGGCCAGCGGGTCTCTAGGGAGATGTGAGTGTGTGTACATGTCTGTCCYCTTCTCCTAAGGAGCGCTGGAGTGTAGGCAACCTTGCCATCTGGCAAAAAACTCTGCTTTTAAGTATCTACAAGGAATGGCCAAGGCAAGGCAGACAGAGTCCTTCCTGCCCGACATAAGCTGCATGGAAGAGCACAAGGCTGCAGTGAGACACGAGCAAAACCTGCGTGGCTACCTGGTGTGGCTGTGCCTGGCTGGTGTTCAGGCTTCCTCTCTCTGAGACTGTGTCCTGAGTAGTTACCTTCTGCAACCTGTGTTTTCCCCAGGTGGCTGGGCTRAAGTTCAGCCTGCAGTGCCGATTCATCAGGACCTACTAGGGAGAAGGTCCGTAAGCCCAAAGTACGTGGCAAGAGACTAGAGATAGAAGAGCTACAGAGGAGGTTTTGGCTGGCCTGATAGGCAGCCATCCTAGCATCCTGCTAGCTTAACTACTTGATCTCCCTTTATTTATAAGAAAARTTTTAAGACAAGTTGGGAGAAAGATGTCTTTTGCAGGCAAGTGTCTTGCAAGAATGTATATTGGTGCTGGTAAGAGTTTTGGCAGGTGGGTCATGGAGGCGCTTGTCTTGAGTTGATCTAGTCTGGGGCTGCTGACCATCCATGCTGAATGGGAGAGTCCTAGGGAAGCGGGGGTAGCTGGCTTTAAAATGAAGATATGTGGCTTTTTTTTTTTCTTTTTCATCTAGCAGAGAAAGGAAATGCAGTAGAGGGATGCGTAAGCACAGTGACGTGGTCAGTGYGAGTAGCTGGGAAAGGGACCTTGGCAGGAGGAGTTTACATAAAAACGGATGGATCAGATGGCTTGGTCAGAGCTAGGGAGATGGATGCTTCTCCACAGTGATGTGAGAGGATCAGAGCTGCGACAGGAGTGTTCTGGGGCTAGCTGGTTGGATAAGGACGATCTCCTGGAGATCTTGCAGCAAAAGAAGTTTGGGAAGTTTAGATGTAGATGGGCCAAGCATAACTGTTCAGCCTGAGCCCTCTTCCCCTGTGCATGCCTTTCTAGGACCTGTAACAAAAATGGTGTAACTGCTTCAGAAGGCAGAAAAAGGRCTTCCCTCTGCCTCATTATTTCTTCCCGCCACCTTCCCACAAGCTCCAAGAACTTGTGCCTCAAAGACATGCTGTTCCTTGATTTCCAGTTCCCTGCCAGCTTCGACTGGGGTCTGATGGAGGTTGTCTGTGTATTGCAGTACAATCCCTATCAATGCAGAGAGACAGAAATCAATCCTTGGTTGCTACGGGTGCAATGCTGGAAACATCTAGGTGTGAGACAATGCAAAACCAAAGCACGAACGGTAGTGTGACACACAGGAGGCAAAGCATCACAGATGYGGGGCTTCTCAAGAAAGCAAAGTTAAAAGTAGAAACCACTTGGATTCTTCCGTGACAAGAACATTTAAATATAGCCGGGTGGGTGTTAATTACTGCATTTTGGAAGTAAAATGACATAAAAAGAGAGGCTGAACACAAGATGGGGGTGAAGAACCATTGAGGACGTAACAGGAATTCCTCTTGTTTTGCAGCTGGGGTCCTGGCCTGTGAGGCCATGCACRCAGCTCATCCGGTGTATAACTTTATACAGGACATTGTCTGTTGTTCCATATAGTTTAATGTGGCAATAAATTAATATATCCCTTGTGACTGCAGTGGCCAGGGGTCTCACTGTGATTACCGTAGAACTGCTGGTGTAACATATGAAAACGTCTCCTCCATCATCTCCGGTGCTACARCGAGATAACACTGGAGTTATCCACCCTCTGGGGAAGCAAGTCCGTCCCCTCCCTCCTGGTTGAGCTGTTCAGCTTTGCGTTGGCATCGTTTCTGTCGGGTCGCGGTAGCAGCTAGCTGGACGTTGCAGCCTCCTCCGCTGCTCGGTACCTTCTGCAGCTGCACTGCCAGTGCAGAGTTGTCCCCCTGGTCACTGATCAGTTCTCCAGTTGCATGGCAGAACTTCCTTGCACCCCAGGCTTGTCTGAGCYGGGCGCTGCACGTGTCCGTGGTTGGGCCGGAAGCGATCGTGTTACCGCGTGGGTCCTCTCCCAGAGCTGTCAAGGCTCTGACGCTGGTATCGCTTCTCCCGACCTCCCAGAGAGTAACTCGAAGGATGTAGCTCATGGAGCTGAAGAGGGACAAAGAGTAAAACTGTCACTGTCTTGTGCAAGCTGTGGTCCRTGCTGCCAAAGGTGACAGTCCTCGGTTTCCCCATTGCTCAACGCAATCTCAAACAGATCCCGAAGGATCCTGGATTCTGCCCAGCTTGGTGCTTTCTTGAGCCCATCTCCCTCCCTTGGGAGCAGCTGGAGAGGGATCTCTCTCACGCAGCAGCGCTCTGTTGCAAGCCTGGTGTCTCCARTCCCTGAATGTCCTTTCCAGAGTGAGAAGAGCAGGCAGAAAACCCATTTTGAAGGGGAACCGGCACAATGCYGAAATGCAGAACTCCTTGGTTTTCTGGCACATTCACTGCACCCTAGGGATCGGGGATCTCTGTAGGTGGCTCGGGTGCTACTAAACTGTATCATAAGTTAGTTTCCATGGGCTTATGCTAGCACAGGTGACCTTCCGGTCTGTAGGTGTGCAGATTTGCATGCCTATGTTGKTTTTTTTTTTATTTCTTTTTACGGTAGCAGTTATAATAACGAGGAAGCACAGAGTAATCCTCRAGGAAAAGTCCTGCTTGAAACAGTTGTGCTAAATCCAAGACATCTGGGCCTGCGGGCATCTCTCCTTGACCTGGGACCGCTCCAGAGCGAGGTGGTGCGGGGCGTGCGGCAGCCTGCTGCCAGGGTGCTGCCTATTTCTGCCTTTTTCTTACGCTGCTTGTAAGAAACTGCTCGTTACTGCCTGTTTCTGTGCGTTTTGACATGGCTACGAGCGGCTCCCGGGGACCGCGTCCCCGGGCAGGACGCGGAGGCGAAAGGCTGCGTCGGCCCCAATCCCCTTAGCCGTCTCGGGTGCCGCTTAGGTATTTTTAACCTTTTTGCTGGGCTAAGCTGCCAGGAGCTGCAGCGTCACCGGGCGCCGGGGAACGCGGCCCGGATCAGTGTGCCGAGCCTGGGATTGCAGGATCAGTTGCTCTAATCTCGAGATCCTCAAGTGCCTCGTCCTGCCGAGGGCGTTCCTGGGCCGTTTTGGGGGTGTAGCCGAGGGGACGCGGCGTGTGGCAAGGAGGAGCCCCAGGGCTCGCAGGGCGCYGGCCCCTTGCCGGGTTGTTTGCTCYGAGCAGCTGAGATTTGGGGGTCCACCTACCTGTTTTTCTAGTGTTTTATTTGGGAAGCAAACGATCTCGGGCGTTAAACCTGAYGGTGTGCAACCCTGCCCTACTCGGGCGGCAGATGTTTGAACTCGGGGCAGCAGCGCTAAGGGAGGGGTGGAGGCCACTGCTAGGGTATTAAAATGCACTTAGGGTGTGAGAGGTTTGCACSTGTGCTCAGATGTAGAATAAATGTGTTAGGCTTGAGACAGCCAAAGGAGTGTGAAAAAAACCCTCTCTTTAAAGTCACTTGCATGGCTGCTGGTTCCTGCTCAATGCCCAAATTGCAACCCTGCTGAGCTTAACCCTTCTGGCTCTGGTTCTCGGCCCATGCGGTGGAAGGGCACCGGGTTATCCCAGCTGCTCTCCCGTGCTGCAGCGCCTGTCCCAGCTTTCTTGGTCTTTCGCCTGTGGTCTGGGCACAATTCTCTGTGCTCAGATCTCTTCATGGATGGGGGAAAATTGGAAAGAAAAGCGCTGGCTGGGTCCTGGAAGTCCGTGGCCCTTCTGTGTCCTCGTGCACCTGGGGGGCAGTGGCAGAGGGTCTTGCTGGGCAGCGAGGGCCCTGGGTTGCTTCTAGATCTTTTTCTGGAGAGTGCATCTGTACGTGGCTCTCGCTGGCAGTTTCCCGGGTTCCTTGGTGTGTTACAGCCCCCTCCCATCCCCGCCGTGACGTGGGCCTTATCTGGGGTGGGATTCTGGGGCCGAGTCAGTGTCTCGTGTGGCCGGCGCCAAGTGGGACCTCGCTTGATTCAGAAGCAGTTGATTCGGAAGTAGTCAACAAGCCAATTGCAAACTAACAGAGAGGCGCCAGGTCGGGTTTGGCCAGCACAACCTCTGCAAGGTCTGTGGAGGCAGCAGAAGGGAAACCTTSCTTTGCGGCAGAGCTTAATTCAGAAGAGCCGAATTGCTGCTGCTTGGCGTGCCTGTGCCTTGTATAATGTGAGCCCAGATTTATTCAGACCTCTAGATGTTGCAGGTTTGCTGCTCTGTTTTACAGGGCTTTTACAAGGCCTGTGTATAATTTTCTTCTCTCTTCTGCAGGACAGAATCATCAATTTAGTTGTTGGCGGCCTAACGTCCTTGCTGCTTGTAGTGAGTATCCTGCGTCATGTCCTGTGCTTCTTGTTTCCCTTAGGTGACAGGGGCAAACTCAGAGATCCTCCTACTATGAGACAGCAAAACTTCTACTGTTAGGGAGCTTGGGGCTCTGATAGACACTGGCTTATTTGAAACTCTTTGACAGTAGGGAAAGAATACCTCTTTTTCAAGCCATTTTATCTTCTAGTTTTTACGATATAGCTGTTTTCTTTACAATGAAACGCCTCAAGTCCCTGAGTAGATTGTGCTTTTCAGCAGAAGATAAGACTGAGATGAGTCTACTCAACCACTGCTGGTTGTGCTCCTAGCAAACCCATCTTTGAATTTTTGAGTGAAAGTTTCAATTAAATGCTTGAGCTGGGTGCAGCACAAGTGATCAGTTTTTGCCAGTGTGATGTTAGAGATGTGAAACAACATCAGCAGAACCTGAGCTTACGTCCCTGCTGTACTGAGACCTTTCCTGGACAAAGTGCTTATAACCCAGGAGAGCTGGTTTTCTTCTCTTTCCTTCTATTGAAGTACAGATTTATATATGAGCTTTTTCCTAAGTCACTTGCCACTTCGTCTCAAACTATACTTTCCCCTAGTTTTAAAGACAAGCGTTGCCGCCATAGATGGAGATTTTCAGTTTTGCAGCACATGGTGGTAGCAGCAGCTTTTGAGAGCCACAGCACAGGGATGCGTGAGGGAGAGCAAAGATTCAGGGGATCGGCCGTCYGTTGGCAAGCTCGCCCGAGGCGAGGTCAGTGTACGCTCGAGTGCCCGCTGCCGAGACCAGCCAGCCACACGCGCGTGTCGGAGGACTGGCGAGGGATAGCAGAGAACAGGGCCATAAAGACTGTGGGGACCATACGGGAAGAATTTCAGAAGCCAAGTGTGACTGCACGCATTCAAGTAATACATTTTTCTCTCCTCGTCACCTAGCTAAAAGGCACCTTCAAATCTGGGTCATGAAATTGATCTGCTGAATAGCCTTTCATCCCAGATCCTCACTGGTAGGACCTTTRACATGAAAAATTAAAGTAAAATAATATATTTTTGGACAGATTAGCATTGTTTTCTGGGTATWTGGAGAACAGTTGCCAGAAACAAGACTCTTTCTTTAGCCCGGTAACAGTTTTAATAATTTTTTCCCCTGAGTTTGCAGTTTTGACAAAGTCCTTTTCTTCTAGTATTTTACATTTTGCTCCACTTCACATTTGACAGTGGGCACGCAGACGTGTGTGTGTGTGTGTGTGTGTGTGTGTAGTTCTGTACACAAGGGTAGGAGAGATCAAAGTGTTTGTTTTCTTCCTTGCAGGTCACTCTAATCAGTGCTTTTGTCTTCCCGCAACTACCTCCAAAACCTGTGAATATATTTTTTGCTTTCTGCATCTCCTTGTGTTGTATTTCTGCTGGCATACTTGTAAGTACCACCACCTTTACTGTGCAGTCTTTTGAGTGTGTGACTGTGGCTGGAATAGTAATATAACCTGCTTACACAGTTCCCTTTTTTTTATGCTGGCCTAAAAGGTCTTTCTAGCATACAAAATCTGACAGTCCTCCTTACATCTCTATGGCTTCATGTCAGTAAATTTATGTAAACACTCTGTGAACATTTGTCCCTGACTTTACTCACTAGTTGTACTCTTCCCTTTCTCGGAGGAGGAATCATGAGCTGCCATCTGAAAGAAGTCAACTGCAAATGCCTTTGGTCTCCTGTTGTACAGTGTGATGAGGTGCAAATGACCAAAGCACCTGTGAGAGCAATTAAATATAACAAGTCTCTTGTGGCTACAAGAAATCACMATGATTAACACAGGAAAATTTTGAAAGGGGAAACTGGACAGCAGAGCAATGAAATGGGAAATGTAGAGATGACATATCCTGCAGAAGACTGGTGGTGGGTCAAAGGACTTGAACTTGAAGCAGTGGGACCAGCCTTGTGCTTGCAGAACTCCCTGAGCTATCAGGCACACGGAAATGAGAGCAGGCGACATTTCATTGGGATATGAGGTTGAGATGAGGAGATAAAACATTAGTCATAAAATAACGTGAAAGTGGAGGTTCTCTGCTGAACCGCTGTAGCATCCTGAAAAAGTTGATACCAAGTGTTGGAAAAGCGCTGGCAGGYCAGAGTGGCTACTTCCTCTGCTGCAGTCTTTCAGCCTCAGAGCATTCTTCCTGCAGATGTTTTCTGCACAGTCACTGCACTGAAATCCTTGCAGTTCAGTTGTGTAAGATGGGACCTTGCTTTGTGTTGCCTGGTTGGTACCACTGATGCTGGTTCTCTGGCTGGTAACCCCTACTCAACCCATGGCAGGCTGTGTAGTGCAGAACCCTGCCTTCGGCCTCATCTGTACAGACACAGCCGAGTTTGAGTGCTGAAAAACAAGTCACTAACAAAGCTGACCAGACCACTCAGATCTTCGAACCTAACCTAGCACCAGGGCAGAGTAGCCTCATTTWGAAGGGAAACACCATGCTGCCATCTTGTTGGTATATTCCACAAGCCTGCTAAGAAAAACGTAGATGGTGTTCCTTAATCTTTAATGAACTTTACTGGTTGCTATACCTAATCTTCTCTAGTCAGATTAAGCAGAGCTGGTTTTTTGGGCTGGGGGAAGCAAGCTGTAGCAATTGCTGGTGTCATTACTGTAGACCGTTTCCTCAGAAGAAATACTTGTCCTTTTTAAGTAATATAAACTTATTCTCTCTTCTAGATCTACTGGTATCGACAAGGAGACCTGGAACCTAAATTCAGGAACTTAATTTACTACATATTATTTTCTATTGTCATGTTATGTATATGTGCCAACCTGTACTTCCATGAAGTGGGTAAATGACTGACATTGGGAATACCTAGCAATGATGCTACTGTATCAGACTGCTCTCAGCTCTACTTGAGAAACTTAACAGAGGACAATCAGCCTGAGAGGAAAGACGTGGTTTGTGCAAGCATAAACCAGTACATGATTTTCATGTAAATGTATATGTAATGTCCCTCTTGTTGGGGAGAATTATTGCCATAAAGCATGACATTCTGCTTTTTTTTGAAGAGCTACTGTTGCACTTAAYGAACATTCCAGTTGTACCAATGTTTCAGAATGGCACAAGCTTTTTCATTTTGGAAAAAACTGCATTTTTTTATTACTGTACAGATAAACTGCAGCCCTGCAAGGATCTGTAGCAGTATAAATAAATGGCATCTTACAGTTACATAAGACAAATACTCTTTATTTTGTTTAAACTGAATATACAATTATTTCTGTTCCCTAGGCAACCATTTGAAACTACAACTTATTTTTCACATTAACAAAACCACAGACTGAAAAAGACCAACTCTGATTATGAAGAGCTAATTACAGAAATAAATAAAATAATTTATACATGAGTCTTTAGTTTCTATAGTTTTTTCTCCCAAACCTTAGCTAACAGGCTGCTCAGCCTAGTGTCTGTTTCAATCCTTGAATGTAGGGATTAATTTATTACCTATGCCTTAGGGCCTTATGCCCAAGTTCTCCCAGAGCTATTTCTCCAAGATGAGGCCACCTCCACACCACCCCCAATCTAGTAACTTGTTGCATAATTCACCTCTAGAGAGGTGGTTGGTAGTGTAATGTAAACTGCGAGACAGACACATGTTTCTATCTTACTTGCTAAAACTTTTCAAAGTTACAAGCTTCTGGGGGATGCTTGTGGGTCCCAGCAGCTTCCCTTTCTCATAGACCTTCCCTTTTTATTCAGCTTGCTGTAGTGATGAAAGAAAGAAAAAGTTAGACTTTTCACAACTACTGTTTCTGAACTGTATCCATTGCCAGCAATGGACTCTTCAGGAACAAGCAGAGCAGGAAAACCCCATAAGCATCTGTGACTTGAGTCTTACAGAAGTACTGACAAACCACATGAAATGGGAATACAGACCATTTCTTTGTGATGCTGCCCAAACTCCCTGAAGTCTTTGATGGAATACATTTCTTCCTGAAATGTAACAGTCTCTTACTCCATATGTTACAAGAGTCAGTAAGTGCAGAAATCCTCACCCATTCTTCATGAAACATGTGCAAACTAATTCTTGCTGCGGCGCTAAGAGGCTACGGTCCACAATCCTTGGCTTCTGTCCAGTTTTCAGGATAAGCAGTTCAGCACACTAGTTACAAGTCTGATCAAAATTGACCATGTGGATCCTAGCAGTGAGCACTGCAACAGAGATTCTTCAAAACACAGAAACATCTTGGCTGAATAATAGTAAACCGGGCTTCAGTTGGCTGCTCTGTAACCCTTTACAAGTGAGGTAAATAGCCTGAGCAGAAAGTGTGTGCTGTACTCATTTCAAACGGTAAATCTTTGTTTAAAGACATGGACTGACTGCTTGCTTTGGAAATGTGGCACAGGGTTGTTACTAATTTCACAATGAAAACATGGTCAATAGTAAAATGGACACAATAACTGGTTCTCAGTGACAGCTCACTAAGTCTTCAACATCCTTTGAATCTTCTGAATCGGGACTGCCCAATGATGAGCCAATAATGTGCGACCCATCTCCATGATGGTGTAGGATAGGATCTGACAAGAGATGCAGTACATTAGGACTCATTATTTACTGTGCCATTGCAACAATTAAAAATACTTTCRACGACAGAAAATTCAGCCTGAGCTTTGAACCAATTTGAAGCACATATTACATCAATTTACATCAATTATCAGTTTCAAGATAAGCCTTGAGTAGTATAGTTGCAACCAGTGTGATTTAAATTTAGATCCAGTAGGTCTTATTAGCTGGGGCCAAATGTTGACCCTCAGATGGCTCTGCAGTAAGATCCCTCCTCCATAAAGGGGTATTTATTTAGGTGCGGCACTGGAAGAATACATCTATGCTGCTTCCAAGCCTGGGCTGACTCTTGGCATTTGGGAAGTGTTGCACAAGCTAGAAAACCCTTCCAGATGAGTGCTGTGCAAACATCCCCCCCAAATAACCCAGCCTTTCAACATCTAAGATAACAAGCAATCAATTGCACTTCTGATGCCTTTGGTCTTCTCTCAGATCAGAAACAAATTTAATTCAAGCACCAGGCACAAAGAAATGCACATTAAACAAAGAGTTACTCATTAGCCTCTATGTACTAATTCAAGGCTCAAGGATGAGGGAAGCCACTCAGTTATGAAGCTGCTGCTGTTCTAGTGCTTTTTCCATGAGGTCAAGCTGGATTCAGACTATTTTTCTTCTACTGAAGAGGGGTAACCAACTTGCTTACAAAGTTTCCTAGTGATTACATGGAAAGCTGTGGAATTCACGAGAAAGCAAGGATCTGCAAGGTGGTGTCTACAGGAACCCAGAACTGCCACACTGAATTAAAGAATCCTGCCTCCAGCATCAATTACATAAAGGTTCCTACCTGTTAGGGTTGTAAGGGGTAAGACTGATTCATTGTCTATATCATCTGATGCCTGGATAAAACCGTGGGAAGAAGGAACAATAAGGACAGTCTCATCATCTATTGTAGGCTGATCAACTTGTTCTTCTATTGTTGGAGAACCCAGGTCCTGCACAATGGAAAACCGAAGGACAGGACATGAAAGGTGTATTCTTGGTAGCACAGAYAGGAGAATCTGCTTTGGCCAGCTATATTCCATACTAGGCAACAGACTCCCTGGATGGATTGTATCTCATTAAATTGACATGCCAACATCTGAGGTAGTTACCACAGCACTGCTATACATGTTTCATCCTAGTGTAGGCAGCTAAAAATGAGATGAAAAGAACTCTACCCTGTGAGCAGTGTGCRGGCATGTGAAGAGGAAAGAAGAGGCTGCAAAGTGGTGATAAAACATTCATTTTAAAGTAACATGTCTATAAAGAGGAATAATTAATCTTTTCCCTTACTTACTATTTAAATGTTCTGAGATACTAAAGCAATGCCTTTATAGCACTTAACAGCTCCACAATTGCTATAGCTTTACCTGAACTTAGTATTTTAGTTTCACAACTCCTGCTTCTCTTGTCAAATTTTAACTACTGGACTCATAGCTCAAAAGACCAATTTTAACTCTGTAGAGTGGCTGCAAACTTTTTTAGCTGAATCTCATTATGTCAGAAAATTAGCAACACACTGATTCCCTCCAGGTTCAAGTTTCAGCGTCCCTGTTCTTCCATAGTTGTTGCTGCCTCCTCTTCCCAAGCGCTGGTAGTGCTAACACTGAAAAGAGTAATACATCTGGCTTACTCCATGTCACAGCACACACTTGTGGACTCCTGGTTCTGGGAATGCAGTGAAAAGACATCCTAGCTAATACTGCCGAAACAGGCAGAGATACTTGCATTCCGTTTTTTGTATGTACAATGCTTATGTTTTTTTCACGAATCAGGAATCACTGATGCAGAAGGTTAGCAACCWCAGCTGGCAGGGTGAAGGTAGCTGGATTTATCTCAGTTTTCAGAGGGAGGGGGAAATGTTTGAGAAGGTAACAGCCCTCTTTGTTCACAACAATTTCCACACAGTTTTAGGAAAACCTGTTTACCTACAAAAACTACACTGTGAAACTATGTAAGGACAGCTGTGTGGTAACATTACCTTYCTCTGGCGCTGCTGAAGAGCAGGAATTCATTACCTGCGCTACAACTCAAGAGATTTAAACTTAGTCCAAATGTGCACATGTTCATGCAAGGCACAGTATGCCCAATCAGAAAAAGCAACTTTTTGCAGGGAGCTCAGCTAGACCTGCCCACAATAAGCAGTATGTTGCAAGGCTTGAAACTGAGGAAAGGAGGTGCAAAAAACTAAAAAAAGCCATTGTGGCAAATGGTCACCTTTCCCAGCCTGAAACAGTAAACCTGCAGGATGATTACCTGCTTCCACTACTCACACCCACAGTGACAATACAATATTGGCAAGTACATAAAGATAACACTGACTTCAAGAAAGCAGAATTTAGAGAAGTTTTCTCTAGAGTAGCTTTTCACTTGAAATCACTCAGAGAGTTCTCTATTTTTTGAAATTGAATCACAGAATCATAAATGAGTAAGGCTGGAAGGGTCCTCTGGAGATCATCTAGTCCAACCTCCCTGCTCAGCAGGGGCACCTGGAGCATGGTAGACAGGGTTGCATCCAGGCAGGCCATGAAGATCTCCAGAGAAGGAGACTCCACAACCTCTCTGGGCAACCTGKKCCAGTGCTCCGTCACTCTCACAGKGAAGAAATTCCCCCTCACGGTCAGGCAGAACTTCCTGTGCTTCAATTTCTGCCCATTGCCTCTTGTCCTGTCACATGGGACAACTGAAAAGAGTTTGTCCCCATCCCCCTGACACCCTCCCTTCAGGGTGTCATTGATCAGATCCCCCCTCAGTCTTCTCTTCCCCAGGCTGAACAGGCCCAGCTCTCACAGCCGTTCCTCACAGGGCAGGTGCTCCAGCCCTTGGATCATCTTCATAGCCCTACGCTGGACTCTCTCCAGTAGCTTCATGTCTCTTGTGTCCTGGGGAGCCCAGAACTGGACACAGTACTCGAGATGAGGCCTCCCCAGGGCTGAGTAGAAGGGCAGGATCAGCTCCCTTGACCTGCTGGCAACACTCTTCCCAATGCACCCCAGGAGACCATTGGCCTTCCTGGCCACAAGGGCACAKTGCTGGCTCACGGTCAACTTGTCATCCACCAGCACTCCCAGGTCCTTCTCTGCACAGCTGCTCTCCACAAGGTCAGCCCCCRGCTTGTACTGGTGCCTACGGTTATTTCTCCCTAGGTGCAGGACTCTGCACTTGCCCTTGTCGAGTCTCATGAGGTTCCTCTCTGCCCAGCTCTCCAGCCTGTCCAGGTCTCTCTGAATGGCAGCACAGCCCTCAGSTGTGTCAGCCAYTCCTCCCAGCTTGGTATCATCAGCAAACTTGCTGAGGAGGCACTCTGYCCCCTCATCCAGGTCATTGATGAAGAAGTTGAACAGGATGSGACCCAGTGCTGAGCCCTGGGGGATGCCACTAGCCACAGGCCTCCAGCTAGATTCCACACCCCTGATGACCCTCTGAGCTCTGCCTTTTAGCCAGTTCTCAATCCACCTCACTGTCCACTCGTCTAACCCACACTTCCTGAGYTTCTCTAGGAGGATGTTATGGGAGACAGTGTGGAAAGCCTTGCTGAAGTCAAGATGCACAACGTCCACTGCKCTCTCATCTACCCAGCCAGTCACTCCATCAGAGAAGGCTATCAGATTGGTTAAGCAGGATTTCCCCTTGGTGAATCCATGCTGGCTACTCCTGATCACCTTCTTAGCCTCCATATGCCTGGAGACGACATCCAGAATGAGCTGTTCCATCACCTTACCAGGGATGGAGGTGAGGCTGATGGGCCTATAGCTGCCTGGGTCCTCCTGCATGTGTCAAACTTGAATCCAACCAGAATAATGAAACAAATGAGAATTACAAACCCAGTTTGCATTTTTTTGTACAGAAATAAAGTTTAATATCTCTTTAAATACTGTTAGCCATAAGTAATTTATATGAAGTTCAATTGGGAAGTATGTCTAGTTATGTATAGATTTCTGCTTGAGAAGCTGAAATTTTAAACAGAAAGCTGTCGGGCTACCTCAAACATCACAAATTTTATTACAATCATTTAAACTACAACACAAGAGAAAATTGGAAGAACCTCCTGCTTCATATGTATTCAGGATACAAACACTTCTAGTGAACTACTGAGGCATAAAAAGATCCTCCTCTTAATTACAGCATAATGAATATGCAGCATCTGCCTACTTACCTTTGCAAAGACAAAGCCTAACAGAGTTCAAGTATATTAATAGTGGACATTTTCCTCCAGAGTGATAAAACTATAGCAACTGTAAAGTATATTGTCTGGAGAAGAGGAAGGAGTATCCAAATCTACCTCATCTCTTTTTGCAGTCTAACCTAACCAAGCTTTTAAGGAAAGATATTCTCTACCCGCCAAAATATTTTTAATACCYCCATTTTCCTTGTCTTATTCATTATTATAGTTCCAGCAACCGTAAGATGGATGAATTTAGCACAAACGATCCAAATGCCTGAATTACTTTGGATAACCTTGTGTCTGCAACTGTGGTGCTGGAGCAGACTAAAACCGAGGCCAGAGAGAGATTTGGTTTATAAGCTTTTCATTCCAATTTAACAAATATTGAACTGGCTACTTTGCTTAATAAAAGCCCTCAGAAATGGAAGCTTTAGGACACTTAAAAGACACATTATTAGATTCACAGAGCATGAGTGAAATACTGTACCTAATCTCCCTTGCTCTGTAAAGCAAGGACAATTTTACACCAGGTTTAAAGAAACAGCATCAAATAATAATCAGATGAAGTCCACTGTTAGGTGCCACTACTATTCGAACAGCCTCCTGATCACAGAGAGATATATTTTTCATAGTCAGCAGGCAATGTAGTCTGAGCAGTGAAGCAACTCCACAGGTAATGAGTTACTTGATACCCAAGATCAAGCCAAAACTAAACTTTAGTTGCAAATCAAAGCCCATCCTTTTCACACCCATATAATATTAACGAAACTCAAGGACAGAGGATCTGAACAAGCCACTCCTGGAGCTATGACATGCATAAAATCACTGACATATTCATATTAATAGCTTGACATAAATGTATGAATGCAACCATTCTCTCTACGTAGAGCAGAGGAAAATTTCAAGTAACATAAGTCCTTACCTCAGTGACGTAAGTGCTGGTTAAATTAGTGTGAGAATCCTCTTCTTGTTTCAGGCTGGCCTCTGAAATCTCCTCTTCAGTTCTTACCATAACTCCATCCATCAGTTCATTACTATTCCGGCCACTAAATTTGGAGGCATCATCTTCACTGTAAGCTGACTGTTCTTCATCGCTCAGCTTGGACTGGTGAATATCGTCTGGGAAACTATTTGCTTCTAAAGTGTCGGGAGCATCTGTCAAGTCAGCTGACTGAATGTCTGAATCAACAGTAAGTTCTGCCTGAGTGACAGAGGAGGAGATATCTTCAGCAGCAACAGTGCGGATTATGACACTTGGCGTGTGGCACTGCACTGTGACATTGTCACTTGTATTTAACAAGTGCTCTGGCTGTAATCAGTGTTTGAAAAAAGAAAAAAAAAATCTTAGAGACTTTCCTCCAAGTGCCTTAAATCTTTCAACAAACAAAGAAATTGAATTTTAAAAAGTCATTATTAAGTGTAATTTAAAGATTTGCATACATAGTATATCAATCCAGATCATTTTTTGACCTTTCATGGAATTAAATAATGAATTTGCAGACTGGCTTTAATTGTTCTATAATTCACAAATAAATATGTAATGTGAAACAGACGCTAACTGTTCTGATGAGGAGGACTGCCCTAGATTCAAAAGGTCAGAGATTTTAGTTTTTCTGAATTTTGAACACATTTGTTATGCAATCTTCAACTTGCTTYCCCTTCCCTGCCTTCAATAAGGAGTAGTACTGTCACTACTATACAAGTTTTGTGAGGACCAGCACACATTTGTGAGAATGACTGAAAACAGCAGGAAAAAAGTAGTATTTTGTTTTGCTGGGGCTAGCCAGTAGGTGGAGACATCATGTTTAGTCACAGTAGGCACTATCTAAGCTAGGTTTCCAAGCAACATGAAGTTGCTTTTTAAAAACTTTAAAAAAAAAAAATCTTACTGAAGAGTGAGAACTTTAAATGGTCAAAGTAACATTGTTATGACCGAAGAACTGCTTTACARTCCTCATATGTACAAGGTAAGCAGAGGTCTGCACTATTACATTACTTTCATCCCACCCCCAAACTTCAGTCTTTTTGCTGCTCAAAATACCTACAGATAAGGCATGAACTATGATCTGTTCTGGGGAGGCTGGAGCGGCCGCAGCTGTTAGGGTCATGGTAGGACTAGTTGTCAATGTTAAAGGAAGGCCTTGGCTTGAGCTTGTCTGTAGTAAGTATGTACCTGGCGTTCCGGTGGGCTGGAGATGGAAGGACTACAAAAGATAGTAAGGTTTAATACACAAACATACCACCTACCTGGGTCACAGCACTCAGAGCATGCTTATTTACAGGAAGATCTACAGCAACTCCTTATGTACAGAATATTCCCTAGCATAACTATAATCCCCCTGGAAAAAACCCAAATCCTACTGCCTTAATTGCTGTACTGAACTCAAGAAGTCTAGATAAACTCATTTACAGCCTTAGGTTACCAAAACAAGTATTAAGGCTGAGTCATGCATGTTGTACAACTCCAGGTAAGAAAGTTAAAGGAAAAAATTACAGTTAAATTGGAGGAAGAAAAGAAAAGAAAAAGAGCTTTTCTCAGCTCTTACAGAGAAGAGACACTTTACAGTCAAGTAAAACCAGTCACAACTGTAAAATTCCCATGAACTGCAGTAACTATTACCTAGAGGTAAAATTAACCCTGGCTTGGCAGAGAAGTGTGGGCATGATACAGATTCCAGTAAGGTCCATTGATGCCCTTAATGGAACCTGAACTGGGCACAAAGCAAAGATCGAGACAAAAGATGCAGCAGGGAGAAAGAGGAGAGATTCCTAACTTCATGGGTGTTGTTCTTACYGAAGACTGAAGGCCAGATACGTCTCTTTTACCAGTGAATAAAGACAGGCTCCTAACTATCCCATATGCAATACTAAAACTGTTCTTAACATTAACATGAAACAGAAACTGCCACTAATTACAGCACAATGAAACAGAGGAAACCTTTACTGTCTGGGCTCTGGCTCTAGGTCTGTGATATTGTATTTCAACCAAAAAGATAAGGCATAAAGGAAAGCTTTATAGCACTAAGACAGATTTAAATCATTTAGCTGTAATTCACATTTTAGTCCACTGCCCTACTGAATTACATGCTTAGAAACAGACTTTGCTCTGAACTTTTAAGTTAATTTCCCCCTCTTTCAATCTCTGTATGAATAAAAATTGGGAGGTAGGAATACACAGCTCCATAGTCTAAGAAGTAGCTGTCCTTAAAAGTACACAATAACAAATACCAGTTTTCTGTTACTTACTGGAAGAATCTCAAAGGTCTGTAGCGTTCCACTATTTAGTGTTATTGTCTCAGAGTCAACAGTAGCAGAAGGGGACTCGGTTGAGGCTGCAAAATGGAGAAAACAGAAAAAGAACATATGTAAAGTAAAATGTTTCAGCCCTGCAGAGAACATAACATACTATACTTGCTACACAGCAGGGTATTGTTACTTTCAATAATAATAAGAAAACTGGCAGCAATCCTAATGACAAGGTTCTCTAATTTGTACCTAAGACACAGTAGTATCTAAAGAAAGCATTCTACAAATCCAAAGGAGCAAAGGAAAGAAAGTATAGTTTAACTGTCCACAGCCACAAGCAAATTGAAGTTAAAGAAGTAAGTAGATCTCATGTAATCTAATTATTTAACATTTTAATGAGATTTGAAGAAGGTTCTAGTTAAACTACATCCTTTGACCCACGTATTACTTCTTTTAAACTAGTGTTAAGTTTAATGTTGCTATGCTTCCTACTGACCTCTATTTTTTGTTATTTTTAATTTGTATTTTTTCCTGCCTTCCAAAATCTGCTCACATTGATGAAATATCAGGTGTGTCCCAGGATACTTGCTTACACTGTGTGTTGCAGCTGTAGTGTATAAAAGCTGTAAGTACTCTTACTGCAGGTGTGTGACTATGTAATTACTGCTATTAACTCTAAAGGTAACTAAGGAGAACATTAGAGTTGGTTTAAATACCAGACATTTCAAGATCACTAGGTCCAAAGAGTTTGTACTCCAAGCTTTAAAAGATATCCCAAAACCTCTTCAGGGCCATAACTGTGATTTCTACTTACACTTGGGATAGGGGAGGAGGAAAATTATAGGAAGCTGGAGTATTTTAGTATTTTGCCTGGGATTATCCAGTAATTCTGTAAATACTGAAAGGGACCTAAATGACTACAGCAGTGCTATAAGCACTGGAAACCTGGTGGTCTCAGAATATGTTGCTTCAAAGTAGACTAATTCTGGTATCTAATAATTAATATAAAAGCTCTGATTTTGAAGGGTTTTTTTTCCCTGTAGTGGCATGTTCAAGGCRTCCCTCTGCAGACTCCCTGGCACTCAGCAGCAGATAGCTGTGAAGTGCGGCACCTCTCTTAACTAACCATTTACGTTCACAAAGCAGGAATTACACATCTGAAACCTTGAGCCCTCTATCAAACACAGCTGAAATTGGCTAATAGGTTAGCTCTTMTGGGATACAGAAATAGATGGAAAACACAGAAAGTTCAATTTGATCACACAATCAGAAATTCTTTAGGAAAGCAGACTGAAAAAGGGGAAAGAATCTGGTAGCTACAAGCTTGCTAGGCAGAAACAGAGGCAGAATAACCATTACAGGATTCAACTTCTGCAAGGCTAAAAGTTACAGAATGCCGGTAGACCTTGTCTGCTCACCAAAAACGAGTAGCTGTGACAAAGCTTGGTTGAAAGTATGAGACTACTAATGTGTTACTACAGATAAAAAGGTTTTTGCTGTTGCATGACATTCTTATTACGAAACACACCAGGTGAGATTCAGATGGCATTTAGTAACAGGCTAGCATAACGTAATTACAAAGAGAAGATTGTTTACCAGGTGCCTTTCTAGTCAGACTCCGAAAGAATCAGTTCTTGGCCTRTTTAACACTTTGTAATCAGCAAGACTGAGGCACTAAATTGTCYTAATAAAATTCACAAATGACAGACAATGTAGAACAATAGACAGTGAAGAGGAAAGGCTTCTCTCTAGGTTAACTTCCTTAATGTGAACTTGTTTTGGGATGGCAAAACCAAAGCAGAGCTATTAAAACTCTTTCTTTAAGACATGTTTACCACTCCGTCATCACCATAACATAGGAGAGCTTCAGGCTTCACTAAAGGACAGTGACTCACGTGTTTAAACTACTTACAGACATGTGTAATCTGGACTGGAATTTGCAAAGCTGCCACAGGGCTTGGTGTGTTGCCTGCATTCTCCTCTAGGCGAGCCACGCGGATCTGTACATGCTGAACCCCCGAACTGGAATTAGCGTTTGGTAATCCACTTCCAGATTTGCCCTCCGAAAGCTGGTGACCTGGATTGTTTTTTTGGTTCTCATGAAGTTGTTTAAGACCCTTTATTAGCACTGAGAGAAAGAATATTCATTCTAAAGCATGCTGAAGTAGGGCATTTGAAATGCTACACGTGAGATTTAGACGAAAACAAAAAATCCTTCCAAAGTTGGAACCTGAATATTATAYCAGTATTTCAATAGAAATTTATTACACACATAAAAACATTTATAGTCAATTATCTAGTAAGCTTGATTTTCCTCAAGAAACCTAGATGCTTTAGGATGCTTGAGCAAAACAGAAAGCTGATACAGTTTTCARCCTCTAAGAACATGTACACTATCTTCCCAAGTTACAGTCAAGCCCCAGTATTGCTAGTTCTGTAGGGCTGCAATCAAAAATAAAACCTCCAATCTTGCAAAATATGGAAGCAGATTTGTTGAAGAGGTTGAGAAAAGTGCAGCTGGAAATAGGAAGCAAGAAAGAATTAATTGCTCAATGGCTACACTGCAATTCTTCATCTGCATTTGCAGAGAAAGTGGCTGATGGCTCCAATAAAATCACCTACTTCTGAGGTCCCACTGAGGGAGCRACCTGTGTAAGGCTGCAAAAACACAGGCCTCCGCTTTTCTAGTATTTAATACAGGGAACTGCTAAACATCTCCCACTCTTGACAGCATGAGCATTTTGTCTGGGGAATGGAAACATATATATCCTGCTGATTCAGCGATATTATATTATCAATTACKTGATGGAAGAGCTGTCCATTTATATGGCTTATGCCATATTGAGCATAACAGGACTACTCTCTCCACTGCAGCCTCCATGCATGACAAATATATAATCATGCTGACGACCAGCAGAAATGTCCATTAAATTATGCCTTTCATTATGACATATGATCTCCTCTGGGCCTTTTTTTTTTTCCTCTCCCCAAGACAGAGAAAAGAGGACTGAAGGTCATGGAGACTGAAATATCCTTTGGCTCAGGCACTAGTCTTTCTGGGCCAAAAATGAGAATGATTAGAAAGATCTGAGGACCTTTCCACTCCATTTCTTATCCGCCTCTCCATTGTGCAGCCAGTAACAGATCTACGTTCTCTCCACAAGTAAAAATCAGCACCTCAAACAGATTACATTTTAATGCTTTAAAGTTAACAGATCTAACCTGAGGTGATATTGCTAGACTGCAGATATATATTCTCTTCCAGTGGAAGAGGTCCTTACCCTTCATACCAAAGACCATTATCATCCAAGATCTGCCAGCTGAGCTGCTTATATACTTGCTCTCACCTCAGCCAAAATGAGGGGAATTGATAAAGTCTGTTTCAGTTGTATTTTTGGCTTGTTTTGGCTGCAACACCCAAGGACTGCTTGTAAGAGCAATTCAGCCAGCAGATCCAAGGGACYGGTAACTTCCAGCAAAGCAGTAATGCCCTCTTTCACTAACAATGCTGTAGGCAGACAACAAAATGCAGCCTTATTCCTTTGACATTTGTGAAGGGAGCTTTCAGAAGGAAAATGCACAACTAGTACRTTACCAGGGAATGAAACATCTTTGTGGTTTGCAATCTGTCTTTTAATGGTCCACCATTTACTCCGAAGCCACTGCGGTGAGCGGACACTACTCCATCCTTCAGCTAGTAAATCCCAATTGATGTCATTTTCATCAGAAACTTCAAGTTCCGCTATCCTGACAGGACATAGAAAAGATTAATCTGTTAGAAACTACCCTCCAGACCGGAAAGGGTGTTGCATATTTCTGGTCTTGTCACAGTAGCAGATGCAAAGTGGCATGCTATTGAATAGTCCACCAGAGCTCATGAATCAACATAGGCTTCCAAGGCTCCACGCTGCCAGAGGTCAAGCAGAATCATAAACAGAAGATGGACTAGAGCTGTTAGGTCATCCAGTCCATCTCCGTACCATGCAGGATTATTCTTCTTATTACGCATACATTAGGGCTTTGACCACATTTTTGTTAAGCATTCTAAACGATGGTACTTGTAACGTTTTTCTTTGGAAAATCATTCCCCAAACATCTCCAAGTCAGGAAGCACTTCTTGAGATTCACTCTCAACTTTCAGTTAATTAATTTCATGTTATGATACTTAAGTTACTTCTGTTTTCTCCTAAATAACACTCATCCGTCCTTAACATGGATTTTTGCCTCCTCTCAGATGCTCCTTAGCCAAAGCAGATGAAGTTAACCATAATATTAAACCGTTCCTCATAAATCAATCCCATCAGGCTCTACAGGTCAGGGACAGTCTTCACACAATTTTGGCAGATATTATGCACACATGGGATTCTATGAGAATCTATTTTAATTAGTTTTTGAATTAATAAATATCTCCGAATTGCCTCCTGGAGCAGATCAAAGAGACGTGTGCAGTGAGAAGGGAAAAAAATTTTGTGAAAGTTAAAAGTGCTCTTCACAAACCAAGCAATAGCACTGAATACTCTGGCTAGCTTGCTAGAAAAAAAAAAAGGGGGGGAGAGAGAGAGAAAAGCTACCTAAAAGTTACCCTAATGAATGAGTTCAGAATAACTGGACAGACCAAAACAATCTATTTGCATAGAAAAATTAAGAATTATAAGCAGCACATACTGAAATACACAATCAAGTTTCTCATTTTAAGTTCAAGTCATACAGTTTCAGGAAATTAGTGAACAGTGCTCTATAAATAATATYTAGATTCCCTACGTGTCTTGGCTTTTTATTCCCACCCAAAACTAAAAAAATCCACTGGCTAAAAAGTCTGAGTTAAAGGCATTCAAAATGGAAAGAGGACAAGAGAGATTAAAAGGTTTCCAAAGAGTTACTGAGCTTTTCACTACCAGGTTGCTAGATCAAATGTCGTCATCAAAGGCGCTGAAATCCAATCAGTGTTTGGTGGCCTACATGAAATTAATCTGCATTCTCAGTTTAGTTCTTTGTAGACAGATGTCCACATCAGAGAAACCACCACCACACTTGACCCTTGTTGGTCATCTCAGCAGAGAGGCCAAGGACTGAATGGGCAGGGAGACTGAACTACCCTCCAGTTTAGGGTTAGAAGCGCATTGGTGGGGCAACGTGTGGGGAGCTTGCACGGTCGCTGCCTGTGCTGTACCTGTTCTGTGGAATAAAGAAGACTTCAGTCTCCAGGGCTTTCAATCTGACACCTTTCACGAGCACTAAAATTCACTAAAAAAACAAAAAACAAAAAATATGTTCAATAATAAATCTCTGTGAACTGTAAACACAGCAGTGATTTTTGGAGGGTTCTAGAGTTTTTAGCATCTAAGAAACCAGCAAAAAGGACCCGAGTGGAATCCTACTAGCGTCACGTATTATGATCCTTCTAAAATAATTAAAAGGACAAACCTCAATATCAGATTTATTTCATCTTCCTTGGTCCACTCAGTTCCCCCACTTTGTTTCCAGTTGAGATAGTTGAGCCACTTAGAGCGGCACTGCTTTTCAGAGCGTGTTCCAACCCGTTCTGCTACGGCAGCCCACGATACACCTTGTGTGACAATGTCACCTGGTTCTGTGCTAGTTAGCTCATGCACTACTTCYGCAAGTCTTTTTTCTTCTTCTTCTGTCCACTTCCCTGAAAGAGAGAAAAGCCCTCCAAGTTAACCCTCCAGTGCCATCTGGAGATCTGATCCATAACATGTGAACAGACATTTATCCTCACTGTACTTTATTCAAAATTAAAGTATTGAGTTGTGCAGAAGATCTGACCGTTTTTACTAACAATTTACATTGTATTCATCCTTGTTTAACAGATGCATAATTCCTTTGTTCTGCTGTCAATTCCTTTCTCTCCCCTTCCTCTTTCGTACGGAAGAATTCACACAGATCTTGCCAAAATACTGACCAAAGCAAACTGGTCTAAGCTACCTGAACTATAGTATTTGAAGTAAACTAACTATGTAAAAGCTTAGTTTACAGTAACTACATGAGGTCTGACTAAATTTTTCTTCCACTTGGTGATACATACATTTCAAAATAAATAATACTTTACTCCTAAAGCTGTTTCCTGACACCTCAATATTCAGTACTTGCCTATTAACATTCAGTGCAAAAAGAAGCACTTTTTAATCCACCTCAATAAAATATGTTCCAGTAGCATTATCATATGATGGATAATGGACTGCAAAATTAAACTAGGCTTTCTGATCCTTAAGAAAGGAAAATACCAAATCCCATACCACATATGTTCCTAAAAYGTTTCCAGATTTCACATTATAACTTACATAGTTCAGTAACACACCTCTGAAAACACCACTGACAAAGGCAAAGGTGACAGTTTTAACTAGAACAGCTATTACTGACACCAGCATTTACCTCACCTGTGTTGCAGGTGTCCTTCATCAATCTACACCGATCTTTTACAGATGAAGCACTTCTCCCCAGTGCAGCTCCTATTGTGGCCCAATCATTACCATGCTTTATTCTCAGCCTAAATGAAAACAAGCTCATTAGCATTACACCCTTTATGAGAACACCAAAATACCRATTCACCCTCTAACAGAAACAGTTTATAGACCGAAGAACGGAACGGGGAGTCACTGTGATACTACCATATGCTTAATCTATTTCCTGTCAACACCGCTAATTTTTCCATTTGTTTCAGAAAGTCYTTTCGGCTTGCTAAGCCCCAGGATGCTCATTTCTAAAATGTGTATGAAAACATTTGTCTTGTAAGGCTTAGCTACTGTGTTAAATATAAAATAATATATTATTATATTTATAATATAAATATTTGAGRGGGAATTTCTTCCCTGTGAGAATGACGGAGCACTGGMMCAGGTTGCCCAGAGAGGTTGTGGAGTCTCCYTCTCTGGAGATCTTCAAGGCCYGCCTGGATGCAACCCTGTGTAACATGCTCTAGGTGACCCTGCTGAGCGGGGAGTTGGGCTAGATGATCTCCAGAGGTCCCTTCCAACTTTACTGATTCTGTGATTCTATGATAAATATGTAGATAAAAATGCAACAACCATTCTGTACAAGTTCCTCAAGGAATTTCAGATGGTATACAGCTTATCTAAGAAACCTAAATAATGCCTGCTGAAAACACAGGCATCCTACAATGCAAATGAGATAAAACACTGTATAATCACGTTCATAATATTATTTTCCTTCTACACATCTTAACATAYTGACTCATGATTTATTTATTATGATACATCTGGTACAACAGGTACCTTGTAAGTCACACAAACTTCAGCTAAACTGATATCCAAACAAATCCATCAAAACAACATAGTATACTTTTTTTTTTCCTCCAGTGTAACACAATTTTTTCAAATTGGTCAAACCAAAAAAGCTGCAAGAGGACATAAAACTTGCAGCTCCTGACTTGATCTGGCAGATTCACAGTAAAATCAAAGAGCCTTATTGGCAGCTTACAAATCTCTCTAAGACTTGATAGGGAAATCCTGCCCTTGATCTGCAACTTGCTTTAGAAATAACCTTTGTTTAGGTTTTCTAAAGAAAGTAGACTTCCATTTTTCACAAACAACCACATWCGGGCTTGTAAAAACCTGAAACATTACTGGATTCAATACAAGGCTTGTATAAAAGCTTTGTTGCATGTCACCTAAGTCCTGAATTCATACTATCATATATACAAAGTAATCAGAAAGTAGGTGTCATTTCTCTTCAGATTAAAGTGACCAYTGTTTTCTGATAGAGTTAGAGCAGTCAAATTGACCTGTGACTTTTCAGTGATTTTATATAAAGAAACCTGTAAAAACTATTCAAGTTGTTAAACAGAACTTTAGTACCATGATTTACTTAATAAAAAGACTTACTCTTTGAGCTTTTCAATTTCCTCAGGTGTATACCTAAGCAGCAAGTAAATAAAAAGATATTATTTTATATAAAAAGCATAAAGCACAAATATTTTTATTAGCCACAATTTACACATTTGATTACCACAAAAGATTAAGGAATTTTAACYATATGAAAAAAATCTGACTGAATACTTGCAAAGAACGTGAAGAACAAGTTCTGTTTTTCCTATTAATACATTTCTAAAGTTATCTGTTCTAAGGTCCTTCCCATTTACCAGTAAGATTCCTCATCCTCAGTGAACTTACTCCTAARAACATGATTAGTCTCTTAAACAAACAGCTCTTTTCCTCCTGTTTCAAGTTTATAATCACCATAAGGTTGAAYTTACATTAAAAATAATAATTAAAAAAATCAGCATTGAAATGACATTTTTAACCTTTATGTATCTTGAAAAACTATAAGCTAAACTACCAGCACTATACACACTGCTTTACACATGGGGAAGCTAAGGGCACACAGATTAAGAGCAATTAGCTGAAGGGCTGAAGGTCACAGTTCTCAAAACACACTAGACTTCGGCAGATAACCCAGCTTGTCTCAAGAACTTCTAACTGCATCAGAAACCCCTCTGCTTTTTCTATAAATAAATAAATAAATAAAATTGTTTAAGGCAGTTATTTTCAGGGCTGATCAAGCCTTGATCCTACATAACAGATTTGCTCTTGAGACATTCAACCCTCATTTGAGCAGGCTGGAGTTCTTCTGTTTCCCCAGAACTGCTGTCTTGCAATTCTGAATAAATGACAACACAGGTAGAGAAAGCCATTTCTTGGCAGAATTCACCCGAGGTCARTTATGATCGGGAAGCGCTAGGTCTGCTTGGCTGCAATCCTCTGTCTCACATATCATGTGTCAAACATTAAATACATGGCCCTACTCATACCAATAAAAACATGCAGCATTAGAAGTTGTCATACTTTCCAACATGGTTTCTGTCGTCATACATGCGAAGAACTCTTCTATAAACAGCAAAGAGAGGCCGATTCAAACCCCAAGCTATTGTCCTGTAGAAATCTTTTCTCTCATCTTTTGACATCTCAAATATAATTTCAGTGGCGTCTTTTATTCCACGAGCCTAGAGGAAAGCATTAAGAAAAATCTTAAATCCAAAAAACAAGAGTAAAATATTTAAGAACTCAAGTCCAGTACACCATTACRCAATTTTCTATGTATTTCAAATACTAAAATCCAAAATTTAAACTAAAGGAGKATTTATGGATTTAGTTACATCAAATATAGAGCCCTGAACATTAATTTTCTTCCACCACAGTTCAAGTATACACGGAGGCTCTAATTTTCATTCATATTTAAAAAAAAATTCAAAAGTGTATTTTGTCATCAAAAGTTGAGTGTCATTTAGAACATCATGGAAAATATATTTTGGTGGTATTAGCCTGGGGTCATACAATGGAAAGTTGTGAAATAGTTTTAAGTCAATTTGTTACATAATTACTTACTGTTTATCTGAAAAGATTTTTTTCTAATTAAACTACTCTTCTGTTCTGATGGAAACATTTCGGCTTTAACTAAAAATCACTACATTCTAATTACTCAAAGCAGTAAAACTCACTCCAAAAGACAAGAAAACAGATAAATGGAAAAACATGATAAATTTGGACAACATCTGTATTAGTCAAGAATCAGTAGGAGTTCGACAAGTTATCCAGCTAGCTTAGAAAAGTTTATCTAGATTTTTAAAAAGTATTATTAGTGAATGATTTTGTGGCAGAAACTCTAATATACATGTGGGCAGGTGCACACGTTTCCACAACTAATACTTAGATTTTTACATGTATACTAATGAAGGCTGAATTCAGGTGTGTAAGTGTGATTTGTTTTTTTTGTTTTTTCTTTTTGACCCTCAGGTGAAGCATAGTGAATCTATAATAGTTGGGCTGTATTTTCAGTTATAAGCCTATCATATCACAAGTAAATATGACTTAAGGGCATTTACCACTTTTTAGCATGTTAAATGCATGACTATTTCTACATTGAACCCTGATACTGACATATTAGGGGAAAGAAAACAGATACAGACATCCTCTTAGTGTAGCTAACAAATGCAGGTATTAACACACTGGCAAAGGAGTTTGGAAGTCAAAATCAAGTTTTTGTATGGAAAAGCAGCTCTATCACCAGTGCAACCTTTTTCTCCTGCCTTTACCACAAATTTTATGAATGATATATATTCAAAAAGAGAGTTCAAACCACTTGAGTATACAAGTATGAAATTTTAGAACGTATTATACTCAGTACACAAATTAAGAGCAGAGTCACATTCAAATAAGGTCTTAAATCCTGTGTATGGATAAAATTATCTTAYGAATGAGGAATGACTATTTGTATTATGAACTTTTCAGAATCATTTATTTGCACRTTCTGGGAAGTACTAAAGAAAGTTGCTATCAGGAGCTGCATAACCACTCCAACTGGCAGATAACATACTCCAACACATACCTTTAAATAACGTTCAATGTTACTCATCAAAATGTCAATTTCTTCCTTCGACCACATCCCCTGCTTCCACTTATGGCCTTAAAATAGAAAAAACAAACTAATTATCATAACGAAGGTTAGCAAAATGGAAGAAATCAGAAAACACAAAYCTCTTACTATTGCAATTAAAGAAAAAAGAGTAGTAATTTTAGTTACTTAAATTAACTAGGATTAATTCAAAACAGAGGCTAGTTCAGAACTGATGAACAATTCTCAGTAACAGCTAACTTCAAGTGTTTAAATAATCTGAGTCAAACCCCTCCTCAAAACCGTATGTTTTTTTAAAATAGAACACTAATTTTTCTATGTGCTGTCATGTCACATATTCAGGCTTTCTCTTCAGCCACAGAGACTAGAAAAATTCTGTTTAAAGTGACAGCCAAAATTCTCATTACTCAAATGATTCCAGAAGATGGAACTTAAAAGCAAATGTAACTCATAATATTACTTGAAAAAACAGCAACATGGTGGGGTTYTCTTATAAACCTTATCATTTCCCAACACTTGAGTAGTGCAACTTACTGTACTTTTTGCAGAGATAAGTGTTCTACCTAGTCTGATAAGCTGGGCAGAGAAGGGAGGCTGGACTAGATGATCCCCAGAGGTCCCTTCCAGCCTTACTGATTCTGTGATTCTCTGTCTCTTTTTTTGTACTGGGAATAGTTCTCAGTGGTCATAGTCAAGAGGAAAAAAAATCATGTTGAGTGTTTTATTTCTCAAATAGAAGTGCAACTCAATAAAGGCAAACCTTATGTTTCATCTCTGTCTATGCCCTTCGTAACTTCAATGCCAGCTAAACTTTAAAATCAAAACCAATTAACTTCTACTCAAAAAGAAAGTTTTGAATGTAAGATCTGTCAACAAAAATTAAAAAACTCTTCTCCCYTGAATTTATATTTAGGCTCCTCTTTTTTTCCCCCTTCATGATCATACCAAATTTATTAGTAAAACATCACTTACAATTAAGATTATGCTGGTGACCCAGTTTACATATTGGTGAGTGCTGGCTATCTGCCCATCTCTGCTCAGAAAATCAGGGTACTTCCTTCTCAGCCTGCTAATTACCAGAGCAGAGAGGCAGTATACACCAAAGAGACTGTTTACTTAAATCCAATTATAATGAAAAGTACAAGCATTATTGCTAATGCTCGCCAACTGATGGGAGAAAATTCTTCCCTTGTGCCTGACAGCTCCAATCTCTTCTTCCAAAGCTACAYAGGCAGAAAAATAAACAACCGGTTATTACAGCTGTGTTTTACGCTTCCATCCAAGTCTGATCTGACTTAAAGAAAAACTCCTACTCTTTACATATTCTCATACTCTTTAATAATCAACTATTTCAGGAAAGGAAGTATATTTTGCCTTTTAAATACTTGCCTATTCAGAGATAATATTATTATAACACAGTTCTTGAAAATAAGATTTCTATCATCTGGAGACTACCATCAAAMTGACGAATTCTTGCAACACGTGCCAAGCTATTAGCAACTCTAAAAGGAGATACATACTGGGATTYCTCCACAGCTGATCTCTGATAGAGCATGGAGACGCCAAGAAAGGTGCAGTTAGTATGGTTCTTCAAATATCTTTCTAGGCATGATTTAATGGAAAGATCTTCCTAGTATTCATCTCTCAATTACAATCCCTAGATTTATTACCCTCATTTATTCACAACTGTAAATACCACTTGTGGTTTATGGTCACTTAATAAGCCCATGAGAAGACTACAGAAGCAACAAACACATCAAATAGGCCACCAAGACACATGCAAACACTCATTTCTCTGCCAAGCCACCAGTATGTGCTCCTTCAGGAGCAGCCAAGAATGTGCTGCTCCCAACCAGCATATGAAGTGTTTTGCCAGTGGCTATCAAACAAGATTACAGTGACCCCGCTCTGCCTCTCATCCTAAAGCAAGCCAACTATAGCAAAACGGTTTCTCACTTACTCTACTCTAGCTGTCTCAGTCCTTTAATGCAAAGGAGTGTCTTTGCTGTTCTACCTCTCCCACAGTCCCTGGACTGAACAAACGKCTCAGAACCTCTATAAATCTAATAAATAAGAAGGATGGAGAAAATAGGGGGAAATTRTTGCCTATTAAGAGCGGCTGTGCACACTTGGGATCAGTGAGTAAAACAGACACACGAAACTGGTCAGCTCCTTTCCTCAGTATTTCCCGTATTCAAAACACAGAAGCTGTAAGCCTCACTCAAATTTTTTCAGTGACTGCAGCACACTCAGCCCTCTGGAGCAGAACTGATTGGGTAAGAGAGAATTTTATTCTAGGAGGGAAAATCATTTTTCCCTTAGCTTTACAAAAAAAACCAAGGTCTTGCTTTGGACTGATTGAGAGAGATTTTCAATTTTATTTTCCTASAAAAAAGGCAAGGTCAGGGTAAGAAAAACAGCCGAGAGACTASGGAAGAGATAAGAAGTCTTCATTTGAAACTAAGCTGTTTCCCCATGTTTAAAAAGCACCCTATCTTCCTCTGGGGAGGAAAAAAAAAAAAACACTCTAAAATTCAGTGACTACTACATGATTGCATGGATACACTTTGAAAAGGTTGATGGGGTGGTAGTTTTAGTAGTAGCAGTGACTATTTCAGTAGACTCTGGTCTGCATAATCCCAGCTCTTTCTGAGCCGACTCCACTGCTGAAACTGTTTAGCATGAATCACAAGAACAGTAGCTGGTCTAATAAGCCCTATGTAGAGGAAAGATTCATTAACCTGAGCATAGATTAATCTTTCATGGTATGCTTCCCCTCTGACTGGAGCTTCCTACCACCCAACTAGATCAAAAGATCAAGATCGTTAGATTAGCTGGAGCAAATGTAAAACCATCTGCACCATCTGTGTGAACATATCAAGTGTGACAGTTCTCCATCATGGCCACTGCAATCACTATCGCTACTGGAAGTACTACAGCACCCTCATTCCAAGTTTATCTGGAGTTCAAACTTTCACCTTGCATACAAAGTATAACAGTGATGATGAGGATTTAACACATTAGATCTCTTACTAGTTTCAGATCTCGTCTGTTTAAATATTTTCACTAAAAAAGCTAGGCCAGAGATTACTTTATGCAAACTCCAAAATATTCTCTGAGGCATCTGTAACAGCTTACCTTGTTATTGTGGAAGAATTTCATTTTAAGTACCCTACCTTTATTTGTTAGGGAATCTTTGTCCTCTTTGGTTGTGAACCAGGCTTGACTAACAGCAGACACTTCTTCATTGCCCATTGGGGAAATTTCATCCAGCTGTTCATTCTGAAGAATCTTGAAAATACAATTAAATTTAGTGAGTTCTAGTCAGATCTTCAGTTCATTCTCATACCTTGCATTTCATATGAAGATATAATTTGAAAGAAAAAGAATTCATCACACCAAGTCACCTTGCTGTGGGCTGAAAACCTGCCATTTTTTTAAGAAATGGGATTACAAGTACATCCTTCTGTCTTAAAAGTAAGTAAACGAGTAAGACTTAGCATCTTAACATATAGCCATTCCAAGAACTAATCAGATAACATTTGTTCATCCTGTTCAAAATACAGTGTATACAAAGAGTCTCACTGGCTTCAGTGGAAATAGGACTGTGTCCAGCACCTCCAGTATAGAAATTGAAACAGAAAACCCACAAGAAGAACAAAATGCAACTGTTAGAATTGTTGACAAGAAAAAGAACATTCAGACCTGTTATAAAGCCCAATTTGTACTCAAAGAACTACAGAAATAACAGATAAACTTCTCYAATTTCTATGCGGATTATCACAGAACAAATAACAAGCCTTGGAGGGTTACATCTACTACTGTTTATTACATTACTCTTTGGGCAGGAAATTATACTACAAATCATCTCTTTCACATAAAAAATGATTCAACTGCGCTTTTATAGAGCATCATTTTACAAAACAGATCTGCATTCAAACACATCAGTTTCATACTAAATACACYCAATCATTTAGTAAGCCCTTTCTGTTTATTTCCCTTTTATTTTAATTTAAATTAAAAAAATGTAAAATAGGTCAATTTTGAAGTTTTACTGTACCTGAATTTGAGTAACGGTTCCTTCATTAATCTCATCTTCAGCTACCTCGGTGGTAGCAGTCATGGTCACCTCAAAGCTCTGATCATTTTCTGAAACTTCGGAACAAATTAGTTGTGTACATTACTCTTAGAACATCTGTAATGTTATAATATTTTTGTTTATGTTATAAAACCTACAACATAGGTTTTATAAATTATTATCTTTGCAATGAAAATTTTTAGTGATTTTACTTGGTATTTATTTATTGACATAGTAAAATCACCAGACGATTATCAATACTTGTTTTTCATAAAAATTAAATAAGGGTTTAAAAACACTGTTTTACTTTTGACTATAACTAAGAGCTAATGTAAATAAATAACAAACAAATAAATAAAAGCTACCTGAATTAAAGACTCTTAGGTGCTACAATAGTTCTGTATTAGTGCTTCTTTTCTAGCCATATCTTCATTATTTTCTAATTACTAAACTTTCCAATCTTTTGGCAGCATTCTTTCTCCCCCAGTACTTTTTTTCCCCCTAGCTTCAACATGATGATTCATTTACCTCTAAAGTGTTTATGTTAAGTTCTACTAAATAAACAGTCACTCTATGTGTTGTAAATAGATATTTTGACTTGCTAGATCTGTTTTCCCTTCTGTTTGAGAAATTTTATTAAACTAAACACAGTATTTGATGAAATTCCTAAGTTTCAAATTCACCACTCCACTYACCCTTTGCACTACAGCAATCTATACCTTAAAAAGGTTATGTGTTTACAATAGATATATGATTTTTCTTAGTATTTTAAAACATGGAAATACTAACTATACTGTTTTATCATTAAGAAATTAATCTCACAAGCTCTTTGCAAGAGTACAGCATTTACTTTGCTGCTCATTCACCTATCTTTCAACTTGTGCAATGCACCTTTGCCTGCATATCTACGTCTGATGCAGGTTTATTTCACTGGCACTGCACAGAGACAGATTGCTGCAAAAACATCCAAGGCTCATGAGAGACAAAGGTGATACACAAATTCAAGTTATCAACAAAATTTTAMAAACATGCAAAATATTAAATGTGACCAAAAGAACCCATTTTTCACATTTACCAACAAAAACATTTGCTATAAAAGCACATAAACTTACAACAACTTACTTGGAACTGCAACAACAGAAATGCATGGAGTGGAGTCATCAAGACTCTGATCATCCTCTGATAAGCAAAGCCTCTTGTGTGGAGGTTCAGTGCTGTCTTCAGAGTCTACTTCATCAGCTTCTAAAAACAAAAGTATATGCAGGTCACTTTCTGTTAACAAAGAGGAGCTCTTGAAATAAATCCAGCAACAATAACAAAAACAAAAGGTAAAAGCAAAGGCGATAAGCTGGTTCAGAGCTTTACTGCTGCCCAGGATCTAAGCATAAATTATGGACAATAACAGCTCATGTGCTTTCTTCAATGTGTGTGTATATATTATATATAAAAATATATTAATATACAAATATATAAAACAATGTGTGTGTTTCTGTATATACATACATACATATATATATATATATATATATATATATATATACACATATTTAAATCTCAGAAAACATATATGCCATTCACAATCCACTATCCTTTCAACTTATCTCTCTGCCATGTAAACCTTAAGTCTGCACAAACTTGGGTATGTGCTCAGTTCTAATAATCTATTTCCACTGAAACAAATCAGGATAGGTATATCCTTAAAGTCAGGCACATAAGTTATTTTCTGATCCAATTTGACACTTTATCCTCCTTTAAACTCAGACAGAATAAAGCCCAGCTCAGAAAACAAACAGAATCCAAATATCTGCGCAAAGGCCACAGAGCCCAGGAAGTACAATAGCTGTATCAATAAAAAGAGATGAAAAATGCTATGAAATACAACTATATACCATTTTGAGGGCAATGAAGTATAAGATTCCCTTCAGTGTCCTGGGTCAAAGTCACAGAGTTCACGGTTTCTACTGTCACTGTGTCAGACTCCTCTTCAACTGTGCTCATACTCAAACCTGAAAGAGTAATACACAGGTTACTTTTCTTTCATCCAGCTGCCACTCTGATTGTGCACAATGCCATCTGCTTTATTTCAAAGCATCAGTATAAACTCTCATACAGAATGATGAATCTCTATTCCATTATTTCACATCAGCAATTCCGGGGCTTAAGAAGTTTAGCCACTGCTACTTTTCCTGCATACTTACACATCATGTAGAGTAATATCAGATGGTTTCAAAGGTATTTATCCAACTAAAAATATTACCTAAAATTCAAGAGCATTTGCCATCTTCATGGGACAGAAGACACCCAAGAGTATGGAAAGGATCTTTTGTAATAGTTTGCTTGAATTTGCAAGTTCGGACTATAAAAAGGAAGGACCTTGCAGCTGATATAATCACATTTCCAGTCCACACAGGATTACTTCTTGCAGTACAATTTGTATTGATTTGTCCAATTTTACCATTTCAGCAATTATGCTTCCAGTGGCTTCCTCTTAAGAGACTCTCTGTGCCAAGTAGTTCAGCAGGACAGCATCTGTACCAGTTGACAGATAAACAAGTTTCAAGTATAAGAGATCATTCAACACTAACACAGTTCCCTGTCAGTCAGAATGGATTTCCAGTTGTTGGAATTTAACCTATCATTTCTCTTTATGCCCCTCMAGCTCTCTCTCAAATCTTACTCACTGCATCCTTTTCATGCCACTGACTTCAATCGTTCCTTTTCCAAATTAAATATAACTAGTTTTTTATGTATAAACAACTGCTTCTGCTGCATTTCTCCATTCCCTCCCTCTTTATTCCACACTTTTGAGTAATGCAGTCCCTCAAATTAATGTTCTAGCTGCAGGCACATGAAATCACTGTTGCGAAAGATAGCAGCATCCCTGGTACACAATACAGTCTTAAACAGGCTGCACGACTCTACACTGACCGATGCACTTAAGCAAATATTCTAAGAATGTTATTAACACGCTGTTCTTGTCTCTTACTCCTGTTTCTCTACTTTGTGTTTAATCTACTGCTTTACATTATTTTTACAAACCTATGCTATGACTCTGTCAGTGTTTTTAAGTTTTCTACATCTTCTCATATTATTTATCACTTTAGTATTTGTAACATTTCTCATTTGATAGTTTTCCCATAATATAACCTTCTAAGGCCAGCCAGGACTGAGAATGTTTTGGTAATGTTATACTGTTTAAACCTGCATTCTTTATAGATTGAATAAATAACTTATGAATGCTATTTTTTTTTAACCATTGAAACAATATGAGCAACAGAAAACCTGGATGCAAGCACTAGCCAGAATAATAAATTACTAAAAAAATCAGTTATCTGGGGTAGGCAGTATATGCTGATATCAGTGAGCTACAGCAATACTTCTGATAATCTCACAAATACTATGAAGAAACCCAATATATTACTAGCCTATAAGAATTTCGATTTAAACTAGCACTGCTAGCTAATTTTGAAAAATAGTCTGCATACCTCAAATACAAAGAAATGTAAGTTCTGTTGCAGCAGAGGATAAATAAAACTACATTTAAAATATTCAGAACCTTTGCAAAGATCTCATCACCTTTGAGCACTTGGACTCGGCAAATCTGCCTTTCACAGAGCTTTGTAAGAAGAAAATAAAACAAAGAACATATCACCTATTTCTCCTTTAAGTTCTTTCTAGTCTTTTTTCTGTGTTTTTCAGAGATCAACAATAGGAAAAAAATACTTATAACTTTGTTTAATGCTAAGGTAGTGCCATCAAAAATTTTAATTTATATCTCAAAAAATAATTGATAATAATTTTAAGAATCACAATTATCTTCAATGTAGCAGGTAGAGATATCCGTACAGCCGTCCACTTGTACACAAAATGTAAAACTCTTATTTTACATCACCTGCGTAACGTTAACAATACTGCTTTGGCAGGAAATGATTTCATTTTTAATTAGAAAACATGTTCTTTGGTATTGAGGATTCCTAGCAAGAGCAGTATTTTCTTGGAAAGATAAAGACTACTGTTAGTCTTCTAAGTAAAATTACTTATCACCTCCCAAGCTTGATGAAGATTTGGCATTTCTTTGAGCACTTGTAGTGACTGATTTCTAGAATGAAGTGATATTATACTTCTGAACATTTCAAAAAAAAAAATCAGATACTGTTAAGATTTTAAATCAGAGGATTGTCAAACTTACTTTAATCATCTACCATCAGTAACAGTTCTTTGCCACATGCAAGCGTAAGAGGAAACCACCTCCTTGTGATTCATCTGCTTATGAGTTTTATAGCCTCTGCCCTATTTATTCTTTACTAGTATGCTTTACCCCTATATAACTAATGTCTCCTGCATGGCTATAACACTGATTTTAAAGAACCAGAAGAGACATCCATAACTCTAAAGGAGAAGAAACTTAAACTGTTATAGCTAAATGAGCAGACTGCAATTTCTTCGACCTAATTCCGAGCTGTTCATTTAATTTCTTGAGAGTTAACAAATTGGACAGTTCTAGAGGACAAACAGAAATAGGAAAGATTCTCTTTTTCATGTTTATGCATGCACTTTCTGGATAACTTTTATTATGAGGAACACTGTAGCAAACTCCCAGCAAAGTTATGAAATGCCAGAGATTATTCCTCTTGAATTATATGTGAACAGCTATTGACAAAACATATTTCTCCAACAATTTGCTGAAAGAATCTATTTTTGCTCTTACCACTATGAAAGCTTGAAAGATAGGAAAATTTATTTTTTTAAAACAATTTATGTCAATCATGTATTTCAGCTAAAGCACATTTTTATCTATCTAGAAACAGAGGAGACTATAGTACCACCAACAGCAGAAGTTGCAGAATATGCAGAATAGCATTCTTTCTTTTACTGAAAGAATCCTGAAAACTGAAAGATAGATAAAACTGACAGAAAGATAACAAAGCTGGACATTTTTTTTTTATCAGTTACTCAAGACTTGTTGATAATTAAAGAGGAATATGCTTACAGGAATAGGTTCCCAATTCAAAACCACAGAGTAATTGGGCTTATCTGTTTTGCATTTTCTCCCTCGCTGGTTCTCCATGTTAAGAGAGAGATGGATACAGCACGGGAGGGGTCCATACTTCCAAACCTGAACTGTCCATGGGAGAGAGGAGAAGGAAAAAAAAAAAAAAGAGAGAGAGAGAGAGATGCCATGCTCAGTGCATAGCTGCTACACTGTCACTTCCATACAAAATAGCTATAACAGGACTCTAAATTATGCAACAATACAAGGCAGTGCATCCAACAGCGCTGATCTGTCTGATCAAGTTAAAAATCCCTACAGAGATCTGCTTGAGATTCCAGCTACTCCTTCTAAAACACCAGAAAACTGTGCACAGCACATTCTCCAAGGAACGGACTTTTCCAAAGAAGGAAACACTCCTCAAATGTAAATCTAGGACCAAGAAGGATTTCGTAACTTTTTGTCAGTCTCCCAAGAGCAGTTTATTCCAATGCTAAGATGAAATAACAGATAAGAGCCAACAGTAAGTGCAGGCTCTCCAAAAAAAGACAATTTTGTTCTATGCCAGACATTTGAGATTTAGAATATTTTAAGTTTTCCAAGTTAAGGTAATAATCACAACCAAGCCGTGAAAAAAATGAATACAGGCCAAGTCCTTGACTTCAGTGGAAAAATTCCCATCAACTTTAATGGGTGTGGAGTGGACCTGAGTCGAAAACTCTGACTGCAAAAAACAAGAGCCAAGTCAAAGTCAAATGCATGTTTTAGACATTACTTTTATTCATTAAACTACAAAAATACAAGAAAAACAGAAAGAAACAAAGAAAATTACTCTTTCAAGACACAGTTAGACCAGGACAAGAGCCCTAACCCCTGAAGAAATAGATTAGTGACTGAATGGTGAGAACAAAAGAAAAAAAAAATCTTGCACTACTGTGGAGGTTACTTCTGCTTGAATACGAAACGATCTCCAGATCCTATGAAGATCACTATTTTCCAGTTGAGTAATGACGGCACCACCATGTATGCTGGAGATCTATTGCATATATAACAGAGTCACTTGAAGCTTAGGATGAGTGCATTGAAGAATGCAAAGTGCAGCTGCAGGAGACAACACCCTCTAACGCAGGCTTCTTCGGGACTGACTGCAGGGACACTGTACTTGCTGGTTGTCCTTGATTTATCACAGGATGACAGCGGAAGCCACACTAAACAATGCTGTACCACTGCAAAGGTCTTTTAGTACGTGTCACGTAAATCGCATTTAATACAAACACCTGCACATCCACTATTGAAAAAGTTAACTACACAAACTTAATGATAGCTTATAGTTCTTAATTACTGGAAATTAAGACAATAGTCTCTCTATCTCCAAAACATCACCTTTTCATAAATCCACTGAAGGTGTCTGTTGTTGAAAATGCATTGTTCTCTATTTGAAACAGAAAGGCTACTCCTTTCATTCTAAATGTATGCCCCAAAACACTTTTAGCACTAAATTCAAGCACACTGTCCAAAAACCACAAGTCTGCTACTAATGTTAGCTTGTGGGAGAAGGGAACACATTGCTGTATGCACATACACTAACACTGTGGATGGGTATTAAGAAATGCAGCGGAGATAGCATGTTGATAACTTAGAAATTTATGTAAATTTAACATGCACTTCTTGCATTGTTAGATTTCAGGGTTTATTTACCTATTTAGCCAAACTTAACATCTTTAAGAGTTAATTATAACTTAGGTTTCTACGTGCAACCTAATAGATAAAGTATTTTGCCTAAAAGTATCATTAATATATAATTCCAATTATATAGTTTTCCAGGGCAACTATTCACCAATACCATATAATACAGCAGTTCTTATTTGTTTTTGGAAACATGAAGCAGATTTAGGGGAAAAAAAAGATAATTTTATACTAAGTTGCAAAAAATGAATATTTTGATATAAAATTTTTACAATTCTAAATCACAGGACGATGGGCTCAAATGTTCTGTGAGCAGTTCTATACACTTCTAAGAAATATTAATTTTACCCTTGCAGATACAGTTGTCCTAATTCCTAGTTATTAGCAGAATGTCTTGTATAGTCTGCTGTGGACTGCTGCAAATCTTTTAAAATACCTCCATGCAGCTGTATTAAAGGCCATGCAGAAGTGTATTTCACTAAATTCTGTAATAAGCAAAAATTGAGGTTTATTGAGAGGTTACCATCTATTAAACAGGAAAAATCTTATTGGAAGCACTTGGATTTCACTGTATTTATTCAAAACTAACACAATGGAAACAAAGTGATTACATGACCCCAGGTACCTTATATTTAAGGAAGCCCAAAATGTTTAGTGTATTCTATACCTTGTTTCTTATGTAGTCAACACTTAAGTCACAATCAGGAGTTTTTAACAACTCAGCACCAATTTGCTTGTTACTATTTAACAAAACACCTTCTTGCCACATCAAGTAAGTTTGATTCATATCTGAAAATCATTACAAAAGAATTCTCTTAAACAGCTGCAACAACAGATGCAAGAGGGGGACCCTTCCGACAGATTTCAAACAAAAGGACCCAAAGCCTGGAGTTCAATATATAAAAAGATTTATTAAACGGTATCAGTATGAGATTACAGGCCTGTAAGAACAGGTACATTCTACTTATCAATGATATTTAGAGCAGTGGGCTATCAGAGAAATGGAAGATATGGAAGAGACACAATGGGGTAAACTGTTCTGATTTGCATCAATGTAAATTTTGCAGAACTCCATGAATTCGAGCCCACCCGCCGATATTTTAATAAAAAGCAGTAAGCATGCCTTAAATGTCACACAAGGGGAAAAAGGTGCTACCTATTCCAGAAGAAATAATATAGAAAATTAAACCTACAGTTTTTCTCCTTCATAATAAAAAATGGATCTCAGGCACAAGGTTTCAGGTGTGGATAAAATCTTGGTAAGACTGATATGTACAAAAATACAAAGAAAAAGAAAATATTTAAATGCAGTTGCATTGTAAGCATTCCAATTACCTCTTCACCTTTATAATAGGCAAAATTTAGCATGTAATAAATATGAGCAGCTGATTGGTATCTTAATAGTAAAACGCATGATGAGACTGAGAGAAATCCGCAGCTCTGCTGCTTTCTGATGGATGAACACAGAATTAACTCTCACAAATGTGAACGAGACTATCATAAACAGTAAGATACAGTATGGACATATGTAAGTGTTTTGAAAGTCTTTATGTTTGATACATTTTATAATTTTTAATGGTTAAGATGAAATCTGCATTTCAGAAGCCCTCTAATTAAGGAGCTTTATTTAACATTCAATCACTTAGGTAAACCATCAAATATGATAACGAAACTTTCAGCAATTGTCCAGAAAAAAGCAAGCACTAAGTTCTTGTCATAATCTCTGTCAATCCAGATGAGTATAGTCAAAATGTAATGAGATGTTTCCACCTCATTATGAACGCTACATCATCTACTTTTCTAAGACAGTTTCACCTATGCTATCAAGAAACCTAATGCCAAGCAGTGCTAACAAAGAACATTTTCTGGATTACTTCAACACTTCAGCACCCAGGTGGCACTGAATAGGGATCACTATGCCTAAGTGCGTATCTGTCAGGTCAAGAGATGCAGTGTAAGGCACAAACTTGCATTTCTCAAAAAAAAAA
>NW_028185038.1:12398813-12441145 GCF_003343005.1 Rhea americana | reverse complement strand
GGGCCGCGGCGCAGCGGCCTGCCCCGAAGCGGGGCTCCCTGCTCCCCGCCCGGGACCCTCTGTCCACCCGAGCTTCCTGCGTGGCTGCCGCCTCCCCGCCCCTCCCCAAATTGGCCAGCTACCCGAATTGAGCCTCAAAGTCCAGCATAAAGAAGCAAACCCTTTCGTCTGGCCTTCTGCCCACTTCTCAAGAAGTTGCTGTGGATGCAGAGACCCAGTTTTGGCCCCAAATCGAGATGAGGCCCCTTTCCATGCCCTTCTTGCGAGAGCATGTGYGCCGAGGAGGGATTGCCCTTTTCCTTCCAAAAGACTTCCCTGTGGTAAATGTATGGAAAAAGTTCAGGAAAATGGTAAAGGTCCTTCTTTACCAAACCTCCCTGGGCTAGCTTGAACAGATGCCCATGTGGTCACTTACTAAATGCTGAAGAAATGCGTGTTTTCCTGTACTGTGCGTGCTTTGAGATGCCGCTGGTGGAAACAGAACTGCACGTGGAAGAACTGCTCTGTGGAAAAGCCGGAAGGGGAGACATGGGTTGTAACCATTAAAGCTTCCCAAGTTTTCCCAGACATTTTTTAAAACAGTAAACATTTGTAAATAGCGTTTCTCCAAATCTTTCTCACAGGCTGCAGCAATCCTAAAGCATTTGCCATTTTTCGTCATTAAAAAATGGCTAAAGTAGAAGTTCTAGCTGTAATTTTCAATACCAGGTCAAATACTTCAGGGATGTTTCAGGAAAAAAAAGGAGGGACTTACCTTTTTTCGCCCAAATGCATTTAGAAAAAAGATTGTGTCACATGTTATAAAGGCAATACAAGAAGCTCTGTGCTGGAACGTATTAGAAAACGTGCTCCTCTCTCAGCCTCTTTGCCATCATTTGGAAATTTCACCCAAGTTCAGCCAAGTTGTAAGCTTCTAAAAATTGCAGTTCACGTGTTCCCGGAAGAGACCACACAGAAATTGTTTGCCAGGAAGGAYTGAGTTGCCCTAAACATACCGTGCCTTTTAACATCGTGAAACTCTAAGGTTTTGGAGACATCTGCATGGGGCTGGTCAGTATGACCTGGAAGAAACCTGTCTGCATGTGGGAATATGAGTCTGCAAAACGAAAGTGAGGAGATTTGTAACTGGGATGAGGAAACCAAGGGGTTTTTACTCAGAGTAATGTGGGGGATGAGATAGGGTAGGGAGGGAACTTAGGACATAAAATTACAGTGCTAAAAGAATGGAGACTGAACATGTAGCTGAGRCATGGAGAAAATAGCTAGAATAAGAAGGTGAAGACTTACAGCATTTGTTTTGTTCAAAGCACACATTAATTGTTTGGTATCTGTATACTTGGTCTTTCTGCAAATCAAACCTCAGGGATCTCAAATTCCACATCAGAAAATGAAGAACACAAAATAGTTGGCTTCCAGGAAAAAGTTTGTTTTAAAYGCATAGTAGTTCCTAGGAATTCCATTTTCCAAAGTGGGGATAAAATCCACTTTTCCAGAATTGATTATATCTGTTTAATTCACCAGCCCACTGTTTCTTGCAACTCCCTGATTTTTCTGTTTCTTGCTTTCCAATTTCTGCAGCAAATGAAGCAAGGATGCTACAATTGCGTTCTTTGCAACACAACCCTACTTTTTTTTTTTTTTTTTTTTGGTATTTGATGCTGTGGTCTTGCTGTAAAAATAATAGGATATGATTTATTTGTCCTATACCAAAATGCATAATCAGAAGGTTGAGTTCAGACTGTTCAGGAAGCAATGATTCTGATGGTTCTTACGTATCAGTCTTCACCACATAAAAGTTTATAGAAAGACTTCCTGAGTAGTAAGTGGCAAACACAAAGAAGGCTCCTTCCATATTGTGCTTATTTTCCCCATATCTTATCTCAGTTATGAGCATTTTTCTTTTTGAGTATAAAGTTTTCCCCCTTATTCTCTTTTTGTCTTAYTTATCTGATTATACTTTATATAAAACAGTATTTTAACTACAAAATCTGCTTAAATGTAATAATGATGTTCTGGGATGTGTTGCAGTGTGATAAGACTACAGTAAGCCATCACTGTCAGATCGTATGGCAGCACTTTGTGAACTGGAGAACTGGAAAYCATATGCAAAGGTCCTGTGTTTTAGTCACAGATCTGCAAGACTTTTTGCATGATTTTGGGATCATGAGCCCTATTTGTGCCCCATTCCCTGCTTGTGCAAAGGGAATGGTACCACTTTCCTCACAGATACATTGTATAACCAAAGTCAGGAACATTTACTTAATATCAAGTTCAATCCACATAAATGTGGAAAGAGCAATGACTAGAATTACAATATATATAAAGATGACAATCCTGAAATTAGTATAGACTTGTCTGAAGATCTGATCATGAGAAGAATTCAGCCAAGAACCTTTAATTATGCTATTAATGTTGGGCAGGAATAATCTTGATAGAAAAGCATWACCTGCTTAAATCAATACAATAGAAAGTGTCTATTTCTGCAGAGAGCATAAAAAGTGCTAGAAAACAGGAATAGATCTTCATTTTCTTTTGTTGAAGGTCGCAGGTTATTTTGATCATTGTTGTCCTTCTGTGGTATGTTAATATTTTTCTCCTCTTAGATTTATTGCTCTTTCATTTTTTGTTATTAAAAATAAAAAGAAGCAAGTGTTTTGATCCCTTTTTCCTCTTTTACTGTTGGACAGCCTTCATGTCCTGGACTGTTTTCCTCTCAGTGACCTTCACTTCTTGACGGAACAATAAATTAAACAAAGAAGCTTTACACGATAAGCAAAACAAATTGCCCATGGTGTGCAGCCTGTAGGACATTCCTTGTACCACAAGACAAGGACTGCTCCTTTGTACCTGCCAAAGCAAGTGGCTCCTGCACTCATGTGCCTCACACACAACTTGTGCCTATACTGACTTGCTGTGCACAAGGGCCGTGACTCAGGCCATGGCTCAGCCTCTCTTTGTCACAGAATCACAGAARGGTTGAGGTTGGAAGGGACTAGATCATCTGGTCCAACCCTCCTGATCAAGCAGGGTCACTGAGAACATGTTTAACACGACCACATCCAGGCAGGTTCTGAATATCTCCAGAGAAGGAGACTCCACAACCTCTCTGGGCAACCTGTGCCAGTGCTCCATCATTCTCACAGAGAATAAATTCCCCCTCACAGTCAGGCAGAACTTCCTGTGCTTCAGTTTGTGCCCATTGCCTCGTTCTGTTGCATGGCACTACTGAAAAGAGTCCGGTCCTATTCTCTCGACACCCTCCCTTCAGATACTTATAGACATGGATTAGATCCCCCCCTCAGTCTTCTCTCCAGGCTAAAGAGGTCCAGCTCTCGCAGCCGTTCCTCAGAGGGCAGATGCTCCAGCCCTCTGATCATCCTCATAGCCCTACGCTAGACTCTCTCCAGTAGCTCCATGTCTCATATTGGGGACCCCAGAACTGGATGCAGTACTCGAGATGAGGCCTCCCGAGGGCTGAGTAGAAGGGCAGGATCACCTCCCTCAACCTGCTGGCAACACTCCTCCTAATGCACCCCAGGAGACCATTGGCCTTCTTGGCCACAAGGGCACATTGCTGGCTCATGGTCAACTTGCAGTTCACCAGCACTCCCAGGTCCTTCTCTGCACAGCTGCTCTCCAGCGGGTCAGCCCCCAGCTTGTACTGGTGCCTACGGTTATTTCTCCCTAGGTGCAGGACTCTGCACTTGCCCTTGTTGAACCTCAGGAGGTTCCTCTCTGCCCAGCTCTCCAGCCTGGCCAGGTCTCTCTGAATGGCAGCACAGCCCTCAGGTGTGTCAGCCACTCCTCCCAGCTTGGTATCATCAGCAAACTTGCTGAGGAGGCACTCTGCCCCCTCATCCAGGTCATTGATGAAGAAGTTGAACAGGATGCGACCCAGTACTGAGCCCTGTCAAACTCCACTAGCCACAGGCCTTGAACTAGACTCTGTGCCACTGATGACAACCCTCTGAGCTCTGCCTTTTAGCCAGTTCTCAATCCACCTCACTGTCCACTCGTCTAACYCACACTTCCTGAGCTTCTCTAGGAGGATGTTATGGGAGACAGTGTGGAAAGCCTAAGTCACAGTACACATGACACAGGACACAGTCCACTGCTCTCTCCTCATCTACCCAGCCAGTSCTTCCATCCTAGAAGGCTATCAGATTGGTTAAGCAGGATTTCCCCTTGGTGAATCCATGCTGACTACTCCTGATCACTTCCTTATCCTCCACATGCTATGTCACTCACTGCACGGCTGTAATTCCTCCTCCTGTCAGTAGTGACCCTGCTGGGATCGAACAGGAAAAGATCTCCTGCAATCATAAGGTGTGGTATACAATAGTCTTTGGTGAGCTGAAGGGGTCTTAGGCACCTTCATCACCTTAGAGGCTGCCAGTCACTTCCTTCTTGGGATATAGGTCAACAGCACAGCCCACTAYCTCGCATGCTGAATGACATTTCTGATAGAGGGAGAACTAACTGTGACTATTTCCTCCTCCTCCTCGTTTGAGACAGGAGAGGGCTAAGAACTTTTGGATGACATGTACAGTGTGTAAACATTGGTACCCTCATATAAACACCAGTCACCTGTCCGTATCCTTGAGACCTCATCCCCATATTCAACACTTACCCTATGAAGTGTGGCTGATTGAATTCCCATCATTAATGAGAAATAAGCTCAGAGGGCTTAGTGGCAGTTGAGGCATGAGGTCATTCTACATATCTTGTATCCTTACGTATCTGAGATTGTGAAGTATTTGCCCGTCTTTATACAGTGTCTTTGCTAGATGACTACGTGATTTTATGCTTCACCAGGAATACCACTCTTGAATCACAGAATCATAGAACAGCTGGAGTTGGAAGGGACTTCTGGAGACCATCTGGTCCAACCTCCTGCTCAAGCAGGGTCAGGTAGAGAAGGTTGCCTAGGATCAAGTTCTGTGGGATTTGAAGGATGGAGTCTTCAGGGTACCTACCTCTGTGGGCAAATTGTTTCAGGGTTCAGCCACTCTCACAGTGAAGAAGTGTTATCTTGTGTTCAAGTGGAATTTCCTGTGTTTCAGTTTGTACCCATTTCCCCTTGTCCTGCCACTAAGCACCACCGAGAAAAGTCTACAAGAGATGTTTAGAAATCACAGGGGATGATTTATGGATACTAYAGCTGACTAAATACACTATAGCTAGACTTTCTTCCTTCCATGTCATCTGGTAGGGGTTCTCTACTACCATTTCCTTCCTTCTAGCAATGCTTCCTGTATATATACTATTTGTTTTCTGGGCCTCCCTTTAATGGAGGCCTAATGTGTAATGAAYCTGTAGGCCATGAGTTGCAAAGCAGGGAGGGAAGAGAAAGCACCAAGAGCCCAGAAATTCATAGAGAGGCAAAAGGAAGTGTACAAAACCAGCTGTACAGATGGATTGCTCAACTAGACCAACAAAACAACATTGGAAATGTAGAACAGTATCTCTAAATACAACCCAGGCAAAATGTTTGAGGTCCTGGAGGAAGACCTTAGAACAAGGAAAATCCAAAGCCTCGTCCCCAGATTTCCTCATCACATCTGCAGTCAGGCTATGCCACGGACCCCTTTGATGCAGACAGTCTGAAAAACATAATAATGAGCTTCCCATTAATTTCCTACTTCCTTTAGCATCCACTACACAGGATGCAGATCTCTGAGCCAATTTTTGGTGCCAGCACCCAAAGTTCTCTTTCCRGACCTTTTGTTTCATGAACAGGATGAAATCTTGCTCTGTAATGGACTGGAGTAAAATGAGATTCTTGGATCCTGATTTATCTCATGTTAAGGAAACAATTACCTCTGTATATGCCTATTTAAGGTGATGAAAGAATCAAGCACACASTGTGCTATGGACTTAATAATCCTTTTTTTCAGTAGCAGTTAATTTTTACCTGTGTATACATAGCTATTTTCTTCCATAGGGCCTATTTTCCTGGTAGCCACCAGATGTCTCTGCAGCAATGTGCTCTGAATCCACCAGCTGCACTGGGGGCTTGATGAAAAGACATGGGACAAAGCATCATCAACATGTTGATTATTACTCACTATGGTGCTCAGTAAGTCCTGAAGGCAAAACAAACTTTTAATAATCCAAAGTCTGATTACATAGGGTGTGACAGAAGGTATAGAAAGCAGACAGCTTGAAAGAGATTTTTTTAATAGAAAAAATATGTTTTATTTTGCAAGATTCAAGAGAAGATAATCAGAAGGTAAAAGGTAGAGAAGACCTTGAATTGTAAGTAGTAAATATTTGGGATGGGCAGGATGGATTGTGTACAAGCTGACAACCAGTATGACTGGCTGTAGCAGCTTTCTTTGGTATTGACCTCTACGGGGGAGCATGGTGTGATGATGACAGAAGATAACAGAGGAGGAGGCTGTGGCTGTCAATCCAGAAAGGCTTACAGCAAATTYTGATGAAGCCAGAAGTGAAAATGTTAGATTTTGAATACATTGTCAAATACATGAGCTAGGGTATAAACATATTGCTTGTTGCCTTCAGGCTACTGGATTAGGGAGAGTGGATGATGTGCAGGCTAAGGGCTTGAGTGGAGTGAAGGTGCTGGAACAGTTTAGAGATGAGTGGGTAACGCAGAAGAGTTGACACTGATCTTTGAGGTGGAGTCAGAGCAGTTGGCAGAGGTACAGGAGGTATTTGTAAAACTCTGTTACTCTCTCACATGTAAAACTGTCTAGGATCAGTATGCCTAAAATCCACCTAAATTGACTTAAACACCGAAGTCCCACAAATCCCAGAGGATAATCCAGTGCTTCAGCTTGGTTTAACCCTTGTGCACATCCGTAACTAGAAAGTGTTTCAGGCTCTTAACTTTAGTTGTCCACATATTCTTCAAAGTATCCTTGTTCTGAGATGAACAGCCCCACTGAGATCTGCTGTGAGGTAGTGGACAGCTGGAGTGATATCGTTTGTGTATAATCTGGGGGAGACTTCATTGACCAGAAGCAAGAAACTGCATTGAAGACCCCTATGATTTGAGAAGGTTTGAGCCGGTATGTCCACACTCTAGAATAGAGCCCWCACAATATGAGCAGGATGTGCCTGGAGGGGAGCATACTCCATCCCTCTCGCTGAAGCTGGGCCACTGCCTCCCCCTTTCCTTGGTTTAGAGAGCCTTCCACATGGCAGTAGGTAAGCCCTCTCCTGCAATATACAGGTGGCACAGGTACAAGTTCCTGGGAGCTTTAGAGGATCTGTATGTGGCAGGCAAAACTATCTTGACTCAGAATTTTTACTTAATTTTATTACCAGTTAACACCAGCTTCTGATCACTGATTCAGATACAGGAAAAAGAACATAGACAATCAAACAAACGCTTAAGTAAACACCTTTCCTCCCCCTTCCACAAACTCAACTTAAGTGAAGCACCTATCATCCCCTTTCCTAATCTCAACTTCCCTTATTTCCCCCCAGGGCTAGGCTCAGGCTGTCCCAACTCTTCCAGTGAGGCAGTGGATGGTGCAGGAGGTTGGGGTCAGGTGCATAATAGTGCTGCTCTTTGCTTCTTACTGGAATTTCTGTGATTTAACATGGGTCACTCATGGCCATGGTCCCTTAGGGGTGTCTCTACCCTGGCATGAGTTGCCTGTGGGCTGTGGTTCCTCTTTGGATGGAGAGCTTCCTTCCAAGATCATGTCTCCAGCTGCATGCCTCCTCAGCAGTCTCTCCCTCTGAGTCTCCTTACGCACCCCTTTATGTCTTCTTACATGTCTTCTCACCTATCTCCTCCTTTTGTGACTGTCATTTTTTCTTATGTCTGAGCAGAGTTACCGCATGTTCCTCAGACTGGCTGATATTTTGGGACACAATGGGTTGTTCACACTGGTTTTGGAGCCAGCTGGTATGTCTGTGGGTGGCCCACGGCAGTTGATGGCCTCCTCCCACACAAGTCATYACCCTGTAGCTCTGGCTACCTAGAGCCGTCCATTTGTGCCTCATACATGGGGCTCCTGCTTCTGAGGCAAGAGTGCTTTCCACTCATTATTCTGTAGAAAGGATGGTGACCTAAGTGTTTTGAGTCATAGAAGTTCACATTATACATGAAATGCAGAATGAATTCTGGTGGACTGGACCTCACTGTGGAGGTCTTCAGTTGCATGTGTCTGCCCTGGCAGCAGAAGGAGCTTCAGTGCTCACAGGGGCTGTGGTCTTTCTGCTCCATCTAGGTAGGTCAGATGTGTCACAGTTAATGCTGAGTCTGGGGCACCGGTCCCTGTTCAGACCAGACACTATTCTARATTATTTTTCTAAGATGCAGTTTCGTGGAAAGATACTGTCACTAGCCATCCCTCTCCCACCCAGCTCTTTGCAATCCACAGCTCCAGAGGTCCTCATCTGGCTGTGTGTATTTATCTGTCATGTCCATTTAGTGTGAGATGCTCTCTCTATCACTTTGGGCTGGTAGAGCTGAACCACTGACTTTACCCACCAGGTGACCACTGTTCCATCCATCCACAATCAAACTGACAGGTGTCAGGGTTGCTATGCGGTAGCTCAGGACTGACATTCTAAAAATGCATCTTAATGTCAGTCACAAAAATTTTGCTCCAGGCAAAAGGCAAATCCACAGAGAAGAGCTAGACAATCCTGTGGATTATCCCCTGACTAAGGCTTTGTATGTGGTTCTTTCCATCCTTTGCAGGAARCAGCAGGCAACCTCTCCTGAGGAACTGTATCTTGCTGTCACAGACACAGAGATGTTACTCTCTAGGGCAGAAGATTTATAAGTGGAAGYAGCAATTGGCGCAAGCTGGAGGGAGCAGCCCTGAGGGGAAGACACCTCTCCTCACTGTGCCATCCTACAACCAGCCTGCCTCCTGTTTATCAGCTTATTTATATTTACATAGATTTATATCTGTATATATGTATCTAATTGCATATGTATATAGCAAAAATATTCATTACTAATTTATATAAAATATATTTTTAGAAGTAAACGATCTATTATTTATGTAACACTTGCTCATTTCTATGTTCACAATTTGGTGGATGCTGGCTATGAAGGACTGCTTAAGCTCTGAAGAGAAGCCATGAAGAAGAGAGATGCCAGAGAAAGAGTATAGTGTATAGTGCAAATTTGTATGGCTTCCCCACTGCAGCGTGAATGTCCCAAATAAAAAATTATTGCCTTGGCTGCCTGGACTGGCTGGGCTGGGAAGAATCCTAGAGAGAGCTGTCGGTCATTTTGAGACTTCAGACCTTGTTTTTGACTGGGAACAACTTCGCCTGTTTTCTCACTTGCACCTGAGTGAGGTTGGAATAGACTGAGCTATCTTCAAATCCTCTAGTGATGTATTTTGAATACCCGCTGTGTCATTTACTCACCRTCAGAGTCCTAGAAAATAGAGAATGCCAATATATTCAGGAACCTCAATACATATAGTCTGCGAAGCTGAGAAGAAGGGCACTTTCCTTTCTTCCTTTCTAAAGTCTCTACTGAGGCACCTAAATTGGGATCACAGGCAGTCTAGGCTGTATGGCTGCTCAGAGACTGTTCAAGCGTACTTACACCTCAGTTGCCTGTTGGAGGTGCCTGTCTCTCCCCGTAGGCTGGGTCCAGAGCAATAGTGATCCCAGTTAACCTCCCCTGAGTCTAGGGAGGTTTGTGTAGATGTTCATACATCTAAATGAAAATTTAAAACAGGGACAGAGGCATGGAGAGGGTAAGCTGCCATCAAGAGTCTACATAGTAGCATCATGATGGTGCATCCTTCGTGCTAGTGAACACAACAAAAAGGGAAGTGTGCGGTTCACAGTGCCCATAATGGAGTTGGTGGCTGGATAGGATATCCATGGGAACAGGAAGTGGCTTCTGTAGGATGGGAGCATGGACAGTGGAGGARGAGAAGGCTTCACAGAATCACTGATGCAAGAGAAGGAAGAGAAAATGACAGAACAGATGAGAGGAGCAGATGGATCTCAGTTGGGAAGTGGCTTGCTGTGTGTCACCAAAATCAAAGACACTGATTGCAGGGGGAGGTAGGACTCAGCATGAAGAGAAGGTGGCAAAATCTAGTTCTTGCTGTAGGAGGGACAGATAAAAGTAGACAGGGACTTTCTGCGTGGTGTCTTACATGGACTGTATGTGCAAAGGTGAGGGATGGGGAGGAGAAATGCGGGCACAGCTGTGTAGGGAAGAAAGGCAGAACATGGGGACCATAGCTGTCTCCTTGGCCTACGTAACCAAAGAAACTTCCTTTGATAGGAGCTGTATGACCATAATMTCAAACCTCCTGGATAACTGGGGAGGAAGATGATACATTTCACACTGCAAAGACAGATCTTGTTTTGGAGCCACAAGCTGGTTTAAATTTCATATGATCAGTTTAAATTTGATGTAGCTTCAGCTTTTTGGCAGTTTGCCAAATTCTACTTACTGTAGAAGCAATGACTCCCATCAGTTTCGGGGGGAGAAGATGTTTAGGCAAAATGTGCATGCAATTCTATCATGCAATTCTACTTTCTACTGGCAGATGGTGCTAATATATACCTAGGAGCTGGGAGCCAGCTTTTCCACATCRTAGAGGGAATGTGAGCAGGTAGCAACATTTGTATTTTAATTTAATTTAATTTATTTTCTAGTTTCTTCCAAAATTTCTTTTACTTGCTACCAAATGAAATTCCTTGAATATTTGTTGTTTTGTTTTCAGCTTCAACTAAACAGGTGGGCCAATTTTATTTTTGTCTCTTTGGATTAGTACAGAACTGGCAGTCAGAACTCAACCCCAAACCCAAATCTTTCCACTGGAAGGAAAGATATGCATGGCATTATTCCCCTCTCAGTGCAAGATTTTCTTGTGGTTACAATGCCAGTATTTTTGGTCTTTGCTGATCTTGCAGTCTCCCTTTAATAGTGGTTTGGAGTTTCYCTCCATAAATGTACCATAGACACAGACCAGATAACGTCTCAGGGCCTTTTCTGCCCTCATTTTCTATGTATCTATTTATCTATTTCTCCCTCACTTGCTTGATACTGTGGCACATTGCGGATTGTTTTTGTTGTGAGGCACAGTGAGATGAAAAATTTCTTTTAGTGACTTCTTTCTCAGAGGGATGTTCTGAAAAAGACTGTTGGAGGGAATTAATGAAGGGTGGCATCAGTCTGTTTAATCTTCTCTAAATTTAAATCTCTAAAAAGATGCTGAAAGATCAGACAGTGATAGAGCTCCTCTGCTTTACAGACCTGCTCTCCAGGACGTGCTTGAACTCTCTGTGTGTCTCCTTGCTTTGCTTAAAGGATCCCTGGGTGCCCTGCACTCATATCCTTTGAGACTGGCTCRAAATGCTAGAGTTAAGAAGCCACAGGAGAGCAAGAAAAAAGCGATAAGATCCTATTCTAATAGCCAGTGCAGCTGCAGATAAGCAAATCTCAGTTTTATCTAGTGATGTTTTAATATAAAAGCCTTACATGCTCCAGGGAGCTGGGTGTGGGACCCACATTTTGTCCTGCCCAACTGAACACCAGGCTGTCCAATCTGGGTTGTCTTCTGGCTCTTTGTCAGGAGAGAGGGAACAGTTCCCTCTGCTTTCCCTGTTTCTGMAGAATTCAGAATGACTGAAATGATCTGGGTTAAGAACAACATCCAAATTTCTTTTTTGCTGTTTTTTGTTTTGCTGTGGATTTTTCAGTGACCTAGTTTTCAACAGAAAACCCACAAAGCTGTTACACAGCCACAGGAAAGGGGCTGAAGAACTGCAGGGCACATGGGCAGAAGAAGTGCTTGCAGGGGAAGTACCTCTGAGAGGTCTTTAGATAGGCTTCACCAACGAGGAGAATGTACCCAGACCTGCTGAGGAGGACTCAGGACACAGACCTGCCAACTTCCACATGAGGCATTTAGCCAGCAGCTCTCATGCAGAAGGACATGAGCACAGCTGCTCCTTTCATCTTCTTCCCTTCTAAAAAGAAACCTGTTCTTCTCCACTAGGGACCTATTCTCAGGTAATGGCCAGGTAGATGTAGGCTCTCAGGCTGTAGTTGCGTAGCACTTCTTGCAGATGCCTCACACTCAAGAAGGAGAGAAAAAGCCTAACTTAGACATATAGGACCATTTTTCAGAAATATCCAGAGGTTCTCTCTCCTTAGACATGTCAAGAAATGTCTGCATTTATTTCAGAAGGACCAAGGAAAGGCCTGGGAAGAAATATCCCCAAGCACTAGTAAGGCTGGAGTCCAACCAGCTGGAAAGCAGCTTTGCGAAGGACCTGGAGGTGCTAGTCAATTTGCTGGACAAATTGAGAATGAATCAGCAATGAACCCTTGTAACAAAGGAGGCAATGGTGTCTGGGCTGCATCAAACAGAGCATTTCTAGCAGGTCGAGGGACATAATTCTTCCCCTCTACTCAGCACTTGTGAGGCCACACATGGAGTGTTGGGTCCAGTGAAGAGTTTCCCAGTACAAGAAAGACATGGACATAATGGAGTGGGTCCAGCAAAGGCCATGAGGATGATTAAGGGACTGGAGCATCTCTCATAAAAGGAGAGACTGAGAGAGCTGGGACTGTTCAACCTGGAGAAGAGAAAGCTCCAGGAGTTCTTATCAATTTTTACAAGTATCTGAGGGGAGGATGTAAAGACGATGAAGCCAGACTCTTCTCAGTGGTGCCCAGTGACAAAACAAGAGGCAATGAACACAGAATGAAACACAGGAAATTCCACTTGAACACAAGAAAACACTTCCTCACTGAGGGTGGCTGAACACTGAAAAAACCTAATGTTGCCCAGAGAGGTAGTAGAATCTCCATCTTTGGAGACATTCAGAACCTCACTGGACATGCTCCTGGTAAACCTGCTGTAGGTGACTCTACTTGAGCAGGAAAGWTGGACCAGATGATTTCCAGAGGTCACTTCCATTCCCAAGTATTCAGTGATTCTGTGATTCTGTGAATCATCCAAACATATCTCTTAGCTGATTGCAACATGAAATCATGAAGAATTATCTCAGCACAAGACTGTATCCTGTGCCAGTGCCCACCTTGAATATTGTTTTGAAGTGCCCATCCCTTCTGATGTGTTTGGAGTAAGGCTCAGATCTGCTATATGCTCCCTAAGATGGACTTCTGGGYCCATACGCCAATGTATTGTTGTCAGGGAAGTTCTACTTGGATGCAAGGAATTCATCTCTTGGAAACTTTATTGTAAGTTATGACCTGAAATCTGAGCCAGAATCAACTCATTTTTCCTACTAGAGGTTTGAAAAAAATGGTGAGAATAACCTTCAGAAGCAATCAGAGMTGTGAGTCAAATTAGCCAATTTACAGGGCAATGGTGAAGATAACAGTATCCATTTCCAAAAATGACACATTGATATGTTTCTGGACCTTAAACAAGTCTGCATTTTCATGGGATTTAGCAGATACGTTTCACATTTTAATCTGATTTTCCTAGACTACAGAAAAAGTGACTAAATGAGTTGATAATATTACCTGGCAGCTGTCAAATGACTTTTTGCTGTCTAGAGAGGAAACGGAAGAACATATGTTCTGAGCTCCTGCTACTTAACTTAGAGGATGAAAGAAATAGAAGGGGTTTAAGTTGAAATGAGATCATGCATTATGCCGTTTGGACAGCATGTAATCTGACTAATGGCATCAAGTAGCTGTATAAATAACTTCAATAAAATGAACTTGTTTCAAATGAGCTAAATAAATCAGACTCATTTGTCAAAGAGCTGGGATGAAATAGTCAACTTAATTTAAAGCTGCTCACTGGRGGGACAATTCCTGAACTTTTTTCCATTGGAGAAACTGCCGTCGATAGATTCAGTCACCAGTRGGAGCCCTGAGCATGGCAGGAAACTGCAGATTAGGCTTCCACATCTGCATCTTTCAGGAGACTTTACTTGTCCCTGTATCACTGTCTGCAGAATCCCACAGCTGAACATGTGTGCTCCAGAACATKTAAAGGATTGTTCAAGGTCCAGCAGATCTAGATCCTTTGCTGGTGTTTGTGAGTAGCTCTGTCCCTGAGTCTTCACTCTGCCCTCTGCCTCTGGATTAAAGCTGAAATGAATTATCGGAAAAACTGATTGCTATTTAGTACTTTAGTGGGAGAATTACATGATGTTGCCTATCTTTCCTCCCACATTTAACGTTGTGTCTATTTTCTTCCTTTCTGTTTTCTGTTAAGTCCTTCAGAAATGTCTGTGAGAGTCAGATGTCTGAATCGAGCTCCTCAGGCTATAGCTGGACTTGCTCCTCCATGGTCCTGACAACATTTAGCTTTCTGGGGCCAAATAAGTAGCCAGTGTAAACCCACTCCACTTCAGTGAAATCAGCTGAGCTATGCAAGTTTATACCAACTAAGGATGTAACTCCTAGGAGGGTGAATGAGCAGGAAAATTGTCCCATCCAGAGGCCATCTGACTGGATCTCTGCATGCTCTTTTCAGGTTTACTGCAAACCTCAGTTCTGAGTTGCTTGGATTGTGCTCTGATGGAACAACAGCTACCCATCATCATGCAATGCCTCTTTTTTCTTTTTCTTTTTTTTTTTTTTTCTCTCTGGTGTATTTTGGATGCATTTCTCCTACCTATTGGAGGGAAAGGATGAGAAGGACAAGGATCTCACAAAATGAATTTATAATCAGCATTTATTAACTGCTGCGTTTCAAACGCAGATTGAGAAATTGACTCTGTACTTTTATATCCGCCGAGGTAAGAGTTCAGGGTATGGCGTGTTGTGCTCTTATGTAACAAATCTGCCCTGAATTGTCTGTAGCTGACAGCTATGGATTTATTAAAAGAGAAACTGGACCATGAATTCAGCTCTCAGCAACAAAAAACCTTTCGATTATATCTTGGCCCTGCTCTTTGATTTTGCTCCAGGAATAATCCTGCAGCTCAGGTAAAGGGCTGTGTAAATGTCTTTAGGCTATCAGAGAAATTTCTCATTCCTGAGACTCTAGTTCATCCAGCGTAGTTTGCTGATAGCAACCTCTGGGTTATGCTGGCTGTTTGAGAGGAAAATAACTTTAGCAATCTGTTCACCAAAGGCATGGTAGATACCATGCCACATTCCCTACCTTTATCTTGATCAGCCAAGGTGACATACTTACTGTCCAAGGATTGTCCTAATCACTGATTACCCTCTAGTTCCCAGCCTGAGTTTATGGTCTGTACCTGTAGACGGGCACGGAGCTGCCTTCCCGTGGAGCAGTCTGCCCTATGGGGTTTGCTTTGTTGTAGGCTTCCTCCCAAAGTCCTGGTTAGGGGGAGGCTTTTCCCCTCTGACTGACACTGTCAAACACATCAGCTCACCTTGGGCTGATACAGCTGCTGCGTTTATGCACGTGACACTGGTATCAAATAGCAACTGTATGCRTGGGAACGGAGGTTATACTTCTGCAGTAAATGTGGTGTGATGCAGAATGATGTGCTAATCTGTTAGCAAATGTCAACATGCTGTCTGCGATGGAAATCAGATCACGTCCAAGCAGAAAACTTTGCTTCAAGTATGAAAATGATTTGTATTGTTATGAATTTCTTAATTAYGATAATTTTGATAATGGCAGTTCCTCTCTATAGGACTGAAACACATCATTCTCTCACTTTTATGAGCAGAAAGGAATGATCCTCTTAGGGATTTGAATGCATCTGGAAGGACTTTTTGTTATGTGCTTACTTTTTTCCTCCCAGGTGGGTTAAATCCTCCTCCTTTATACTGCTTTAAATCTGGAATAATCTCAASTGACTGACTCTTGTCAGAATCTGTCCAATGGTTTTTAACAATTTTCAGTCCAAACTGATTTAGCTACCTAATAGGATCACTCCCACTGGTGAAGTGAGCAGGATTTACACTTCAGCTATCAATCAGACTCATTCCTTTAACTCTTTTGTAAAAGATTTCTAACCATCTTGAGATAAGTAGAATTAAAATAAAGCATGAAATATTACACTCACAAACACATGGTTGTACTTCTGTACWGTACCAGTGACTGCTATACTACAGCCTGCATCCTGCTTCCCATTCTGATTTCTCTTTTCATCTGCTCACRTGGTTTTGAAATGAACTCATTCTCAAATTAAATACCACACTCTAAAGAAAAATGCTATGGGTTACAGGGAAGTGGATCTCATGATTTGAGTGTGAATTGCAAACTGGACCACACTGCCCAAAGGTAAGGTGTTGCTGCTGGTCTGACACACACARGTCTTGGTTAGGCATACAGTCATATACACAGCAATATTTGTCCTTAGTTCAGCAGAACATTTACGTGTTTTAGGCACTGCAGTGTAAGCTGCCTTCCTACCTGCGATGAGCGGACAATGATAAACCATTTATTGTCCCTTAAAGCATGATATTCATATGGCTGGTCAAGGTCTTCTGTGATCCAAAGAGAACATCCCCACAGCACAGAACTTGAGCAACGGTGTGTGATTGCCAGTGTGACTCCTTCCAGGGCAATCTAGAAGGAGCAGGATGCAGGAGGAAGAAGTAGTGTTGCCCTGTGATGGCAGAGGTCGCTCAGTGAGGCTACAGAGATCTCGAAGCGGACGTTTCAGCTAGATGCAGCATCTGCCTCTGTATTTCCATCTTCTTCTCTCACAAAATCCATAATATTTTTGAAACTCAGAAACACAGCCTTCTCAAACACTTACAACCAGGCAAAACTACCAGCAGAAAACTAAGTAATTATATCACAAAAACCAGTATTAGCTGTCAATTTAAGGCACGGTGAGAGGACTTTAAACAGGTGATCTTGAATTATCTGTGTGGGAAATACTCTTTCATCTCTGCAGCTGATGACACATGTCACCAAGGATTAGGAAAAGCTATGTTCAGGAGAAGAGGCATCTCTGCTTACAGGACTGACAAGAAGAAAAAAGAAATGACAAACAGCCTTTTTTTCACATGAGCAGTAAGCCAATTAAAACGATCCATCGTCAATCAGCTAGTTTGGAAAGAAAGTGGAAAGTAGTCAATATTAGGATYGTGGTCTTGACATCCAGTTCTTTCATTTTCTTCACTTTGAGACAACATAACTATTCATTTGAGCAGAAAGAAGCATGTGCATTCAAAATCTGCAGGATCTTCTCTTTCTTCAGCTCAGTGCTGAGAAATTAAAAATATCAGCTCTCAGGGTTCCTACCTTGTAAACATTTGTGTATATTCGTAACTTTAGTCATGACTGGTTCTATGAATTCGCTACACATCAGGACCAAACATGTGGGAGTGATACTATGCAAATATTTTAAACTGATATTTGGATATTTAGGACCTGATTCAGAACGGCAGAAATCTAGGAGTCACAGAATTTAAAGAGGCTGAATTTCAGGTCCTYGGACAAGTAATGTAAATTCCTTTTAGACTTTTCTTTGCAAATCCCTGCTGAGTAGTGTTGTTCACTATGTCTCAGATATCTATGGCAAACAGCCTTGTCATTAGGAAGCCTGGAGACTTCTTTTAGGAAAAAATAGAGATTTGATTACATAAACAAACAAACAAAAAAAAACTTAGAAAAATACCCAAATAAAATCCATGATTGAAAGACTGTCAATTCTACCAACAATCTTTAAGGTATTGTGTAGCATCTCAGCCCTTTTGAAAAGATAAGTTTCAATAATTCACACTCCCCTATAGTGTTAGAATTAGAAAAATAAAACAAGTGTGAGGAGTAAGTGGGAAAAAAATGGAAACAAAGCCAAGAGAAGTCTGTTTTAATTGCCAGCAAATATTGAAGCTTTGCGTTCAACAAAAGAACAAATAAATACTGCTGCTATATATGCAGCGATGTGCCAAAATCAGTGATTTTTTTGGGGGGGGGATTTTTTTTACTGTGCCATTAAACGGAGAGCTAGTGCTGCCTGCTGCAGCAGCGGCTGGGAATCAGGCCAGGCAGCAGTTCGGGTCTGATGCAGCGTGCTGCACACCGAGTTTCAGCTTTTCCCCATCTTTCCCTTTCTAATGACGGTAAGACCACAGACACTCTTCTAGTTGATGTTACTGGGGATCTAGCCTGCTGTATGCTGCTCTTCGGGGCTGCCCTAGCTGTGAGACACTGCTAATTTTCAGCAAGAAAGTGAGACTTTAAGAAGTGGGTTTCAAATGCAGATTTCAAGTGCTGCTGCTAACTTGGCTCTGAATATTTCCTGAATTTGAAGCTGCTCAGATCTGAAGTTAAGGCTGAGCTATGGCAAAGGCCACGTATGGGGATTTCATCTCCACCCAAGCTTCTCCCAGATTTGGTGGTATCCAGATCAAGGGATYTGGATGAAGACTCTTGTCTAAATTCAGTGGGGTCAAATGTTTGCCCGGAGCGGAGTGACACTGCGGGGAAGCGCCCAGCTCTGCCGCCTGCGTGGAGTCTGCCAGGGAAGCTCATTTTTCTCTGTGCAGCTATTTGCTAACCTAGCAGTGCATAATAGCTCTGTCGCATGCATGAAGAGCTAGGAGAGGTGTGAATGTAGCACTGAAGAAATTACAAAAGCATGACGTGTTTTCCCAGAAATCATTTCTCTGCAACTTCGTTATATTGTTTATCCTCAAAAAGAAACGCAAAGAGAATTAACTTATTGATAAGTTAACAAAAATTTTGTTTTGTGCTTTACCCTGAGAAAAAAGTGAATCAAGCTCTATGATATTTATAACAAGGAGAAAAAAATCCTGCACCATTTCTGAGTGGCAGCAACAATACAGCCGCATATATGATGGACAGCTAGAATTATTTAGAAATATCTCTTGTTTTCTTTTGTTCAGTGCAAATAATCGCTATCTTTTGAGTTAAACAGCTCTATGCAAATTCATTACAAGCTGTGGCCATATATTAAAAATCCTTTACTGTTGTAAATATATGGAAAGAAGTATGGTATAGTGGTAGGATCATATGAACAGCAAGGAGCTAGGAATTGTGTCTTAGGTCTCCTCACTTTGCTTTGGTGTTGCTGCTTAACCTTGCATGAATTCCTTATGCTTTATCTTTGCCAAAAACTGGAGCTGGTCAATTTTCAATTCACTTTTTTTTTGGTCCAAAAATGAGTCTTTTTTCAAAATAGTTGTTGATAAAACTGTTATTGGTTATAATATATTGATTTAATCACAAAAACGTTCTTCTAATTTTTAAAACAAAAAGTTTTCAATTTCATTTTTGGCAGTAAACCCCTAAAAATGCCATTTTTGTTTATTGTCAAAAACTCAAAATTTTTGTTTATTGTCAAAACTCAAAATTTTCCCATAAGAAATGAAAGTTTGGGTAGTCCCTTTGAAATATATGCCCCTCTAGTGCTCTGCAATATGCTATACGATCTCTGTAATTCAGTTATTCTCACAGTGTGACACATTCCTTTTTGATCTCCTACTTTTTTTTTTCATAGTTTCATAACATGCTTATGTTCAAAAAATTTTTAAAATTTGAATGTGTCTTACCATATCTCTCCCTCCTTCCCTCTCTTTCTGTCTCTCTTTCATAATAAGCCCATCATTTTTTCCTTTTTTAAGACAAGAATATTCTGAAAATGCTGTGAAGTTTGATGAAATATCCTGAAACAAATTGGTAAATAATTATATTGATTTCTTTCTTGCATTTGAAAAATGTTTCTTCAAATTTTCCTTCTGACATTGTTATTTTTATAGACTTTTCCAATTTGATAATTTTCAGGGCTGAGTGATGCAGATTACCGTGGGAAGCTGCACATCCGCTTGACCATTTGTCCATCATCATTTGGGAAACACATTCTTCTTTAAACTATTGGAAACTGGAGAAGATCTAGCTATATTTGCCTAGGATTTTAAAAGAAAAAGTTCCCTGTGGTGCAGACAGAACAAAAATGATAGATGAAGGAGCAGGCGAGCAACTGCATCAAGCTCAAAACCTGCCCCAGGGTGGTAATCTGAACCTTGGTGACATCTACACCCCAGGCACCAAGACTGTCACTCTGGGGTGATTCTGAATTTCTCCTTTGAGATTTTTTTCCGCTTTATCCGATTGATTAAATAATCCTTGGGTCTTCTGGAGACTTCCTTGCTTTGGAAGCAGGCAGTTTTGGGATGGTTCAGCACTTACCAGGGATATGGTAAAGGCCTAAATTTAGTAAAGTAAGAACTCAAAGCTGTGTTCCCCTAGCCCAAATGAATATTTTTAATATAAGGTTCTTGGCCATTCTGATGCTTTTTTTCTCCATCTTTTCATGAAAGAACTTGCTCACTGCATGAAGAGAAAGCTGACAGTAGCCCCCAAATGTCATGTGGTGGGAAAAATATTTCCTGGCCATCTGTGCTCAGGATACTGCACTGGCAAACAGAGAAATATGTAATGGGATATATGGTTTCTAGAGCTATTTGCACAATGATGGGATTTTTCTTGTGGTAAGTATGAAGTCTGATTATTATTACCTATAGCTAACGCTTTGCACAGGAACTGAGGGACTGGACCAGAACTGACATCCGCGTTGCTCAGCGTCCTGCTCCCAGCACGTCGGCACAGCTGCATCCGAAATCTCATCAGAGCAGATGTGGAAGAAACCAATTCCAGTAATGACCTCACCCACGCTGGCCTTCTCCTGTTTTGACCTGTAGAAAACAAATACCCTTGATATCTGTCTAGCTGTTGAATCTTTTCCCTAAACAGCAATGGTTGGATCTACAGACCTTTTCAGCCACTGCAAGTTATTCTGCTTATTTCCAGGGGTCTGCACACAAAAGCGGTTAACAATGAAATATTATTTATTACCATTACAGCTCTTTCCACAGATCCAAAATATGAAAGCCAAGACCAGGACCTCATTGTGTGACCTACGACGCGAAAAAAGAGTAAAAGGATGTTTTTGGCTCCGAAGGCTTTATCAGAGAAGAGACAACAGGTGGATGTGAATAAACAGATTGGGGACCAGTGTGAAACGGTGAGCTCGAACAGCAGAATCGGCAGCAGTTTGAGGAAACCAGCTGCCTTTTCAGGACCAATTTGTTTGTACAGGCTCCACTCCCGAGCGGTAGGATCTGAGGGACTGCTGGGAGGTAGAGCTGGCTGCATTACTCACAGAATCAAACATTTTTACGTGGGATCAAACTCCTGTTTTATTTGTCTTTTTGAACTAACTGCTAAAAAGCAGGCTCAACCTTGGCTCATGTGTTGTTAGAATCCATAGTTCCAGTCTGGTGTTCGTGGCCATTACCTGAGATTTGTATTTGCTGAGCCGGCTGCTATTTGCTTTGGCTCTCGTTCGCCCTTTGGCTGGGCACAGTTGCAGTTGAGGCTTTATTGGCTTCCCCTTTCCACAGAGCTCGCAGAGAGGGGCAGAGGGAAAGGCTCTGCACGCGCAGGGTGCACGTAGGCAGGCGTTCATCAGAGCATACAACGTCCAGTGGGCTGAAAACAGCTGTTGCTGCAGGTTTCTTATTTTCCCCCTTATGCCTCTTGTTGGTGGATGGGCAAACGCTGTGCTGAGTGTCACCTTCTGTTTAATAAGCTGTTTGCTATGAGAGCTTTTGAGTTAGATTTTGAGATGTTCCTACTGGTAGCGGTATCATTTTGCATCCATACCTACTTTCAGAAGAAGTGTCAAAGAATCATAAGTTTTAGCCAGAAAGGTCTGGTGTTGCTTCTAACTCACCCCTTGCTTAAAATAAACCTCAGAGTCCCGCTTAGTAATTTCTGCTTGAACTCAGACATCCTGTTTCAGCTGTACCAACCTTTCATAATAATATCTGGCCTTGATTAAAAGATTTCTGGATGACCCACAAAGCTGTCCATGTGTTGTTCTATGACTCACCTTTCCTGTTACCTTTCTACTCCTTATTTTTAGTTTGAAACTATTTAGCATCAGCTTCCAGCTGGAGCTGATTCTCATTATGTCTTTCTTTTTTTCTGGAAAGAGCCACCTAGAATCAGAACTGTTTCTCATACAGGCTGTGAACAAAATGCTTCTTAACTTTCTTTGAATAAGTGGAAGAAAAAGGGCATCTTTTTTCCTCTTGCTGTGAGACATGCTTTCTAGACCTATTCAAACTAATAAAATTCCTATTTTTTTCATTTGCAGATGTGATTGGGGTCTTAGGTGCCTGGGTTTTGGTTACAGCATTTCACAACCTCAGAAAACACCTGCTTAAGACCGAGCTGACAATCTCACCCTATAAATTTTCTTTGGAAATCTAGAAACCATTGCATATACATCCATTACAGCCACAAAGAATGGGAAACTGGAGATACCCTACACCGCAGTTCCTAAGCCTTGAATGAAATAGTTATTATCTTGAAGAAGGAAGTAATATCCATGCTAAATCAAAATTAACTTGAAGATCTGTGATTTCAGGAGCTATAGAAAGCCACTCCTATTTTATTAGTTTTGTTACTTTTACATGGTGAAATCAACCTAACTGGGAATATCCTTGATAAAATGTAGTTGCACCTTTCCATCTTCTTCAAAAGATCTGAACAAACCTGAAGGATCTAGGATTGCTCCAGGCAGCCCATGGTCTGACATAGGGCCATAAAATAGATGGATTGCCTGCTTCAGAAGTTTGGAACAGATTTAGTCAGTACCTTTCTGAAGAGAACAAATAGTTAACAGTGAAATAATACAATGTTCTGCCAATATAAGTTTTTTTAAAAAAGTAGACATTAATTAGGCAAGAAAAAGAAGTGGGAAACAAGCACTCACAAAGCTTCCTTTTTGCTTTGCCTATATCGTACCAATTTCTGCCCCGACAATCTTTCATATATAGTTGCCTCCGTTTCCTTTATCATGCACAATGCACAGATGATCCAGACCTGACCAGGTCCCACCTGCTGTGCAAGGAGGGCAGTAATTCAGCTGCAGTTTATTGGGCACCTATCAAATAAGGGATTAAAGAAGTTCTTACTTACTCAATATTTTATTTAATTAATATTTTATTAATATTTAGATTCCATAAAAAGTCCTAATGGCAATAAAATACCCTCTTACTGAGAAATCTTTTCTCAAGAATGTAGAGCAAAGATGATCATGAACTCCTGATAACCACCTTCATGGTAGTGTTTCATCTTCTTTCAAGTTTTAGGCTTTCAGGCATTAAAAATATGGTTTCCCAGCCAACAATACCGCTGAAAGCTGCTGAGAGTTAATCATACGACGCCCACTTCTCCTCTCATCGATATGTACTTTGGTAGTTACTGTTCTGCTTCACGCTGCAGACTGGTTGCAGATTGTAGTACTCCACAGTCAGTCCTATGGGAACAGCTAATTTCTCTTCCTGGAGAGGTAATTATTCCGGTTACTCTGCTTCAGCTTTCGGGATTAGTAGCTACAGAAACTGTCTCTGCAAGAACAGCGAGAAACATCGTAACAGCAAAGGGTTTGGGGATCCCTGATGACAAAGGATACAGAGAAGGCAGAATTACTGAATGCCTTTCTGCTTCAGCCTTCACTGCTAAGGGCAGCCCTCAGGAATCCCAGAGCCTGGAGACAAGGGAGAAAGCCTGGAGAAAGGAAGACTTTCCTTTGGTTGAGGAGGATAGGATTAGAGACCTTCTGGGCAAGCTTGACATCCACAAATCCATGGGCCTGGATGGGATGCACCCATGGGTACCGAGGGAGCTGGCGGATGATGGAGTGACTGGCTGGGTAGATGAGGGGAGAGCAGTGGATGTTGTGTACCTTGACTTCAGCAAGGCTTTCCACAGTGTCGCCCATAACATCCTCCTAGAGAAACTCAGGAAATGTGGGTTAGACGAGTGGACAGTGAGGTGGATTGAGAACTGGCTGAAAGGCAGAGCTCAGAGGGTCGTCATCAGTGGTGTGGAGTCTAGCTGGAGGCCTGTGGCTAGTGGTATCCCCCAGGGCTCAGKACTGGGTCCCATCCTGTTCAACTTCTTCATCAATGACCTGGATGAGGGGACAGAGTGCCTCCTCAGCAAGTTTCCTGATGATACCAAGCTGGGAGGAGTGGCTGACACACCTGAGGGCTGTGCTGCCATTCAGAGAGACCTGGCCAGGCTGGAGAGCTGGGCAGAGAGGAACCTCATGAGACTCGACAAGGGCAGGTGCAGAGTCCTGCACCTAGGGAGAAACAGCCGTAGGCACCAGTACAAGCCGGGGGCTGACCTGCTGGAGAGCAGCTCTGCAGAGAAGGACCCGGGAGTGCTGGTGGATGACAAGTTGAACATGAGCCAGCACTGTGCCCTTGTGGCCAAGAAGGCCAATGGTCTCCTGGGGTGCATTAGGAGGAGTGTTGCCAGCAGGTGGAGGGAGGTGATCCTGCCCCTCTACTCAGCCCTGAGGAGGCTTCATCTCGAGTGCTGTGTCCAGTTCTGGGACATGGAGCTACAGGAGAGAGTCCAGTGTAGGGCTGTGAGGATGATCAAAGGGCTGGAGCACCTGCCCTCTGAGGAACGGCTGCGAGAGCTGGGCTTCTTCAGCCTGGGGAAGAGAAGACTGAGGGGGGGTTCTGATCAATGTGTACAAGTACCTGAAGGGAGGGTGTCAGGGGGGATGGGGCCAAACTCTTTTCAGTTGTCTCGTGTGACAGGACGAGAGGCAATGGGCAGAAATTGAAGCACAGGAAGTTCCGCCTGACTGTGAGGGGGAATTTCTTCAGTGTGAGAGTGACAGAGCCCTGGTACAGGTTGCCCAGAGAGGTTGTGGAGTCTCCTTCTCTGGAGATCTTCAAGGCCCGCCTGGATGCAACCCTGTCTACCATGCTCTAGGTGACCTTGCTGAGCAGGGAGGTTGGACTAGATGATCTCCAGAGGTCCCTGCCAACCTTACTGATTCTATGATTCTACGATCGTATGATGTGGCAAGAGGTTGTGCTGGACAAGGGTTTTCCACCTGGCTGTGCTGTGTGTGCAGGTGGATAGAGGCTAGTGCAGAGATGGAGACAGTCCAAAGCAACGGCCTGCAATGATATGCACCTGGGCAAACCTGATTCGATTGTCTTGCTCTCGCTAGAAGACCAATAGCTTGATGCTCTGATAAATCCTGGAGTATTCACTTATGGACCCCTCGTTTATATCCCATTACAGTATTATCCATTTAGAAGGAAATAGAGGAAGGAAGGAGGGGGAAAGGAAAAGGGAGAAAGAAAAAGGAGGACTGCATTTGAATCGTTTGGGTAGGAGCCATCCAGATCCTGTAAGAGCCCTGATATATCTGAAGGAACAATACTGAATAATTGGAAAAAACCTCGTTCACTACTTGTGCTTAAGTTATCTGGGTGTTTTATTGCCATTAGGACATTTTATGGGATCAAACTGTTAATAAAATCTCTGCATCTAGACTTCAGAAAATCATTGAGAACCTGAGCTGCCATGAAAATATCTGTGATACTTCAGCTCTGTGAAAGAAGGCCTGAGATTTAAAAATTAGCCCTGAATAAAAGCAAAAGCATTTATTTTACAGTTGCATTATTTAAATTAAACTGAGAAGTTTCCAGTGCAACCAACAGTTTTACACTTAAATAAGACCACATAGGAACAACACAGGGACAGGTGAGATTCTTCATGACTGCTGCAATAGAGGATCATTTTTGTGGCTGTGCAGCTCCACTGACTATAAGACCATTTCATTGGAGCAGGCCTTGGGGAGTCCTTAGGTAACCCATAGAGCCAGCACTCCACTACGGACCACATTTGCAAAGGACTGACTCACCCAATTCACATTATCAATACAATATTGTAGTAGAGTAGAGATGGGCAGAATAGCTTTTTTGAACAGATGCTCCCTCTTCACAAATTAACGTTCATATCAAAGAGAAATTTCATGCCTGGTGTGCAGCTATTTCAAGCCTGGTGTTCAGCTCTGTGCTTTATTCCCAGAGGAGAGAATGGCTCAGGCTTTATTTTGCCAGATGGGACAACGCTTACACAGTTGAAAGGGCCAGGATGACACATGGAAAGGCCAGAGATAACGATTCAGCACTGCCTGCTTCCAGACTTCACTTGCACTGATTTCTGTGGACATCAAAAAAGAAGGATAAAAAGAAATGAGAGGGAGTTCTTCTCTAACCTTTTATCTCCCATCAAAGCTTTCACCTGTCTTTATTAGCAATGTGCTGTACATTATTTGAGATTTACTACTTCAAGATACTCTTCTGAATTCCTACAGATAGTTTCAACAAATATCTTAAAGATATGATCTATTTTAAATTTATTTTGTACAAAGGAATCAGTTATTTCAGTGTTAACTTTGCCAGGAACTTAGGATCATGAGAATTATAATTGCAAACCAGCACCATGAATATTCATTTGTGAAGTAGGTGATTTGAATGGTTTATTAGACTGTAGGCAGATTCTGAACCAAGTCTTCAGCTGGCATAAATGGAAAGAGTATGTTTGTCTTCAGGAGGCTGCAGTCGTTGACAGAAGGAAAGAGCCTGAGCATTTTCTGTTTGCTCCCTGAGACCTTTACGAGAAGGTGCTCAGTGGACTGGAAAACCCCAAATTACACCCAATCTTGTCTTTAAAAGTGTTCAAGCTTCTTAAATCCGGGAGCCACAGTTCACTGTTATGCGCACCCCCTGTAATCATTTCAAACCAGCTGCGAAGTGGGCGTCAATTTGGAAAGCCCGCTTTGAGAATACTGAGAGCCGAGTGTCCGGATTAAATGGGACAGACTTGGGAAAGTGTTAGAGGAAATCTAGTCTGGTCTGATTTGCAATGTTTTGATACGTGAGAGAGGTTGTTCTGGCTTTCGCTGCTAGATTATAATGAGCATTACACTAACCACTGTGACTACATGTCTCTGTAGTTGGCCTGGGAATGGTTTTGTCGTGGAGATGAGATTTGAAAGTTGGAATTGGGCATCTCACTTCCCCAGGGATCGAAAGTCATGGCCATGTTTTCTTCATCATTAACAGAGGTGAAAAGGCAAGATTTATAATAGGTCTGAAGATTTAAAACGTGCTCGTAGATATACGCCTTTCAAATGACAAAGCCTGAATAATCTAAAAGTTATCTGATTTCAGTTATTAGTTAATATAGGTTAACAAAACCTAGGAAAAACTGCTTGACATTTGCTTTTCACTGTAACTCATCCAGAAAATGAATTTAATTTAGCTTTTCCTTAACCTATGCTGATTGAATAATGGGAATAAATTGTATTACCTGTCTTTTATTTTAAAAGGTACATTTATCTCAGAGTTAGTTGGGCAGAGAAGAAATGTTTAATTTTAGCTCCTTATTTTCTAGAAAACTCTAGAAAGATATCTGAAATCTGAATATTTTAAAAAAAAGTTTAGGGAATTTGGTATTTTAGCAATACAGATTATGTTTTTGAAGACCCTTTGAATTTAAGATAATAAGAACTGAGATAACTAGAACTCACTTTACTGAAGAAAAACCTGTTTTAAACAAGAACGGAGAGGAATTTATTGTTTTTATATATAGGGACTGAGGTTTTTTTCCATTTTCTACATTGCACTATAATTTTTCGTATGCTTTTAACAACTATGTGGGAATCATGTGAACACATACAAACCTTGTAGCTTTAGTCTTCCAGGAGACAAGTTATGGATGTGGTCACTGTTTTGTATCTGTTTTCCTGAGGAATCCTAGAGAGCACCAACCATTTCTGCCATAATGCAGACCCTGAAGCAAATTCATCTATACTTGCAAAACTACCAGGAAAAAGCTAAAGACAATAATGCCTCAGCACAGTGGCTCCTCCACRAATCCCCCATACTCTCTCCATATCTGCTGTCTCCTGGATCCTTCGCAATCCCTGCCCAGGTGAGAGCCATCATTGGTCACCTAGATCTACTGATTTTTTTTTTTTAATCAGTCCAGCCCATGTTTCACAGAGATCTTTGAAAGCTTACTCCGCCCTCTCTGATCACCAAGGATGACCCAGAAAAACTGGCAGTCCACAAAACATTTAATTCCAAGAAAATCTGTGTTTCTCCTATGGGAAAAGACTATGCATGCCCCACCAGAGAGGTTACGGAAATCTGCTTGTTGCAGAAAACTAGAATATATACCCACCCACACTGTGTGGAGACCTCCTGTCCTGAGGAGCCAGAGATGCCCAGACAGCCCTGGTAAGAGGGGAGTCCTTAATAGGACAGGTCATGACATCAACCCAAGGATGAGGACAACCCCATGTCCTGCTGAGAAACCAAGGCAGGCCCTGCTTGGCTTACCTAAAGGGACCCCCAGGTCCTTACCTAAGGGAGATGACTCGTTAAGGTGGCTTCTCTTCCTTGCCTTTGTCAAAAAAGCCCCTTTAGCCTCTGTTTCATCTCTTTGACTCTGTTTTGGCCTTGCCAGTGCGACCTACTGCTGTGGCCCTGCTTTGGTTCCTTGTTGCAGCGTTCTCAGCCATTTGGTCCTTGAGGCTGCTCCAGTCCCACCTCAGCTCTTTGTGGTGTCTGGCCTTGCCCTCCCACCCCTCTCCRGTGCTGTTTCAGCTTCCTGAGTTATCCATGAGCAGGACTGGTGTCCTGAACCAGCCTAAGGCAACGCCAGATTTTGCTGTCTATTCCCCCGCCCAAGTCCTGTCACGACTGTAGAAGCTCCTAGAAAAGTCTCCGCACTACTTCTGTGGCTAGGCAGGGTCCTTTATTTTCAAATGTATGAAACTGTATCTGAAATTCTGAATCTTTTTTTGGGAGGTTAGAGAGGCATCTTTCTGCCATTTTAACTTTACTACTCAGTCTTCACTTATGGGATAGTCATTTTACAGTCTTACTATGTTAGGATATTTATTTCCCATTTAACAGTCTATTGGAAGAGACTCCTAAATGTTCCTTAAGTGGATGATTCAGTGTAAGAGCCATTTCACTCAATCTGACCCAAATCTGGTGTTTATAACAGGGAAATGTGAACATTCCCCACTCTGAGTACCCATCAGGGTTTCTTGTGTGCTTGTAACAAACATAAAATATGTGGAAAAACATTTTTTATTGCTCTCGGAGACTAAAACATTTTTTATTTCTCAGTCCCTCCAGGAGAGGAAGTTGAGATGCAATTTTGGAGCTGACAACTTTTTGTAAGGCTGATCTGGAATACTAATTCAAAACTCTTAAAGTCACATTAAACATCTGATCAAAGTGTTTTGGGTTCCATTATCATGGATTTCTTAAATAGAAACAGATGGTATTTTACTATGAGGAAGCATTGAGATTTCTTTGCTTTCACTTTTTATCTAAAGTGAATATTATTCATATAAGTTTTTATGCAGTGCCTAAAAAGAGGAATAAGTAGCTTGATTCACTGAATGCTTCCTAATGAGATATCTTGTCCATATCACTACTGTACCTTACAAAATAGAACTTGGAAGTTCCTGATTCCCTATGATTAAAACACTGGGAGGTTTGAAAAAGTTTCAAGTGATTTATGTCTCTTGGTTCAATAATATGTCTCTAACAATAAAAATGTGAGCAGGAATTCATGACTGTTCCTAGGTATGACTGTATACAGGAATGAGCTGGGAAGCAAATCCCAGCTAAAGGGGTCACACTGAAATCCTTTATCTTATTATTTTAATAATGATACTTAATAAAGACAGAACTTTTGGGGTGACAAGAGTGGATTCTTGGGAAAAAACTTTATGAACTAAGCAGGCAGCACTGGGTCTGTAAGCCAAGATTTATCCTATATGGTCTAAAATGTACATGGCCTAAAACAAAAACTGGATTTTTTTTTTTTTGCTTTTTTTTTATAGATCCATCAGACTATTACCCCGTGACTGATGTAAAATGAATCAATGAATTCCGGCTCTCAACATTCTCCATTTCCAAGAATTTTGCACGAGGTTAAGAAAGATAATGATCTTCGTAAAAAGAGCTTCTAAACCGCTGCACAAAGCTGTGAGTTTTAGTGCTTTGAATGTGGATGAAGTATCCATTGCTCTGGAGATTGCTTCTGGTCCTGCATTTCTAAGTTTAGCAAGGACTCTGCTTTCATTTAGCTTGCATTATGTTTGTGGGGCATGTTTAATATAATTAGATGTGATAGCTTTGCATTTCTGTTAAAAAAAATGGACTGCTTTCTGGTAAAAACCAAAGCACTGTTAAAATTTGTAAATAATTTAAAATTCAGTTTTATTCTAGGGAAAGCTGCTGGCTTAATAACTTTGGAGAAGGAGGCATTCCTCCCAGAGCTGGACCAGGGCCAGCTCAGCTTCTCCAGCATTCCCCTGTTGTGCCATGTAGACCCTGACTTGGAGACATAACATCGTATTTTGACACTCTTGATGAAAACAATAGTCTTGACACAGATTTAATCATTTAAAGGCTTAGTAGGAGCTTCAGAAGGTCATATCAAATGCCTGTTAGAAAAAGTGGAAATATTCTTAGCAACATCAGTATTTTTTAAATTATTCTGTGAGACTACTATTGGTCTAAGATTCATCTGAGCAAGCGTACATTTACAGGGCAGACACCTACATTTCAGCTGCTGCCTGGACTCTTCTAGCGAGTGTGCAGAGAAAAACAGGTATTTATAGGATGCCATTCATCCCGTTTTAATGCAGATGTCTGAAATATGCCATGCGAATAGGGCTCTAACAATGTCTCTTTCTCTTCATCGCTTATAAAGGGAACCCAGACTGGCCAGCTCAGATGCAGACACGGGAAATTAGGTGAGAAGGATGCCACTCAGCAGCGGTCTGGAAAGATCGTTTGAAATGTGCAGCAGATGGCTCTGAAATGTCTGGAGTTCTGGCTGATCCACCCTAAAAATCAGAGAGAGCTGTACTCTATTTTTAGGAAACCAGTGTAACAGAACAAAATCCTCGGGTAACTCGACGCATAACAATCATCCCACAGTCTATTTCAGTCAAAACTGTGCTTGCTAGAAAACACTTATTCTTAACTCACGGACTAAATACCTGTTATAAAGTCAGTGCTACATTTGCAAGGGGACCCCACAGTCCCTCTCCCCCAGCCTTGTTGAATATTGCAGCAGCTTTGGTTAGCACTTGCTGACGAGAGTCTCTTCCCCCCGAGTGCGTGTTGCCAGCTTCCCAGCAGCTCCGCCGTTGCCAGCTCTGGGGACTCCTGACACTGTGTCAGGATGTTTGGCACAGCAAGCTGGTGCTGTTTTGATATTGCTCTTCCTTTGGAGACACTATGCCAAGAATTTTTCAAATCCCCCTAAAATGATTAAGGCAGCTTTAAGGTAAGGCTAAAATGAGCATCGCTTACTAAAATGCAAAATAAGAAACCAGTCATTAGATTTAGAGTCACACAGCAAAAGTTAAGCGGTAGTACACCTTATAGCGACCTCTCTAGTCTGTGTTTAGTGAATTTCTTATACTGCTTTCAGTGAGCTGGTTCTCAGCTCAAAATAACATCGAAGATAATTCACTATTTATTAAAAATGAGGACACACTCCTTTACTTGTGTCCCATCTTTAGGCTTTGCTGTCCATGAACTAAGCACATTTGCAGGTAATCTCATCTTCCTCAGAAAGTGTCTGTTGGGCTTTCCTTGAATCTTGGAGGTGGATGCTGACCCTACCTCCTCTGCTAATGGCAATAGTTCCACATTGTCCTGCCTTTGGAAGACCCCCTTGGCTGGGTGGATCTTCTTAGGCTTGAAGGTGGGGTTTACTGTAACAAAGTGTGTTTACACAATGTGAATAAACTTATTCCTGATAGATGAGGAAGAGTCACAAAGTCTCAGATGAGTATTTCTTGCATGAGAAATATAAGCAAATATATTTCCTAAGTGTGTGTGCTACATTAGACCTTCTGGATTTGGGGGCTTTTTGAACAATTATACTTACGTTATGCCCAGATCATAAGCTTTTGGTTGATACTTTATGTATTAAATCCTGTTCAGTTATTTAAGAGGAATTTGCTGGAGACACACAAAGAGATACACAGTGAGAGTAGCCTTTTAGGAATTCGGATTGTCATGTAGATGTCCGGGTAGAGAAGACAGCTTAAAATAGTCTAGCTGAAGCTAGAGCAGAATGAGGCATGCTGTTCATCTTAGACAAGTGCCAACACAACCTTCATGTCTTGCCTCACTGTCAGGGGCACAAAAGCATGTAGCTGGTTTTCCTTATTTCTTCCAAATGGAAGTTGAATGTTTTCCTGTGATTTCTTGAGGAGAAGAAAGAGAAAGTACTCAGCAGTATTTGCGGGCTGCGCTGATTAGACAGAGAAGTATTATAATTTCCTTTGGAAAGGAATTATAGTTTACCAGTTTGCTATTTCTGATATATGATTTCTTTGCTGTTCGGCTTTGCAAATTTTTGTCGTCTGTGCTTGTATCGTGCTTAGCACAGAGAGGACCCGTTCCCGATAGCTTCAGGCATTAATGGATTGCCTGTATAATCGTAGCCTGCACGCTCAGTTGGCCAGCTCGTTGCCTGTGTCTGTGCGTGCAAAAGTGACGTCTTTCTCTATTCAGCTCCCCGTGACACAGCAGGGAAGAGGGCTGAGTCACCTGTCTCATCCTCATTGCTTAAAGCATCTTTTCCTGCCAGGGCATCTGGAGCATTTGGAGGTCGGCTTGGTTACCTCTGTTTGACTACTTCAGTCACTGGAAAAATGCACTGTACTTTTTATGGAGTGGATTTTCAAGCGTGTGTATCCAAATATTAAGTCTCAGGGGTCAAGATGATCTCATTTATGTGTATTTATTAAAAAAAAGAAGCATATGTGTATTTTTAACATTGAAGTTTAGTGGAAATACACTAGGCGGTAAGGATCACCAGACTTCAGGATTTGTTCCTGCATGTTGGAAAGTGATAGTGAAGTGAGTTGACCAGCTACTGCAAAAACACCTAGTTATTACTGTGGGTAAGTTGAGTACAACCTCTCATCAGCTTTCGAAAATGCCTATAGTATTTTCATCACCTTGATAAATATCAAGAGTCACTCTGAGTCTCAGAGCAGAGATTGCTCAGACAAAGCTTTTAACTTCAAGCTGACATTTTACCTTAGCCTGGTAAGGCAAGCACGTTTTTAGAGATCAATTCAAGCACACTATTCACTTTGCGAAGTTAATTTAAAATTCACTCAAACAGCCTAGTCTCTTGCAGGTCTGTGGGTTTATAATGACATTAATATTAAAGCCAGACTTACTAAATATTCACCTTCCCCTCCCCTCCCSTCCACTACTCAGTAATAGCCAGGGATGAATTAACGAGTACTCTCATAAAACATGTTCAAAAATTCTTTCCAGTCCTCTGCCAGTAAGGAGATGCAGGCAGAACAGAGACACAGCACAGCCTTGCTGTTGTTCAGGTCTGGGATGGCCACGTGCATCTCTTTTGATCCCCTCTGGAGATGCTTGACCCTTCTTATGAACCTGGAGGCCCTGCTCAGCCCCATGGAGCTCACACCAAGCGCCAGGCTCTTCGCAGGTCATCCTTTATCTCTACCTGGGCCAGTTCTAGGCTGAAATGAGCATCCACATAGACACGTCCAAGTGCTACAGCATGAACATCCATGCTGCTGTAAGAGCTTCAGTCAAGAAGGCTTGAGCTCCACCTTCACTTGCTTGACATTAGGCTTTCTTGGCTGTCTTGCCRTAATCAGCTGGCAGACCAACCATCCTGTCCTATTGTAAGTTCCTCTTATCCAAGCATCTCAAAGGGTGAGTAAATACCAAATTACAAAGGGAGAAATTGAAATAAAGAGATGCCAAGTGGCTTCCCTGAGATAGTAGAAGCTGCTGTTCATTCTGTGAAGGAAGACCCATAATAGCACTATTCATCTCTTGAGTCTATTGAAATCTCATCTTGAGGGCCTAGGTAGGTCTTAAATGAGGTGCAAGTCTGGGGCTGATRTTCTGCAAAAAGATAAATTTTGCCCAGAATGAGTCAGTGGCAATGACAGCAGTGGAAAAGATGWCCCTGAAGCGCTGACTGTACCCACTAGACACAGCACTCTTGCAGTGAGCTGTCCTCACTGCCCTGCTCTACACCTTTCTAACTGATAGGGCTGACACATGAGCTGAATCACTATTCACAAATCAAGGTTTAAAATGAACAAAAGTACCACACAAAATTTTAATTAAAAATATCTTATTTCAAATGAGTTTGTGAGAGAAAAGKGTATTGGGAAAGACAAGAAGAAAGTGAATTCATGAAAGAACAATTAATAAAGCATTAAAATTGCATTTACAGGTATTCTACTTACCTTGGTGCCACTTTAGCACTAGTATGTTAATTTGGTAGGCTATTTATAGTGYAATAAATCACTTTATCCCTTAAATTGAAAATTTACGTTTGTCATGACAAGTTACCAAATTGAAAGGAGCTGACACCGTAATCAGTATTTTGTGGAGCAAATCATACTGCGTGTCTGTGTCAAAACAATATCATCCTGAGGGAGCTGGTGAAGTAAACAGGCTCAGCTCAAGTTATGCTCCATGTTCAAATACTGCTATATTCCCTGTGGGTGAAACAGCTTTCTACTTCTAAAGGTACTACAATACTCTTTAACCTACTGAACCCAAAGCTGCTTCCTAAGAGACAGTTAGCTCAGAAATCCATGTGTGATGCACCCAAGGCTGACTCTGAGTCTTCTCCTGAATATTGAAGTGACAGCTTAACAAGGAAGAGGGACTAGCTATGCACTTCCACATCTGACCCATGCTAYTTTTCCTTAGAAGCTGAAAGTGGCATTGAATCAGTTGCACTGACCTGGTGTGCTAGATGGATAATCCCTTCAGAAGACATGGGCAACTCAGACCATGCGATTTCAGAGCCTAATACTGAGCTGGGGTAGAGTGGAGAGTGCCTGGAGGATCTTGTTTGCATTGCTGTTCACTCTGGCTAAGGAGAACCAAACCCCTTTMTAACCTGGTATCAGATTAGTGCGTGGAGCTCAGACGGGCTCTGGGACGTGGAAGAGGTTGACTTGCTYGGATCCTCACCTATCAGCTGGTCGGGCACGAGGCTGCCGTTGTGGGTTTGCATGTCTGCTCCCTCGTCCTCTAGCCAAGCACGTAAAGCCCAGCTCCACACCCAGTCTTGGCTTCCTTTCCCTTAGAGAAGCATTCCTTCCATCTTCAGAAAGGCCTGTCCCATGGGGTGAAAGCACCAAAGTCTGAGGGCTGCTCTTCTCGTGGGTTTGGCCCCAGGCCTCCCTCTTTCTATGAAAAGGTCAATATAGTGTGTGCAGAGAGAACTGTGTTTGATGAATGAAAACATATGGGAGATTCGGGAGGGGAAGGCTGGAAGCTAGCGAGGCAGGCAAAGAATTTATGCAATCTTTATTTCTGAACATTCAGGCATCTTCCTGCAGCACCTGAATGCCTGTAGAAACTATTTTCAGAAATTAAACGTAACTGGGCCCAATGCACAGAGTAAATACTCTATGATTCATATAAAGCTAGGCTACAGAAAACCAGAATGACTAGCAATGTTAGGACTAAATAACTTCTCAAGGACATGATGCATGTAACAGTTAGATGTGCTCATCTAATTGCAATAAATGGCAGACAGAATAAGAGGTCATTACCAAGGTTTTGCATTAGCACACAAGTTTGATGATATTTTGAYTGATTTCAGGACTGTTGATGATGGAGGCAAAAGCCTCCCGCACTCTGAGAGTGCTGTGGACAGCCCTGTGCACTTTAAGCTTTCTCTGGCATAGCTACAACATCACATAATACCACATGCTCTGCTTTAATTCGCATAGATCCTTATCCACAGAAGTATATTTTTGCACCATTAGGAATCAGATGCTAATGTTTTAATTTGCATGGCTCTATCCCCATTCCACCTGAAGCCCCACAAATTTAGTTGGGACTTTAGGTCAACTTGTAGGTCATCACGTTAGGCTGCTTGGCCATGGCATCACCTTGGAGTCACCTTGAAAAGATCTGTTTCAGTCTCATGCCGGTGTACAAGCAGGGTTAGTACAATTTCACATCCACATAAGTGAGATCAGAATCAARCTTTTCACATGAAAAACTACAACTCTACCTTCTACTCAAATGACTTTGTTACAATCTCTGACATTCAGTTTGGTGTTTTTTATTTCAAAAAATTGTTTTTTGAAAGCTTGCAGAGGCTCTCCTGGGAACAGAAAATCAATACTGATGTTAATACTGACTTACAGTTGTTTGCTGTCATTGCATGTGTCAACACTATCGGCAGTGTCAGCGCAATTAATTTTGCTGCCAACCATAGCAACAAAATGGTAATAAAATATGTCAATTCTACAAAAGTTCCTGTTTATCAAACAGGTGGGACTTTCAAAGCATTTTAATGTTGGTTCAATGACGCTCCCACTGATTTCCGTAGGAAACCCTGGCATTACTTTCTTTGAAGCTTTGAAGAGCAAGGAAACATCATTGATTCAAGGAAAGCAGAAAGACCTTTGAGAAGATCCTTGACAATGCTCTCTTTTAACTACAAAAGCCTTCATCAAGATCAAGCTGGTCAATGGAAAATATGGGCCCCTTTTCTTCCAGGAGACACCACTTGACAGCCCTGTGATATTTAGATTTTTTTTTCTGAAGAAATGAGATGCTTTTGCTAGAGTGGATGGGAGATGGAGTTTTTTCCACTGCACTGTGGGATAGTGGTCCCTGACACTTGTGTGGTAGCATGAGAGACAGATGATGGCTAGAAGATTGAGTAATGGGGGATTGAAGGACTGTCTCAAGAAGATGGCAAGGGTACAGATTGCTCTGCTGTCTGATCTTCCCCAGAATCAAGAACATGCATCTGCAGAGCCTTTGCCAACCTAAAAGGAAGCTAATCAGCCTCAATATTCCCAGCATCATTTTATAAAGCAACAGCGTCAACTCAAATAACCCTCCTTTACTGCAGAAAGTGATTTATTCAGTGTCATTCATCCTTACTTCACACACCAAATCAGCACAGCCAGACTGTATAGATTTTAGCYTCCTAACAGTTTGTATTTCCTGCTCTATAAATAGAGATACACTACTTTTCAGATTGCTCACCCAGCCCCCACAGAGTGCATGTCCTCTTTGGACACAACCACGTCAAGAAGGGTCTCAGAGAGTCATCTAGCAAGGCTTTGTTTTGCATGCAAAGTCAAGAGATCATCATTACTCAAAACACTCTTGTTATCTGATAGCAGATAAATAGGTCTGCTGGGAAAAGGCATCTGTGGATGAATGGCCAAGAAACTCTAATGGCAGCAGTAAAAGGTTTCAGATTGTGATCCTGCTGTCTATCATCAGTTATCTCAGAAATGTTTACAATTGCTGCTCCTCCTTAAGCAAAACAAACATGCAAATGGATTTTAATGCAGTGATTGATGCTTTTTAGTCTAAATGCCCTGGGGAAAAAAATCAGCTGGCCTATACATTTTAAAACTGTAAATGAATATTTTACCTTTAGTTTGGAAAGCAAAGAAAAAGCTGTCCAATCACGCTGATATCTCAAAAGCAAAGAAATTCTTCTATTATGGCTGAATTTTATGTGATGCAGATTCAAGCAAGGCAATTTAGTTCTTTAACCGCTCATGTCCRTAGTTTAAAATGATGCAAGACTGCTCCATATCTTTATGCCCAACCTTTGCACAACTGGTATTAAATTGTATGTATTCAAAGAACTCATCTAATTCCAAYCCATGAGCAAGATTTACAGCAGCATTCAACTAAAATCCCAATGAGAAAAAGAATGAACAAAGAGATCACAACTGGAAGGCTTCCAGAGGTTTGAAGGGGAACTGAAAGATGAAGTTTGCCAGAAGAGCAAAAGACAAGCATCTCCAGGGAGAAGAGGGGAAAATCTAGTAGTTAGAAAGAAGGATATTAAAACATGAGGAAAAGAGATAAGTGCTGAGTATTATATATAGCAGTAGGAATTAGGAAAAGACGTGCAAGCTGATATTGACTTTTCTCCAGCCAGAAAGTCTGCCTTTTTTAGGTATTGCAGGTGTGGACTTCTTACAGAAGGCTGCTACAGCTACACGATGRAGCTTGCACTTTGCAGATTACCTAGCTTAGCACCTGCACTGTCCTGTCCTAGGCTTATTTCACTGTGCTGTGCTCTGTTATGGATGCAAATAGGGCTGCAGTGTGTTGTGTAGGTTGGCTAGACGTGTAGCAAACATACAAATCCAAAGACAGATGRCACGAACCTGATCTCAACACCAGCCTAGGCTCTAGAAAATTATCTAGTGTGAGATTAATTTGACCACACATAGGTGTCTATATCTAAGCTAGCTATGCAGTTTACGGGAAGAAAAGGTATTTCTAGAGTGGGATGCAACCCCCTCCTAGAATAGATATTAAACATGTCAGATGAGTGGTATCATGACCTGCAACTCCAGACACTTGAGCATTCCCATTAAAACATACCTCCGACATGTTTTAAAATTCTTTTTTTAGGAGAGGGTGAGTGGTACTTCCATAGTACCAGAGCTGTGGGTGACAACCCTGGTGCCTAAAACAAAGTGAGATGAATCCCTGTGTCTGGATCTTCTACAGGTTTCAAGGCACCCTTAGGGAGAGATCCCTTTGCAAATCTAAATACGCCATATTTTATAGTGCACAGCCTCTGTCCTGACATGTTAGCTTTCTCAGTATGGTTGTCCAGATTATCCCAGGACTGACTCATGACAGTCCTTGAATGACCTGCCTGTAAAAATGGGGGGTCTAAGTGGGTCAGAACTGAACCAAAGGTGCAGCTAAGCAAAGAAGAGTAAAAAATACTGCCTCTGAACCAGCTCAGGTCCAGAGCTCCAATAGCTGCGTTTGTTCAGTATGAAGCCCTGACACTAGCGCAGCAATAAATGARTATTATTTGGTGCGCAAAAACAGCTGTATGGCTTTGGGAGCTGAATAGGAAAATTTACCTCATGTGGTCAGTGTGGACTCACCTGGGTCTCTCATGGTTCAGGAGTTACTGCTTTAAAAGGATCAAACAAATTTAGTAAATAAATTTGAGAACTACTGTTAATATTATTGTAACTAGATAAATATTAAGTATTAACAAGTAGTTTAAAAGGTATTATATAAGTAATATATAATTTTATATATAAGAACAGAACAAGCTTTCACTATTACCATTTAACCTAAAGTTCCAAAGAATTTGAGAATTTTGGGAACCACAAAGTAAAAACTTAGGTATAAGCATTAATTTATTAAGGCTATCTTGAACCACACTTGGGAAAGCATCAGTAAGATACTTTGTCTTGAAAGAATGTTAGTCTTTATCTCGACTAAGGATAGACTTGAGTGGAGAGTGCAGAGATGACCAGGTTATGTGAGAAAATATACGGTCCATAAGATGAAGAAGATCTCTGAGCAAACCACACTGATGTGGAGCCTGCAGATAGATGTGCTACCAAAAGGAAAGAACAGGTTTCCACCTGTGGGAACACCAGTCAACTGTGTAGAGGGGTCACATCGTTTAGCCATGTGGAGAGTCACCGGAGCTGGTTTTGGCAGCAGCCCATCAGGTCGAATGCGCATGGCCGGGACGAGCGCCTCTGAACTGGGCAAGCAGGTGACCTTTTCTCCCAAACTTGAGTTGAAACTGCTGGTCCTCTTGATGCCCCGTCCTGGTGGCTGGACTGTCCTATCTGCCCTGCTGTGGGTGGAAGCGCTGTCTTGTTATCGAGAAGGGACTTACATTTGGTTCCAAGTTYTGTTCCTTATGCTTGACTTGACCGGTAACTGCTTCTGAAGACTGGCCATTAAGTAAATCTGGACGTGACGTGGGGCTCTCCAAGCAGACCTGTGTTGCAGCACGGCGGTTATCCTTCCCTGGCACAGCGTGGATGTGCAGAACTCCTCAGTCCTGCTGTCGCCTGCTTTCCCTGRGAGGTGGGTGCCAGCAAAGAAACTCAGCTCGCGTTGATGATGTTCTCCAAAAGCCAGAGTGAAATGTGAGGGCAGGTGAGGTCTTTAAGGACTTTGTATCATAAGCAGGCAGAGCGAAAAAGGGTTAATAGTCTCCCTTCCCCTGCGATGTATTCCCTGCAAGCTAATGTCAGCCTACAGGCCTGACTAATCCTGCGTGTGGTTGCTAATTGCTGCCATCCGAAGTGAAGCTGGCAGCCATTTAATTTTCCCTTTCATTTGGTGTCATTAGCATTAGCGACATATGGCTGCTTCTCCTGCCACTGCTGAATGGCTCCTGGAAAAACCTAAGGCCGGAGTTCTGCAAACATCAAAGCCCRTGATTAACTTTAAATGTCTCACTGATGTCAAAAAAGAGCCGTTTACACACCTTCATCCTAAATGCTTAACAGCTGTCAGTTTTTTTTCTGAGCACAGCCACAACCACAGTACGAAGGTACATTTTTATGAGCATCTTTAACTTACATCAGACTAATGGAGAGGCACTACGAGGCACAGGCAATTTTGGAAATGAAGCTTGAAATAATTCTCCCAGTTGTTCCTGTATAAATTATAACTTACAACTTAGCTTTCTTCTTTCTTTTTCCTGTACCTTAAAGTAAAAGAGCAGAACGATTGTTTTCACCTCAGATTGCACGATTCTTCTAAGCTACTTTCATATCCTCTCACTTAAATCAAAATATTAATTCAAGATTTCAGATACAGATTTCAAAGCTCCTACTGGCACTTACTGCTGTCTGCCTTTTACTAGATTTAAAAATCCTTTAACTATACTGCCTTGTATAAGGTGTTACTGCTTTTTTATGTTACAGTTACATGATGCTTCTCAAATCCAGCTCTGCTTTCTTCTACCTCATATGCACATTTCTAGCTAAGCTGATGAATAAATTTTCAAATAGCGTATAGTTTCTCTAYTGGCCTCATGCTTACTATGCAATGCAGAACTTTTGCCATCCTGCCTTTAGGTAAGATTTGCAGGATTTAATATTGTGGGTATTCCAGATCCTATTCAAATAGCAAATCAAACGAAGTGACAACATTGCTTTTAAAGCCTCATTGAACTGGCTCCTTCTGTTGCAGTATTTGGTCTCTCTTCCCAGAGATCCTGGGAGTCGGAAGTGCGTTGAGGGAGGTGACCTTTCCCATTGGAAGAAGCAATTCTGCAAGCAAAACCTAACAGATCTCTTCTCGTCACAAAGTTTTACTTAAGGCCAGCATCTGGAGCAAGGAGTGCACTTTGGGGGAAGTTAACCTTGTTTCACCCATTTTCCTTGTATGAAAGACACAACAAATCCAAAGAAAACAATTTTATTCTGTATATATTTGTAGTGACTTCCCTGCTGCACGACCAGGAAAGGTCTGCAGTTTTTCATGTTTTCATGTTTTATTTTAACAAATCCAAAGAGAATTCTTGCTCCTGCTGAAATCAGTGTTTCTCAGAATATTTCAGTCTTGGATTTTATCCCACAGTTAAGGTGAGCAATGAATCCTTGTGACTGATTTTCTGATCTAGCTGAACCTGGAGCAAAACAACACTGCGCACAGCCAAGAGCGCAAAATGTAAAACAGCACCACAGTTTCCTTCCTGATCCCCGCTTCATTGGGAGAGGCAAGATGCTCTGAGCTTGTGTGCAGCAGCTACACAAGCCCATTTATCTGACAGCCTGGTGAGGGATGGGGACCCCCTCGGTGGAAAAACCAATAATCTGCTTTCTTTCCTCCGGCTAGAGCTAAAAGTGGAGCAAGGCTCAGTATGAGAACAAAAGGAAAATTTCAAACTTGTCCGCATTAGCAGAGACAGACTTCCCTCCGGGTTGCTACAGCAAGGTCCTCAAATGACATAAGATGAGCTAATGAAGCTATTTTGGGGTTAGTGATGTAGCAGTGATGTATTTTGTATTAGCAGATGTAGCCRTGATGACACCAGCCAGGGGATGGCAAGTGGGGTTCCATGGCACAGGCACACATCGAACTCTACCCTTGTACTCCTGCTCGCCTTTCAAGAGATGGACAAAGGCTGAGCCAAGCCTGGATCRGAGGAATTGCAGTAGAATTACCAAAAGAAGTCACTAAACAATTTATAAACCAYGAAAAAAAAAAACACGTTATGTGTTGGAGCTGGAAAAGGTGGATTGACAGAGGCAGGAGGTGCATGAGGCGGAGGTCTCCGTGCTGGGTGATGCTGTTAGATGACAGGAGGCAGAAAGGGAGAGGCGAGAGGAGCGGGGCCGGGTGCGAAGCGGGGCAGCGACGCCGGGGAGCCAGGGGACCGGCGGCGTCAGCGCGCGGATTAGCCGCGGAGTCCTTGGATGCATTGCGAGGAGGGGACACAAAATCTGGGCCAAAATGCAGCTGCCTTTGGGTCGGGCCCCAGCTGAGCYGCCCCCTTCTCCCACGCGGAAGGGTCACGGCGGCGAGCTCTGGCGAGCCGGCGGGAGGCGRGGGACCCCGCACCCAGCGCCTGTGGGCGGCGGGGGCTCGGGGGACGCTGCCGTGTCCCCCGCAGGCCGGGGTCGGGCTGTCACCGCGCTGCCGCTCGCCTCGCCGGGGCCGGACCAGCCGTGGGCAGCATGCGCCTGCGCTGGCTGCCTGGCTGCCTTCCTCCTCCTCCTCCTCCTCCTCCTCCTCC
>NW_028185038.1:12384293-12398585 GCF_003343005.1 Rhea americana | reverse complement strand
CGGGCCGCTGGCTGCTGGGCTGCTGGCTGCTGTGCTGCGCCCCCGCCGCCGCCCTCCAGCTGCCGCCCTGCCAAGAGGTGAGATCTCCCCGTCGCGGGGCGCAGAGGGGTGTGTGTGTGTATGTGTAGGAGGGGGGCAGATGCGTCCGCGCCCCTCCCCGTGGCGTCGGGCTGCGGCGCAGAGGGAGCCCCCGCCGCCGGTCTCTGCACCCCGCAGCCGGCACGACCCTCTCCCCTCCGGGCAGGCTGGCTCATGCAACACCTCCCCCTTCGCCTCYTCTCCCTCCGAGGCCTGGAAATGCCAGAGCTCACCCCAAAACCGAGGGATTGGCAGGTCGCGCAGGCTCTCGCTGCCCTCCTGAAAGGAGGGAGAGGAGGGGGCTAAAGCCGCCCTGACCCCCCCCCCCGTGTCAGCTGCAGTGTGCTCGCCAGGTGGGAAGAGAAACTTTGAGCATCTCTCCTCCTGTTAACACCGGGAGTCGGAGGGACTCCGGTGCCTGGGGCGCGGGGATCTGGCACTGCCTGAGTTGTGGCTGTGGGACAGAACCACCCAGCCCAGGTGGCCCTGGGGAAGGTGGCTCTGTTGGTCTCCTCCCAGGGTGTCCCTCATCCTTGCTCCTGATGCAGGGACATGCTCCCTGCTACTTCTCTATAGGCGAAACAAAGTCTTTCCTGCATTTTAAATCCTGGAGCGCAGGGGCTATGTACCCCCTTGCTGAGCAGAGGTTGGAGGCTGGGGTGCTGCTCGCGGAAGGAAATACTCTGCAGCCAGGCTGATGGTGATCAGTCCCCCTTCTCCAACCTCACAGAAGATGATGCTCCAGGAGCATGCAGTCGCTTTGGTCTATAAGAGCTTCCTCACTTCGTGTTTTGTTGTTACGCTGTTCAGCATTAAATAATTTGTCTATCCTGAGACTGGGCAGGGGATATGGGGCTGCAACCTAATGATGGGAGCCAGGGCCAAGGGGTCCGGCTCCTGGCTTAGGGGAGATTTGGGGAGCACCTTGGCTTGGTGTGCAGAAACCCCTCTCTCCTCCCTGTGGTGAGAGAGGGGATCACTGACCTGGGAATATTCCCTCTCTCTCCAACCACTGAATCCTTTTTTTTTTTTTTTTTTCCTCTAAGTATTAGAGCTTCAGCAGRAGACTGCAGCATCTGTCTAGTGGGAGAACATTTCCCAGGGAGCTGGGGTGAAATGCGGCATGTCCAGGATGGTGGCAACTTTGGCCATAAGTGAAGGCAGATTTGTATACTTCTCCTGAATGCTGGTCATCCTCAAAGTGGGGGACTTAAGTAGCCACCTGCTTTGAAGTACCTATCTCCTTTTTCAGCTGGTGCCCTACTAGGATGTGACCCATCTTACCTTAGTCTTTGCTTGAAGTTCAAACCAGTGCAGCTGGTTAAAGGCTAAGGAGCTGAATCTTGACAAAAGTATCAGAGTGATATGATCAGGATTACGGGCTGGGCTTTAGGTGCCCAGATTTTCTCCAGAAGCCAACTTCAGTGTCCCTTTGGATCTGGGCCTAGAGTACTTTTCCTTTCTGTTCTAGATGATGGACAACATTAGTTGTTTAAATATTTTAAAGTTTCACTTGCATACTCTTTAAAAGACAGAGATTTCCCTCACTCACATAGTTAAAAAGCTGTTTGTAACCTGTGCTGGTGTGTGTGGGTGCATCCATGCAACAGYGTGTCCCAGGGGATGTAATTCTAAATGGAGAAGGAAAATAAAATTTTAGCTTGCAAAGAAGCAGGGTAGCAGATCAGCTGTTTTGCAGTGAGGAAGAACAAAAGTTGTTAGTTCATGTAAAACATGGCTAATACCTGGCTAATACATGTCACTCTAAATTTCACCATTTGCCATTTTCCAGTCTAAATTGAGTGCTCTGGGTATATAGCTATTAAAATGACAACTCCCATTGTGGCTGACTCCTATCTGAGCAGACTCAGGCTGGGATGAAGACTCGAGATGAAAAAACACAGCCTGTTAAAAGGGTATTATGGTCCTTTGAAGACTGGGTAAAAGTCTTATTGTTTTATATCCAAAAGGCTTGAAAAGCACAACACTTAATGCACTGGAGGYAGTTCATTTTGAATCTGTAGAGGATCTTTCTTTTAGMTGYGTTTCTTTCTTTCTTTTTTCTCTTCTTTTTCCTCCGTCTTGACAGCTTGTTTTTCTGTCTCCTCACGGTTGTGAGAAATGCGCATATCTGCCAGTTTGTGAGATTTCTGCACTGGTACAGCATTTGGAGCAGTGGGATCTCTGGCTATGCCTGAGGCTCCATAGTGCTCTAATAACACAGATMATAAAAATAACAATGTATTGCAATGTCATTTTTCAGGAACCTTTTTGACATTCCTTTTTTTTTTCATCAGGGACTCTAGTAGTTCAGCACAGTGGGTTTGAGAAGAGCATGTCTGTGCTGCAAACCAAATGTGAGAGCAGCTCRAACGAATATTCTCGGGGTGGTTTTTGTGTAGTAAATTTATGTAGTCATAAGTGTTGGCAATAAGGGGGTTTGGTGCTGGCTGTGATGCCTGTTCACACCGTTGCTCTGAGACAGCTGCTGTGGAGATGGAGGTGGGTGCGTCGCCAGGAGATGCCGGCACCCTTTGGGTTTGGGTGGCTGGGGTACCTCAAGGATGCAGAAATTTGGAAGTCCGACTGATGTATCCTGTACTGCTGGTGTCTTCCTAACTCCAGTTAAGCCAGTGGCAGAATTGCCTAGTGGATTCTTGCTACTGATACCAGTGGTGAATGAGGTATCGCAGATGTTTCATGTGTTCCATAAATTATTGACTGGAAATGGAGTTAATGATGCCCAGRGTTTTCCACTGGCATGATAACGTGTTGCACAGTTGCAGTGGAAAGGATGAGCTCGTTCATGCCCATCGCCCTGCCGCTGCAGGGTGCATTTTTATGAAGTCTTACTTTCCAGGGCTTGCCTTGTGCTTTTTCTGAACTTTCCAACTGAATGAGTCTTCTTTGGCTTCCCCTTATAGACTCCCTCAGATCTGAACAGATCTTACTTTTAGGACGTTTTACCTAACACTCAGCCTAAATGAATCTTTTTTTTCATTTTGTTGTTCTTTTCCATCTCTTCTTTTTGCAACGATAAAAAAACATAGTGACTCTTCTCTTACTTCCCCTTCAGACAAATTGTTTGCATTGAGATATATGAAGCATCTGAGCTGCTGGCAAAACTCTTTTCTGTCATATGCTTTTGATTCTCAGTCACTATACAGATTGAGAACAAATGCATATGTTTTGGATACACATAATAAATGTGATTGCATTGCATTGGAGTAGTTTATGCAGTGGGATAGCAGGTAAACCAAACAAAGAATTATAAAATGACTAAGTGAATGGAAAGCATAGTAGTATAACCCTTCTATATATATTTTTTCTTACTAGTGTACTGGAATTCTTCTGGAGAAGGTATAACTGATAGAAATAATTCCTTTGGGTAGTGAAAAAAAATCTTTTTAGAAAATCACTTGCAAGATGAAGCTAAGARTGTTAAGAAGGGAGGTGAAGCATGAACTTGAAAGTGGGTCAGGTACAGTGAATTAAGTGTGTTGAAATAATGTCCATTTTCATTATGAAAAAAGGTAAAAGAGTGAGATATGTCCAAGTATTGTATTAAGTATCTCTGAATAWATTAGTATATTAAGTCAAGATAATACAGTAAGACAAGTAATCTGGGAAATGAGGTGAAATTCCTGTATTTCCCTATGAAGGCTGGAAAGAAGATGCCTGTCAGTGTCGGGAAGGACATTATGTAAGAAAGCTATATAGTCAGCCAACATACCTATCACCAGATACACACTGGCAGGAATAACAGGGATGTCTGCCAGAAGGAATCTGAATGATCTTATACATTCTTATATTTCCCTTATATTTCTGTACCTGCTTGGGAAAAGGGCTGGTGTCATTGACGGTGGCTCAGCAAAGACAGCCCCGTCCTAGGTGTTTATGGTGAAATGTGTTGGGCAGATGAGAAAAGAAAAAAGAAAAAAGATTTATGAGAGTGTTCTTGTGCCTTATCATTAGTACTTGGGAGCCTCGAGTACTGTGTTTGTTCTATAGTGGTTAACAAACATACAGTGACCTCGGCAAAGAAGGTGGTGCTGTCTGGAGAAGACGTGAGTAACTCAGGGGAGGAAGAGAAAGAACATGTATTAATGCAGGGGCCAGAGAAAATGAGTCAAATGCAAGTCCTTAAGATAATGTAGAAATGAAAAAGGCTGTCTGGGCACTTGAAGGGCTAAATGTTATTACTSTTGAAAGGTAAGATATTTTTATTTRTATTTCACTGKAAACAATGTATGGGATTTCTGGGTCTCTGGGACTCATATAGTTTCTRTTGGTCTTAAAATCTCTGAAGGACATTAGCTCATCGCTGTGTTTTGGAAGGAATTCTTCTAAATCAATTCTCTCACTGTCCCTTATTGGTATGCTTTCCCCATGCCTGAAGTATATATGTTGGCTATTTTGGCAATAAAGCAGGAGCTACACTAGCTGCTGGGGTGATCCAGTGTTGTAGCTCTGGTTTTCTAAACAGCCTCGAAGACCTGAAAGACTTCTTAATTTATGAGCCAGTCACCAGAAGGAGCTGTGGAAAGTTTCCTAGACAGATCATATTATTACTAGCTCTTGCTATGTAGACTTGCATTTTAGAGGTGAAATGGGAGAAAAAATAYACAGCTTCCATTTGCCACATTGATGGAGGGTCATAAAGATGAGGAAAGAAGAGCAATAACCATACTATAAAACTGCTGTCAATAAAGTCAGTGAAGTGGGAACAGGTGCACAAAAGGGGAGAAGACAGCCGCCAAGGCATGGGGACTGCCACAGAAAGCATTACCCTGCAGTACGCAGGCGGGAGGTGGGCTGAAACACAGGGGGAGCTGGTGAGGTGTCAGAACTGAACACCTGAGAAGGACGATGGATGCTAGTATGAAAAATGAAAGGTGAACCACGGTTGTAATGACTCCAGGTTAAGAAAATTAGACATGGTGGAAACTACCATAATAGACTATAAACTCAAACGACTAATGTATATTCAGCCAACAAAAGACTACGTTTCTTCCACCACCAAATAGAGCTTGATTGTTGAGGATGAGTATTTGTCATCATAAGGAAATGCATGAGTTTCTTTTTTAGTGTCTTGTAGCTTTTGCAGATGTTAGAGAGGGTGAGTGAGGATATGAGCTTTGCTGAGATTCCCAGCATGTCCGTGAGTGGCACTGGTTGGCAGTATTGGAAAGATGGGTGCTAGGATGGGTGCATGTATTGATCTAGGTTGTCTGCTGCCTCTGCAGGGCCACGTTTTCTACCAGGTGCCAGCTGGAAAAGATTTAGTAGTGTGTTGATTTACGTCAGCTGAGGACCTGGATCAGAAATATGGGACTCACCCCACTTGTGGATGATGGGGAGATGTTATCAGAGCAGGTTTTGCCTATGGATGCAGCAAGTGCTATAGACACCTGCTGAAGGATCAGATACGTAGGAAAAAAAAACAAATAAATGGAGAGAGATAAGATGTAACAGCAAGAAAGGCAACCTAGACACCTTATACTTGTGGTGGGAAAGAAACAGTGTTAGAAGGGTGTCAGGGAACAGGACCCACATGTCTCCCAGATGCTGCCAAGATCTTTCTAGGGGCTGCTACTGCAAAGGTATTTTGCCTCTGTCCAGCATGGCTGTATATTTTATAGATCTTCCATTTGCTTGGAAAAGTGTCTGTCTCTCCCCTCCCCCTAGTAATTATTTTCTAGATGTTATTTTGGGCCTGAAAATCTGTTTAGGTTTTGGTTGCTGGTAATCAAAACATGTTGGTTTACAGTCTTTTGGAAATGAAAATCTGTGTGTATGAAGAAAAGGAATCATTAAAAGCCCTTTTTTGACAGCCTTCCCTTTTCTAACAAAAATACTTTTCATTACAAAATGTCAGCCAGATCTATAACTACCTTGCTTTGCAAGCTGTATGATGATGCTCACCTTTCTCAAAAGCATTGACAGTTCACAGCTGAGTTACCACGCTCTAAGACCTCACTTGCTGCCAAACTGCCAGGTTCCCCAGGTCGGCTGCAGCAATGCCGTCACCGTACGGTGGGGCAGATCACACGCTGATTCGGCTGAAAACTAATTGCTTAAAAAAAAAGAAAAAAGAGAGAATAATTATTGTTAGCTGAATGAACGGGCACATATGACTCACTGTTTCATCTTGGACTGGGGAGGTGGTAGACACAAGGTGGTAGCACAGGATGAGGTGGGGAGATGGGGTCAGCAGGACTGCTCTTTTCAGGGACAAAGCCAGCTTGTGTCAATTTAGGCTAAYCACGAGTCTTTACTCGTCAGTCCAAGATTCTTTAGTTGGTGCTAGGGAACTGTGGATGACTTGTCCCCAGGAAAGCCCTGGGAATAGAAGTAGCACAAGAGCCTTTGGGACTCACCAGGTGTAAAGTTGGTGCCCTCTCTTTTTTAGCTTCAAAATCAGAAAAYTATGGTCAGATAGGGCAAATTTGGATTTGTGTTGAGCAAGGCAGCTGTACTTCATGGTGTAGGAAGAGGAAGAAAATGAGAAGTTTGGGTGTGAAAGGTGCTAAAGAACTAGTCTGTCCTTCTCTGTTCAGCTTCAGATACACAAGTGCCCTCTCTGCAAGGAGAGGGGTATTTGTTGGCTATCAGATGTGCTTTCAATGAAAAAGATCATTTGAGATGACGGGCGGTTCCCARCAAGAAGGTTTCTTTGACAGAGAATTTTACCTGCTACAAAGAGAAGGCAAAAGCCCTTGTGCCAACCCTTGCTGACATGGCAATAACCTCTCTAGTCTATTAGTGTTCTGTGGTAAAGAAATATAACACAAATAATAGAGACAGTTTAAGGTGATATTTGGACATTTTTGGAACAAAGGCCCAAATGCTTAATAAGAACATTATTATTTGGTGGTGAAAATGCTGGAAACTGGGTTGCTTTTCATTTATTTTGATTTCATTCCGTTTTAGAGGTGCAGGTATTTTCCAGAAATAATCCACAGCAAAGTCTCTTGGGAGCTTGGAGGCTCAATGGCTATGCCCACTCTCCGGACTGCCAGAGGAGCAGAGGAAGAGCTTTACACAAGACCCTTGCTCGCCCACATGCACTGCTGTCAGCTCAGCCCTGGCTCTGTTTTGGATTTCTCCAGACAGCCCTTTCAGAAGTATTTACTCAAGAGCAGGTTCAGGCTAAGCAGGAAGAGCCAGTCCAGGATCCTGGACGTATCCCTGGCCCTCTTGTAGTTAGCAAGGTGGATGYAACCTAAAGAACTGTTTTCTTTGCTATCGTTCCCAATATGAGTTACTAATGCTAATTTTATAATCTACTTTGACTTAAAGAAAAAAACTACCATAGCAAAAGAATTAATTTTACCTCTGAGTTTGGAACTGACCTTAGGTTGCTTGGAGTTATTTTTTATAAATGGAATAAGATCAGTAAATTGCAATATATGGGGTAACCAGGCTAGCGGAAGAAGCAATGAGGAATACAAAACCTGAAGGTGGTGATGATCTCTGAGAACAGGGCAAAGAGCCATTAACGTAACTGTGCTACTGGCTTGATAATGATCAATATGCATTTAATAGTAGAGAAATTAGTGTGTAAATTGATTGTACACTCCCAGAAAATGCACTGAATTAGTGACTCTGCACAAGAAACTTGAGAATAAAGATGATTAAGACTTCAGCCGTTGATTCTTAATTTCCCATAGCATTTCTCATGGCATACAAAATCCTTTTGGCTTTTTTCTTACTCTCTGAAGTTTTTCAAAGGAAGATCTTCACACAGACCTGCCGTGTTTTGTACACATGGATGGCTAGCACCATGTCTTTCAAGAGATGTACATCAGGAACGGATGGCTTGTGATTTTCCCAAGCTTTTATATCCATGGCTCCCTCCTGCTGACAGGTCAGCAGTGCTGATCAAATGCTGCTTGTTTCTAGTTTGCTGCTTTTTATCCCTGGCTTTGTGGTTCCTTAAAGTCAATGAAGGAAAAGAAAGTAAGTTTTCCCAAGATAGTTCTTTTCTTCTGTCATTTGTTTGGTTTGATTTCATCCTTTTATTTGTTTTTTAAAAAATCAGATTTTCTTCAGAGGAAGGAAACCAGGCCCTAGTTGGATTGCTTTACACCAGGACTGTATGAAGGGAACATGAGCGTATCTTGGGGGTGCTGGAGGAGACTGCTCATCGAACGGGAGTGGGGAAAGGACTCGGCCTTTTGGCGAGCTGCCTCCCTGCAGACCTGCTGCTCGGCAGGTCGCCGTGCCCTGCAGCTCACTCCAAGCGTCCTGGCGAGTCAGGCAAGGACCGTCTCCCCTGGCGCTGCTCAAATAGCAGCTGAACCCAGCCCAGCTGTCTTTTCTCCCAGAAAAACAGACAGGGTGGCTCTGGCTATTGACGCTGAATACAGGATTCACCAGTACTTTGATTCCTCCCTTGCCGGCGGGAAGCCCGGGGTGCTCGGCATTAGCCTCTGCATGGCATGAGGCAGGAGATCCAGAGGCGTTCCTCAACCCTACACCAAAGCAACGTGTCCTGTTAGTGTCAACGGATCCTTTCAGGCATGCACAGACCACGACTAGTTCAGCGTGTAGCCCTGTGCTCCTAAGGAAATAGTTGTAATCAATGATCAGGTTCTCATTCGCCGTAGCTAAGRGGAGTCTCATGTCTTTCTGCTTTGAGGTATATTTAATGCTTGCCCTATTTTAATGTTTGCTAGCTTCTCTGAAGAATCACCTGCTTTTAGTTCCGGCTTGTAGTTAAAAAAAACCCCAACAAACCCCCCTTCTGGATTGCAGCRTTGTCCATTGTGTTAGTAACCTGCTAATCTCTTGGACTGCTTTGCTAAACGAGGGAAAAGGTTTCCCTAAAGCCACGTCATGTGGTTATGTAGGAATCACAGCTTTCATTGCAAAGGGGGGCGGGGGGAAAGGGTCAGTTTGATGCTTGACTCATGGTTTTGGAAGGCTTTATGTGGCTATTACTGAACATACAACTTGATTAGCAAACTTTGCCATTATTCACCTCTGGCATTTACAATGCAAATAGTCTCCTGATGGCGACCCAGTGGCACTTCATTAGGAAACRTATATTCTGGAAATAAAAGCAAATTACTGGGGTGACAGACTGTCTATGCTGCTAAAGGCAAGAGGCCCAAATAACGGTGGTCTCCTAACTGTCCCTGTTGCCTCGCTGTTAGCATGTTCCTGGCATGGTTTTGACCCATGGCAGCCTGCTTCTACCTTTATTTTATTTAGTGAATTAGACAGTAAAGACCAGTGGAAGGAGCTTTGTCGCGGTTACTGTATCTGGGTACAGTTACTCGGATACCTACCACATGAGAAGGGTACATAGCATCCTTGTAGTTCATTAGGGCAGCAGAAAATCAGTGTGAACTATATATTCGAAGTTAGGCATCTAGTCCAGTCTCCATGTCTAGCTGCCAGTGAAGTGGCAGTCATCCTTCAAGTGCGATTTTTCCATCCTTCTCCATTGACTACTGGGCGTCTCTGACTTGTATGAGCTCGACACCTACYTTTTAGCTCTCAAAAGTAAAACCAAAGGAATCTGCACCCAGCAGCGGAGTTAATTTCTGCTGAAACCTGGCTAAAATGAGTGGAATCCCATTAGCTGTGACATGAGCCGCGCGCTCGCTTCTGCCAGTGGAAACTGCTGTCTGTGCTGTGTATGGGATTAAGTCATGTAAACTTATCTCTAGTAAACAGGTTGTAACATMCTGGAGCTGCTTGTCGAACGGGCTAGGCCTGCGTCTGGACTTGCTTTCGCARGGTGAGGAGGTGGGCGGCTGATTGCCCCAGCCCCGTTGCCCCAGCCCGCTCCGGCGCCAGGGACGCTTGTCGCTCCAGGCACGGGCCGAAGTTCAGCCGAAGCGGCTTTTCTCTCCATCGCTCGCTTGGCTCGGGCTGTCTCGGGTGGTTAGCTTGTCCTCGGCTTTATTTATTGGCTATTCTTGCAGTGGAAACGTACTCTGYGGGCTTGGAGGCGGCCCAAGAGGGAAACATTGGATGAAGCTTCCTCATAAGAATATACAGCACCGTATTCTTCTTGTCAGGCTGCGATTTAAGGTCTTTCTTTGTATGGTGGAYGGGGTGTTTTCAGCCCTGTAGTGTGGTTTAGGTCTCACAGAGGTGCTGTCCAGAGGTTGCAAGCTGGGCAGACATTACTGAACTCAGTGTCTCCAAAATAACCTCCCTCTGATATTGCAGGTGTCATCATTTTTATCCCCCCTCCCCCCTTTCTTTTTTTAGCAAAAAATGGGACGTCTACAAAGTGTTCAGCAGTCCCTCAAGTTTCCTAAAGTTCGTTAACAATCAAGATTCTCCTAARAGTTTTTTTTTCCTAAGAAAAACCTTATGTGCTATGGATAACTTTTTTTTTTTCCCCCTGTTTGAAAATATTCAGCCATCTGGTCAAAAAACAAACAAAATGCTATGTGATACTGGCAGCAAAGCATACRCTGCAAAACAACTTGTCTGCTAAGCAAGCGTCCACAGCCTATCTGCAGTCTGGTGGGGGGTTCTCTTTTTTTCTTTCTTTCTTTTTTTTTTGTCCTCCTCCCTCCCATACCTCCCTTTTTTTAATATTTGTAAAAATCTGGATCTTGTCATGATCTTCAGTCTTAACTAATCTCAGCCRGTAAAAATATTTCTGTTTTTACTTTTTACTCTGAGGATTAATTAGTGAAAGAAGCACATCTCGTCCTCATTATCAGCCTCCTTGGGTTTGCAGCATTACCTGCATGGACGACAACGTAAGCTTTGCTTGCAGGCAGGTTTTTGGTCAATGTAACCACTTCRATTAAAAATCTATCTTGAGGCAGCTGCATCAGCTTAACTCCTAGCTCAAATCAAGTGCATTGATACAGAAGTGACTAATACCAGTAACTCTCATCCCACTTCTTTCTGGGACTATACGTACTAGCAGAGGAACCTTTGTTTTGGGGTAATTTGGGGTAATTCTTTCCACATTGAAGGTTCGTTTCCRTGCGCCGCTGCCTAGTTGTAACTCAAGTGCAGCCTCAGAGGGAGCTGGAAAGTGAAACTCTGGGCGCGGAAGCCAGACGGGCTTATCAGTCCCTGTTGCTTGAGCAAGGTACACGCCAAAAATACACAAAACTGTGCAAATAACGACACGGAAATCAGGGCTGGGCTTCACTGCCGTCACCTGCTGCAGCCAAGCATCCAGCTGATGGTTCTTAATATTGCAACATCYCTCTCCTGAGAGAGAAAAGGAAATATGAAATAAATGTATTTAGAAGGAAACTGTAGAGGAGGTGGCAGGGCATAAAAATGATACAACATCAGGTGGGTGAACWTCATCCAGACTTTCCTCTAATAACAGCATTGTTCCTTTTCTAATATTTTTCTGCTACCTGGTGCCGCATGAAAAACTCTCAGACCTAATAGACGCTGATAACCCACAGCAGAAGGGCAATAGCTGAAGCTTTGCAAAATGCTCATGTTTGTGCCCAGTTTAAAGCACATGAATAATTCCACTCCAGTTTTAAATCCAAGCCTCATTTAAAATGAAGTTTATGCTTAAATACTTTGCTGGATTAAGGTCAGAGAATTCTGCAAACTGCAGTAAGTCAGCACTCTGAAATAACAGTGCTATACTATTACATTCAAACCATCTAATTCCAGTAACCTGAAGATTTTCCTTTAGATGCAGTGTTTAAAAAATGCATTTGCTAATGTAGTTTAAAAATATTTACATCTTAAGTCAGTCCAATATTAATTTCATGCTCTTTTTTGAGTCTTCATAAAAAAAATCCTTTTACACTGTATACATTCAGCAGACTCTTAAAGACTAACTCATGATGTCCTTTTATATGCTTTATAAAATTTAATTTGTGCAGCAGATTGGACAGGATGTTGCTGTGGGACTCTGTTATTGGAGAGGAAATGCAGTGAAACAGGCTACATTGATTCCTAAAATGATTAAATCTGGCAATGGTTCAGGTCCTCACTGGATTAAAGAGGACAACCTGTAGAACTGTATTACTTTTACACTGCTCCGCACAAATGTGTTGTGAGTCAGGCAATAATGAGATGGGCAGTTTCGTAATAGTTTGTGAACCAAATCCTTGGAGATTTGATACTAAAACTGCCAGAGTTAAACTTTGTTCAGAGCACTTGCTGAATGAAWGAGTGAACATATGGAAGGAAACGCACAGGCTTTAAAAAATGCCAGAAAAATGTTTATGTTGCCCCAAATGGTTCACTCAGATTGGAGTAGCCTCATAAATAAATAGGCTATAATATTTATTTTAACATTTGCTCCATCTGTCTTATTTTTCTTAAGTGCCTGGAGAGATTTTTTCCCACTGAAATTGTCAGCTCAAGTCCTCATCCTGGTGTAAACTGTTACCTTGTTCTGTTGTTTTACATCTAATGGAGTTATAGGCCAGTGACTGCACCTTCTCCAGAGGGCCCAAAGTAAGTACATTGCTGTATCCTTTATTTTGAGAAGATAAGAAAGGGCCCAAACTTATGACATATCTTTCCTCAGATACAGAAAAGTTGTGAAGGGCTTTACCAGCTGTGTGTGACAAGAAGGGAGTTCACTTGGGTGATGCTTAAGGAGCTGCTGAACTCGGGCACAGCTTTGATATAAAGGTTTGGAAGGAGGGCAAGGGACAGAAAGAGGAAAGAAAAAGTCGACTGGCGGAAAGGAAAGCTGCGTGTACAAGGGCAGCTTAGGGGAAGTCTGCAGATGATCTGTAGAAGAGAGGTCTCCTGGAGAGGTCTCTCCTGATGCTGGTGCCAAAATCCTGTCACTAGTCTTGGAGCAGTTGAGTCGTCTTGTTAGTCTCCATCTAAGGTCTTGCCCTGTGCAGTCTGGAGCCTCCCCATGGCTTTGATTCTTTCACAGACAAAAGCTCAGCTTTTTTTTTCCTCAGGTTTTTATACATCTGATGTAATGCTGCCAGTACTTTAGCTAGTTGTCATCTTGGGATTTGCTTTGGGGCTTTTAAATAGTTATAGCCTGAACTCTTCATATGCAGATTACCCTCTGAAGAGGCAGCAGTCAGAAACTTCTTTGCTCAAGAAAACAGAACACTCTATATCTGTTTGCCAGTTTTAAGCCTTGAATAACTGAGGATAAAACATCAAGATTGAAAAGATGGAGCAATGAATAAAATCCAGTATTTTAAAAGTCATRATTAGAACTGTGATCACATCCAGTATTGTCAGGCCTCCTCAGTTGTAATAACCCTGTAGCTTTGATTAAGAGGCCTAACCACATTTGCAGTGAAGTGTGCACCTTGTTCTTGGAGAATACTTTGGTTTATTACATGATGCTGGCACRTGCACCTTAGAGTGTGCTTTACTGAGATCCGGTGGGTGGCTTTATCTAACGTACATATGCACGCGGTGTGGTCTGCCTAAGGCATACCGTACAGTTGATGTTTGTGAGTATTAGGCCCTAAAATTTACTTTCCTCAAAGCAATAGCAAATTTGTGTGTATAGAAGTAATCTTTTGTGAATAGATGTCTGCAGACATGTCTGAAGTTGCTCTGCTCATGTGGTAGAGAGTGGGCAAGGGGCACCCATGTAGATGAGGATGTCTGTCCTAATGGCATGTTGGCATGTGGGGCTATGCCTGACCACAGTGTCCTTGCGGATCATCTTCCACCTCTGCCTGGAGCTTTCCTTGCCATAAGGAAGGCAGATGAGTGTTTTTGTGTAGATAGTCTTCAGTAGGCCTTCAGTAAACAATATCCTATGGCTCATGGCTAAAGCACACTTGGCAACTCCTTGTGAATGCAGCATACAGAGTTGAAGTGTGATCGTTTTCTTTGCAAGAATGCTGACTTGCTTTAACACTTGAATGCTAGTACTCAAACAACAGGACATGAGGATGTAGCAAGTTTCCTTCTTTATAGCTCTGTATCTAGAAATCTATGACAGTGGGTGAGTGTAAATAGTTTTGTATCAAGAGCATGAGGCATTACACCTCTTTCATGGAGATATAAGAGTGGATATGGGGAGGATTCGCAGTATTTAAGAATGGAAATGTCTGAGCTGTGGATAGAGCATTTAAATATTGATTGTTAAGAGTGTAACCCATTAATTCTACATTTGATGGGCTTGTATGGGATCATCAATATTGGCAGTGAATCTGRCAGTTCTTGCTTAAGTCTAAAATCTGTATTAACACTTGATCTTTCAAACCAGTAGGACTTTTTCTCTGACTTCAATATTACAGATTTAAGCCCTGAGAGTCT
>NW_028185038.1:12324853-12384219 GCF_003343005.1 Rhea americana | reverse complement strand
TGCTTTAAGACCAACGTGTGTTCAGTTCACTTGCTGAATCAGGGCCTTGGGGAAAACATAGATTGAAGCAGACAGGCAAGTGCAAGAACAGGCATAAATGCAGAGTATCCTATGAGCTGCCTGCCTCCTGCCTATGTGGCTGTCTTTGATGCAAACTGGTGGCTACCTCCCTGGGCATGCCTGGTGGCACATTGACCCATGAGRCATGATTTAGGGTCAGGTGAGTGGCTTTCAGATTCTTGTGGAGTTCATTTTTGCGGACAATTCAGCTGGTGTTGGGGACTCTCTCAAAACATGCTCAGAGAGCCTCAGCTATGGAGCAGCTTGGCTATGATGCCTGAGGTAGGATATTGAATGTTATTTGCTTCTAAAATAAAGGCAGAACATCTGGCTGGTATTCGGCTTCTGAGTGATGCCGGACTCAGAGGCATATGTTGTTATGTGCATATTGAACTACTTGTAATGAGTGAGACTTTCTTTCAAAAGAAAACAAAACAAAAACAAAACCCTTCTTGGATCCACCTCGAAACTATAAGATTTTGTTCACAGGAAAACATAGTTGTCATGTATAGATTGGTAGTGATAAAAGTCATTCTTACTTTTGACAAGCTATTTTTTTATGGCTATAAATATAAGAAAAAATTATGAAAACTCAGATAAAACTCATTGCAGTTAATGGAAGTATCTTCATTTTATGGAACTGGGTCAAATGTATCCAGATGTTACTACTAAGTGACTACAGGCTGGATGACTCAGTAATATTAGACCAATGAAGATTAATATATTTATAAATATCCTGGGACAATGAAGATTAATATATTTATAATCATCTGTTACCAATATGTTCTTTGTTTCAATTTTCTTATTAGCATTTTTTCAGAAGATTTAACTTTGAGCTCACTTAAAAATTTAATTTTTTTCTATGACCCCCTCATAAATCTTTTTGAGAAACAGTCAAGATTTGCAGGTGAATTTTTTAGGCTTTGAGGATGGGGACAGGAGAGGAAATACCAAACAAACTCTGAATTTCTGAGGTCATTGGGAACATCCTCCTGCTTGCTGGCAATGCCTGGTGGTCTGTGGGGAGGTCGAGGTTAGAGGGATGTTCTCCACCTTTCTGATGACACTGGTCTGCACTGCAGAAAGKCCAGTGAGAGAAAGGGTCAAAAAGGAGGGCTGTCACTACGTGAGGGCTCTCTGGGGAAGGAAAGCTCTAGTCTGTGGTCCTATCCCTAATGATCTTATAATGAATGTTAAATATTAAATCAATTTCTGTGTTGGACATTTAAGTCTCACCTACAGACTGTCAAGGGAAGGGACAGAGAAGGGAAATGAAGGCTGTCCATGCTGAGCAGTTGGCCTRCACCAGTGCAGAGCTAGTTGGGGATGTCTTGAATCCTGCTTCGAGCTGTGGGGCCCAACTGGGTGGACATGCCTCACCATAGCACTTTCTTCTGAAGACTGGTCCCTGGTCTGAACATGAACACCATTCTGTTCCTGTGTTCAACCATACTTGCCCATTTTACGGGCTCTGCTGTCACTTGAACCTTGGCTAACTGAGGTGAACACATTCTGTCTTCTGCTCGTTCTGCTGTTGAGACACCCCAAACTGAGCCCTTCCCCAACCATTTGGATGGAGCCAAGCTGATCTGCTTACCATCGTGTATTGCTAGTGGTGACTGTGTGACTTTTAGCAGAGTGACTCATTAGGACAGTCTTGTGCCTCACTGCACCATTCTGCAGCCTCTGACCCCTCCTCCTCTTGTGGGAAACGGGCAAGACAGCTGTGATGCAGAAAAGTAGGGATACGATAATGGCAATTGTTAGGCTTTTTCCTTTGGCTGTGGAGTTAACTTCAGCCGGGGTAGAAGATGCTAAACAGCTCCCTGAAAAGAAARCCTAGAAGACTAGGACAAAATGACAGTATTAATGGGTAATTAAGGCATGAAGCAAGCTTTTAAAGAGATGTTTGAAATAATYGGCCACTTCCCTCTACTGAGAATATAATGGTCAGGTCTTCTGTTAAAGGAAAAGAAAACAATCATATTAAAAGCATGCTGTATGCATATGAAGTCACGAATCTGAATTGTTGGGCTTCTTTCGGTGTGTAAAATGGAAACTGAGGTGGGGATTCATCTCCTCTAACTCCACTCATCCAGTGAGCGACATGGCAACCTTCTACCTGCATCCTACCTTCTCCCATATTAAGTACCCTCTTCACATGGTCTTGCTGAGTACCAAAGTCCCACCTTTTAGATGGCTAAAATTGGATGAGATAAATCTCTCTCTCTTCCACTGAAATTCATCGAGCAATGGGAGTAGACAAAGGCAGTGTTAGAAAGCTGGGAAAGTTGTGTCTTAGAGGTGTATAAACYATGTGATTGCATCCAACAGCATGTTTTGAGTCCTGGAAAGCTGAAGCTGAAACATGGTGCGGTGTGCATGGACACGAGGTGTGCGCCCTGGGTCTGTCCTCTCTCCACGTGACAGAGCTGCCCTCCTGTGCCCACCTGAARTTTACTTTCCAAGAACCCCCATGCAAGAGACTTTCACTGAAATGTTTTGCTGAGAAGAAAACAGAAAAGTGAGAGAGACTTAGCCATGGTGAATTCATTTTTATTGAGGTTAATTTTCAAGAGGGAAAACCCTGAACTCTCCTTTGGACTCTYTTAATGTTTGTAGAGATTTATGAGGATGAAAGGCTAAACAAGAGCTCAGTGTTACAGTTCTTAGAGACAGAAGATGACATGCTGCTACCCTGAGGTCAGGCAATGTACAGCTGATAAGTCTACTGCAAAAAAGGTCTGGCTCTGGCTTATTGCGTTCAGCACCTCTTTACAAAGGGTAAAACATTTTAGAGAGTTTTGTGGGAGAGTTGTGATAAAATGATTGAATCAAAGACAATGCTAGTGCCAGAGCAGCTGATCTCATCTAAAGCAATRGCTGTTTAAGGACATAAACTGTAAAATCTGGCCTTACAATCAAATCTTGTGTGGTATTTTGGCTGCAAAATCATTTGTAAAAGGTCCTCTGGATTAGGAAGAGAAAGATTATGAGTGGTTTAAGAAATATAACTGGATGAGTGTATGTTAGAAATACATAGGGCTGATGTTAGGAATCCTGAAAGGCAAATTAACCTACCTCAGAAAAGGTTAGCAAAATATTAGAGGTATTCCAGAGAGATGGGAAAGAATGATAATCAAATGTGTGGCCAGACACTGACAGGTGAAAACAGGGATCTTCAACAAGGACTGACAGGAACAGAGGCTCTAGGAAAAAGGGAGGTTGGGAGTTTTTGGCACTATTGGAGAAAAGACTTAAATGACTGTAGACTATCTGGGGAACTAGTCCTTGTCTGTCCATGATGACACATGGACATGGACCCACATGGACCCCTTCCTGCCATACTCAAATGTCTTACAATAACCTATGTATATTCCCTTGCAGAGACTTTGAAGAGTAATTTTCTTCTAGCCTTATTTTGCAGACTGAAAATGATGGCACAGGAGACTAGTTTATGTCTATTTAGCTACAGTTGACAGAGGGCTCTTCCCGTTTGGTGCACAGTGGTCATTCAAGCCCTGGCAAAGATCTTCCGTTYCTTCTGGGTTTAGCTTGTGCTAGCTGCTACTACAGGGTTCCTGCTCTCAGCTGAGGATCCTGCAAATGAGGATGGAGAACATCACCAGACCTGGCCTCTCCTGTACTCCAGCTCGTGATGCTGCTTCTTCCCAGCAGGTTGTTAGAACAAGTGTCAGAAATTCCTGGAAACCTTTTATCTGGTTTGATTATGTTTTTTTTTAATGGTGAAAAAATGACATCCTGAGGAGTCAAGGGAGGAAGGGGATTTACACATGCTTTAATGTTGGTCTGGTTTAGTTGCCAGAGAAATCGGAGGAATTTTGCTAGTGATTGAAATGAGAGTAGACTTAAACTGGTTTCTGAAAATCTTACTCTTGTTTCTTTATCTGTTGCTGTGCTGATCTTACTCTCTCCAAGATTATAATGTAAAAGTCTGTGCCTAGCTGAGACTGGGTTTGGGCCCTAGAACTGGACCTTGGAAGTGGTATTTTCTGATGGTGATGAGACTGAATAGTGCATTCCCCATGGTATTTAGTCTGGCTACATTAACTAGTCAGATGTGAACAGAGGCACAGGCAAAGAAAGTCAATTKTCCGTCTGGAATTCAAAAGCAAACCTCTTATGGCAAGTTTGTGCTTTCATAAGAAGCTTGTCTCCTCTTAAATCATTACTGGGTTACTCTTCACTGGTCCAAAACCGTGAGTTGCTTCTATTCCAGCTGTTTTTAGGACAAATTCTGAATTCAAATGGGTTTTCATCTTCAGACCTAAGAGTGTAGAAAATAAACCTGAGGTGAGTTGCTAGAGAAATCCTGAATGACACCCCTTCTTCACAGCTCTGGCTTTGGTGGCATTTCCCTGCATGCTTGAATTTTAGCTGCAGTCATGCAAACATTGCATGCAGATGTGCTTGATGTTGGCCCCGGACAGACCTTTTGCTTGTCTGTCTTCTCCAAAAAATGAAGTGGGGTTTTCCCATCATGAAGCAGGACCTTTACTCACTAGCCTTGCATGATTCTCCRCTTGGTCACCGAGATTTTGGCAGCCCTGTCTCTGAACAGTGATTTGGCATATCTGCCATAAAACCGTTCTGGTGTTCCTCAGGCCTTCTGGCTAAGGAGAGTTGTAATAACTTTGTATTCGCCTCACCTCATTGAGGGATTAATTAACTGTGCTTTTAAAGAGATGCTGACAGTTTTGAGGTCTTCAGCTCTAATTGACCTCACTGTTTCATCTTGAATATTTTGCCTCTAAATTGGATGGATTTTTTCTGCCTTTTGGCAAATTTGGTGTCAAAGCTGTTATTTGCACTRCTACAATGGTCTGATTCATTCCTTCCCCTAATTATACAAAAAAGGAAAAGTGGCATCTTCAGGAAAGTTTAGTAGCACAGTATTTACCTTGTTCCCCACRGTAGCAGAGTTCATTAGCAATGGTTAAACCCAGTCCTGTTCTCAGCTGCTGGACCTATATCCATAGTTATAAAAATAGAACAATAAAGAGGAAATTGTTTTCTCAGTTTTGTTGTAATGGTGCCTTTTAGATTAAGTGATGCCCTACTGAAACTGGAGCCTTGACAATGGCTCCTATTATTGGATATTGCCTTTTGAATCAATCTGAGGTCTCAAAGCTAATTATTTTTAGGAGAGATGACAGTGCATATATATTCCCTCCCTTCCCCCATGCTGGCATAGCCTACGAGGACGGAAAGGATTTGCACAAAGTCCATTATAGGTGCTGACCCTCTCTGAGTGAGTTAAATAGGAACTGGAGATATTGATAGGAGTGCTGAACCCCCTAATCCTAATAAGAACGAGCATTCAGATAAGAAGTGCTTTGGATACTCCGATGAATACACGGTGAAATTTTAATTATGCCCTTTTGTGACTCTAATACTAAATTGCTGCCTTAACAACTTTCCTATCAGTAAGACTAAATGAAATGGCATTAAATAGTGCTGTTGTGTGTTAGCTGTTTATCACGGGCATTTCTTAGGAGCATAACTAGTCTGMGTTACTCTTCCACAAGTGGTATTTTGTGTCATTTTACGCTTTGCTGCATCTCTTGTTGTTGCTGATGGGAAGGTGCTTTCTGGCCAAASTGGGACTTGACTCACAGCACCGTGTCCAGGCAGCAGAGGCAAAGGTAGGCACTTGAGCTGGTATCTTAATTTCCAGGGTTTTGGGGTCAATGCAGGCTATCTGATGTCCTGCGATGCTAGTTCCCAGTGCAATGGGGAGGACTAGGGTCCGCCTTTGATTTTTTTTTTTATAGTAGATGCAGAATTTAGGCTTTGCAACTATTTGTCTTCCCTGGCTGTGCAGGGTGAGGGTAAAACTTGCATTACTATCCTGAAGTTAAGTAGCCTATAAATAATTGTGCCTTGTGTATGARCTTTCCAAGTTTTCAGCAGTGAAGCATAACACAATATGCTGCATTGGAATATTAGGGCATTAACAAACATGGGTGTGCATATATCTTGTGATAAGTAGGTCCCGTAAAAAAGGTGATGCTTTAAAGGTGTTAAAGGCAGAGAGATTTAGGTGGGAGGCCCAGTAGTTTTCTTAGAGCCACGCAATGCCTCAAGCTGGTGGCAGAAGGAGGATCACAAGCCGTAAGCCCTGTTCCCAGCGCTGTCTCTAAACACTGACGAACACACTGGTTCCTAATGCAAAGCCAAAGCCTGCGGCCTCTGTTGTGAAATCTCCAAGAGAGTGAAACTCAGGATGTTTATAAGCCAGTTATCTTCAACCCTCCCAGACCGTGTGATGCCGAATCGTAGTCCTCACTCCTACTTCGGTACCATTATGAGTAACCAAGCTAGTGAAGTGGTGGAAATAGTTCCAAGTGCTTATAGCAGTGTTTCACATTCAGGGGAAAAATACACAACTAATGTGCGAATTAAAGTGGCTATGAAAACTATCTACAGCTCAAACAGCAACAGTGTTAATTCTTCTGTATACGTTTTGGTGAACTTGCTCATCAGAAGACTCCACAGGCAGAAAAATAAAAATGCACAATTGATTAGATGGACTATTGGGGAAAAGTGGGTGGAAAATGAGTCAGTGAATCTTTAGTTGTTATGGTACCCAGATATGCAAGTTGTGGACAGGTCTAGTAGTTTAGTTTGGATACATATTCATGAGTAATTCCCTCTTCCCTTCTGCCATGCAGAAAAAGCATCTGCAGTCTCATTTATTAATCTATGAGCAACCTTTTTCGTTCAATTATAAATGTCAAGGTAAAATGATCTTTTCTGGTAATAGAAATGGCTCTTGTACTTAGAGTAATGTATGCTTAGAAAATGTTAATATATTTTAATTAATGGAGATATGTTAAAACTAGCCTGCTGCACCAAGCTTTGTAGAAATAATCTTTTGGAGGAGATTCTCAGAAAATCTGAGAAAAAAAGGATCATTATTTTCTGGTGGATCCAAATGGTCATTTTTTGATAATTAAAGTGCATGCTTTTGATGCAGTGAAGTATCATTCTTGTACATTATGAAATGCTTCTGTTGTGGATTCTGTTGTGGATGCACACAAGTGTAATGTGTAGGAACAGACTCGCTGGCATCATGCATATGCTTTTCAATTATTACCCTCTTCAGATTTGGTAACATCCCCATTTTCTGTGTTGATTGCTATCCGTATTTAAATTCTCAGCAGCAAATTCAAAATCTGAATGGATGTGAAGTTGAAAGAATTCTTCCTGCATTTTCTTGCATTGTATTCCAGAGAAAAAAAAAGGAGGATACAAAATATACCATTTGTCTCTAGCAGGAAGTCAAAGAGAGAAGCATGAAAGAGGTGAGGGTTAGGCCTGCCAGTCATACATATCTTAAGAAAAGCTCTCTTGAATTCATAGAAAAGGAATCTGTCCTTTGGTATTTGGTCTCCATTCCCTTTCTGCAGGTGTCATGGCCCAAAGAATGCTACAGATTGCTTAATCTTGTTTCCATGATGGAAATATTGGAGCAGAGCTCTGCCAAACAGAACGCTGCTTTTAGTGTTAAATGTCACCTGGGGACAACATCACTTGAGGTCAGACCCTTCCCTTCATGTTATCCTGGGGCTGTTCGGACCCATTTGTGCTATAGACAGGCCTTGCCACATGGTTTTCTGTGCTTTCATGTGGCTGGTGGGAAGTCCACAGCCTTTCATGTTGTCAATCTTTGCCAGATTACCTAGCTTCATCATCTTCTCAGAATCTTTGAAAGGAGCAGCTGTGGTAAGATTAATATGTTTGAAAGCGTCAGCTGATAAAAAAAAATGGTGTTTTTCTGCAACCCTGCTCACATGAGTAATTCCACTGAAGTTTGGGATGACTTGCTTGAGCAGAGGCCATTGGTCATGAAGTCTGACTTTGTACATCCTTGACAAAGAGCATATCGCTTAAGGAAGGTTGCTGCTTCTAAGGAGAAGGCACAGCTCAAACTTCCCAAGTAGGCAGTTGTGGGCAATCATTGTCTATCAGTAGTTTCATTGTTTTAAGAAACGTAACTCAACAAATTGTTCCCATGAGATATTCCCGTTATATTTTTATTTGGATCAGATTAGGTCCTAGCAGATTGAAGTGGAGTCTCTGTTTCCCTAGAAGCTATGTGCATTCATGTCATGAATCATCATCTTTGGTCTATCTATTTGTAAGCCAAAGACTAGATCTTTGGTGATGTGTTGGTTTAACTTCACTGATTTCGATAGTCAGTTATATCATAATTTCTTWAGCAGGTTGAAATAGCCAAGACAGACTAGCCTGCAGTGAAACTGTTACATACAGATGTCTAAAGGGAAAACAAGGGATAAGAAGCCATTCAGTTCAGATGTTTGGTAATGTTTCCAGGCTTTTCCCAGACAACTGCACATTAATTTTCTTCAAGTTGCAATGTGTTTGCATTGCAGTGAGATGCAGGGTAGTAACAGCTGGGAGCAAGTCTTACAGCTTCAGTTGTGCTGCTTTCTCAATTACTAGTTTTTCTCCAGGGATTTATTTCAGCGCACTTTTTGATATGGAGGTGTGGAAATGTGGAGTTATTAGCCTTGAAAGGATGCTTTTCTATGAGCCAGGTCTGCAGTAAGACTTGGAAATTCTTCCCAAAAGAAGGAAAAAAATCACTGTAGTGAAACAGGACTTCTGAATCCAGAACAGCTTCARTGAAGCTGGTGGACGGGCTATGCCTGCGGTGAGAACGGTCCTTGTGGCTCTGCTTCCAAAAGCTACTCGAGCACACAGATTTATGACTTTGGTGGTGCTCGCGCATGGCTAGAGCACTCTGCGGGGCTGGCAGCCCCTGCTACGTGTGCGGAGCACTGAGCCAGCAGCGGTGCYGGAGCTGGGGCTGAGCCCCGGCACATGCGTTACCCTGAGAGCTGTGTCCTGGCATCTCCACGCTGCTGCGGGAGCTGGGCTGGCTCCTTGAGTGCCAGAGCAGGGATTTCCCTGCACTCATGCTCTTACTGGGGCAAGTGGAACTGGGGAGTAGCCAGAAAAATCCAACACCAGTTAAAAAAAAAAAAAAGGCAATATTTAATGTAAAATAGTAAGGGCTAGCTAACTGGAACTCTTCAGAAAAACAAATAAATAATACAAGCAATGGTATCAACAAAATGGTGAGGATAAAAATATCTGTATCAAGAAAGGTAAACAACCAGATGAAGATATAAAGAGGCATCTCTGACTAACAGAGGAAACATAACAACCAAGAAAGTGGAATTACATGTATTATAGAAAACAGGAGATGTTAGCCAGTGATGTTGACCAAAATATGTGAAGKAAATGGAGAGAGCTTTCATACGCTCTTTGAGGGGGGAGAATAGCAAGGAATACTTGGTCTGCACTAACTCCTTTACTAATAATGTCTTAACTATTTTGTATTGGAAGRATACTCCTCTGTGAAATAGTTGTATGGCAAAAAATTAGATAGAGATCTTGTGAGCTACCAGGGAGAGTGATATGAATCTAGAAGACAAACACCCAAATAATGTATATAAAGAATTTGGTATAATAATGAGTCATGGAAAATTCCGAGAAAAGGAAAAAAAAAGCTGTATCTTTTTTCAAAAAAGAGCAATCTTGGCAGTCACTGTCTGTRAACCTGACTAAAACAAATAACACTAAATAAACAAAAATCGCTATTTATGAAATAGTGAAATTGTGGATTTCACCAGAACAAACCATGTCAGACAAATTTACTTTTTTTTGATAAAGACAAATTAGTGCATGAGGGTGATTACAGCTCATCTTATTTATTTTGGAACTGTGATAAAACACTTGTTACCGTATTGCATTGAAACTTGCTCATAAAGTGAAGTCAAGCTGTGTGTCTGAGTCCTGTCACGTGGATTGAAAAGTGGCTGAGGAGCTGTAAACAATGCAGTGACACATCCAGACAGAGATTCACAGAGCAAAACTCATTTCCATTTAACATTTCCACTGATAAATGTAAGCTTCCACTRCCCTAAGAAAATAGGTAGAAACTGGGAGCTATAGGAAACACAGAGGATAAAGAAATGATTAATAGCAAGACGATATTTTCCAGATAGACATGTGACTTAGTGGCACAGCACCCAACAAATTAATTTTAGGTCCTTAGTGTTTGCTCTTTTTTTTTTTTTTTTTTTTTTTTTTTTTTTTTTTTTTTTTTTTTTTTTTAGGATTTCATGAGTACACAAAGAACTAGATAAAACTCTTGCCTCTTCCTACGTAAGAGGAAGAGTTGGCTGCAAGCAGTAAATCTCCTGGATGTCTCCTAACCATATGTTTAGTTGCTTTACTCAGAATGATACTGAGCCAATGTTTGCAAACAGCTGATCAAATTTGCAGTGGGAATCAGTATTTTCTTACATTCCTTCCAGAGGTCGTTCATGGACACTTAGATTTTTGTCTGCATGCATGTTTGCTAATCTTTCRTTTTTAAAGTTCATATTGTTGTGTAAAGGAGCAGATACAACAAAGCATGCCACTGGCTGGCTGCTAAAAGAATACATTTGAGACATGTTTAGATGGGACACATGGAAATGTCGTCACATGCTGGAGTGCTCACCCAAATAATACGGTTCCTGCATGCTAGCTAATATCTACCCATAATAAAAAAAATGACTTTCTAACGACTTCTTGAAGAAGAGAGGATTACATTAACCAGAATAATGACTTCCAATGAATAATTCAAGTATCTRTAGTAAAAATAATCTAAAAGACCTGTTCAGTGGAAAGCAGAAACCTGGAAATRGGGAATATTTAGAGAGATCCAGGGATACCAGCTGACAACATAATAGACTAAAATTGTTTTGCGATATAGTGAAAAAGATCARTTTGGCAACAGAAAGTGCCAGTCTGTCTCCTGGTGCCTTTTCATGAAGAATATTGGTCCTGGTTCTTCCTGTCTTTGCYGTTTATATAGCCCTTTGCACCATGGCAGAATGAGATGTACTTGATGTGGTAGTTATTTTATTCCCATTCTATGCCAGTTTAATTTAAACCTGTGGAGGTTATAGAGAATTCAGCATTCTGTTTTTTCACTCCTTCTGGACACCTTGGTATGTTGAGTCTTCGAGGTTAGTCATCAAAAGACAGAGAAATTCCCTTCTAACAAGGTGACTCCTTTGAGCTGGAGAGTGACCCAGACTGGTTCCTGGGCTCCCGAGTCCATCTCTCTGACCCGCTGTGATGGTGACGATGGAGCGCTTTCTCAGTGTCCTCCCAGAGGAACACACATGTGCCATAGAAATATTTTCCTGGGAAGCTGAGATGGATTTTGACTTTCTAATTTAAGGTAAATGTCCTCRGGGACACTGCTGGTAGAACAGCTTTCATTCAAGTGCTTTTACAAACATGGTCAGGGCAGACTATTACTGAAGCAATCTTAACACAGCTTTTCTGTCTTTTTCATATTACCTTATCAAAGTATGTCTAKGTGCCATGATTCAGTGCAGGACGATCCAGGGAGCCGGCAGCTTTTCATACCCGTTTTGGTCCAGCTCTGGTGACAACCTGTGCTGCTGAGGCAGCTCRGCTGCTGAAGGCTTTACCCCCTTCCTAAAATACAGCTCCCATTAGTGGCCAAAGTCGGGAAGGCTTTAATGAGTCTGCCTCGCCATAGTTCAGGTGAGGGTCCAATTATAGGCGGTGTTTAGGTCTCTGGATTATTAAATTCATCAGGAAATAGGCATTTAAACTGCTGTGAGGATCTTTGTGCTTTGCAGGTCATAGATTAGCAGCCTGAGAGACTGTTTTTCCAGCTGCCTTTGTCCACTGCCCCAAAACAGCAAGAAAAGCTTAAAAAAAGAAATCCTGCCAGAGGAAAAATGACTTAGGCTCAATTTAAAATTGTGTGTTTTAAGATGAGGCCAACCATAAATACTGGCTGGCCTGTTGACTGTGTGACCATGCTGCAGTATTATCTGTGTCTGCTTTCCACTATGAGTGTATAATGTGGCATCTTACATGSAGTTACATTTTCCACACTTAAAACAAACCACAACCATTGCTTTGGCACTGGGGACCTTGCCTTCTGCCTGCGTCTTATTCTTGATTCCTTGGTCTCCTTATCATCCTTTTTAGAAAGCCATTTAGTTCCTTTCTCTCCTAGCCTTACRCTTCCTCCTCTGCTATTGCACGCTTGGATTTAGAAATGAATTTATAAACTGCACTTTGCAGAGACAGAGCCAGCTCCTGCAAGTCGCCTCTACATAAAAGACCAATTAATCTAGAGAATCAATTTTGAAATAAGCTGAGGAAGATTTCTAGTATTCACAAGCCTGATCTATGTAAGTTTGATGTTATTATCAGTTGCCTATGGTGTTTTTCTCCCTCTTTTCTTTAAAATGTATTACTGGATCAAACTCTCAGAAAACTCAGTTGACTTCAGTGGTATAAAAGAAATTGTGTTTTGATACTCGAGTTCGTTTGATAGGAGCTTTCTTTGAAGAATGCGTGTTCTGGGAAAATAGCATTGTGACGGCTTGTAGCTTCAGTAACAATGGAGCAGGGTGACTTTGGACAAAAGRAGTTTATTTTCATCAAGAGTGCTCTCGAGATCATTTTGATTTAGCGTTTTTCACTGCTTACTCTGGAGCAGAACTTTAGTTTTGTCAAGTTTGATATAAATGTGCCGGGGGTCATTTCACAGACAGTTATTGTAGATAGGAACTATYGAAATAGAACAAATAATTTCTTCAAAGAACCAGAAAACAGACAACAAAGAGAAAGACAAATACTGGCAGAGAAATTCTCTCCTGTCATAATGATAAACCAGAGATTTAAATGAAAACTTATTTCTGAATTTGTGGTGAGATCTTTACCTTTATACATAAACTATGAAATGTATCAGAAGCTCTCACTGCTTTCTCAGAACTTGGCAGTTTTAATATGTGTGCTATATATAGATATCCTTGATTTCAGTAAACAATTTATTCTTCAGAGAGCACTTTCACYAACCTAAATAAGGTCTCAAGTATGACATGCTACAAGCTGGAAATTGTGTTKCATTTGTAATTTTCTCTCCTAATTTTTACAAGATGTAAGTAAAGTTGAGCTGAAGAACCTTAATAAARGACCAGAATTATCATTTGCATAATGAATCATACTTTGGAATTTAAAAAAAAATCACATTAGGGAAATTCAAGGAAGGAAACTCTTACTACAAACAGGAAACTGATAAGAAACAACAAGTGAAGCCAAGTTGGACTAGGAGACTGGAAATTCATACGTATTTGCAAATTGCAGTGTGGTAATCCTGAAAAGTGTTTAAGCTGTCTATGAAGTTGATAGGAAATGAGAAGGCTTCTCCCCTAGTTGAACTCCAGGATATTTTCAAGCTTTGAAGTAAATGTTTGTAGGTTTTATTAAAAAAAGGCAAAAAACTTAAAATACTATTCACTCACAACTTTTACTCAAGGAGGGATGGATTCAAAGTGTGCTGAAGACAGCGGGAGGTTTTTCTACTGATTTCAGGTAGTTCTGGAAATGATCCATGCTCTCCTCTCACTCCATCTCTCACTTTCATAGCTGTGTAGTTGCTTTTTCACAATAAAATCACAATTTCTCTTTTACTGCTGCCTTTCAACAGTGTCATAAGATGCGTAAGACTAAACATAAATGTAGAACTAAAATCTTTCATAATTCTGGTAGCGTAGAAGTACCACGAATTATCAAAGATCATGTTGCTAGTAAGCCTTTTCACCAGGACATTTCAGGAACTGTAAATGGGGTTAATAGTAATAGTCTCTTGGGGCACATATACCTCCCTGACCCTATTTATACCACCTACCCAAAGTCTCTGCTCTGTGTTTCACTGGAAAGAAGGTTGTTATAGACTGCAGGAAGGAAGGAAGGCTGTGATGTGGCAGCACTTCTGATTTCTTGTTAAATACTGCCTAGCTGTGTCCCTTCCGGGTACCGTGGTGAGATACAAGCCATGTCCCTGATCTGGAAAGCCCCCACTGAGCTGCCTAAACGCGGTTGGGTAGCAAGGATAGGTTAGGGATTGGGATTTTTGTTTTGTTTGGTACCTGTGACACTGCACTGTGATGTGCTTGAGGGAAATACACCATGAAGAATCATGTGGTCAGACACAGGATAAGGGTAGTCCTGTACATCAGCAGTAACAACGGGCAAGTTTTATCTGATCTGGATTTGTATCTTCCTACCGTTGGTTCATGGTAGGCTTCTCTATGTTGTTTTAATGCAATGCTGATGGATACCAGAGAATAACTTGACTAGTGCAGGACCTTCTTGGCATCTCACAGGGTGGTGAGTGCCCACTGAGCCCTAATGGTCACCTTTGTGGTTCTGGCCAGCTCACGGCAGTTCCCAGCCCCTTTCCCAAAGCAATGTGTTCCCATGTGCTCTTCAAAAATGGAGACCCCACAGAGGAGGGAGGATTAAGAAACTTTCAGTGGTGTTTGTGCCCTGTGATAAGATTATGGATGATCTGTCTCGTTCCTTTTCCATTTGAAGCCAGTTCCCTTGGGTGGTGGAAAAATGCTGCTGCTGAGGAGTATCTGCCTCTGCTGCCTTGTTTGGACAACCTTCCCTGTACCTGTCACTTCTCAGCTGATGACCCTTGTGGCTACATTCTGCTCCCTGTATGTTCACATAAACTCATGTTGACATTAATAGTTATATATGCAGACCGAGGGACTCGTAAGGACCGCTACTGTCATCCTTTGTGAGTGGGCGCAGTAAGCACTAGCGTACACCTCTGTTGTTTGGATGCTGTAACCTTTGTCTCCGTCCTGGGTTGCTGGGATACAAGGCAGCTGATGTGACAGATACGCATGGCTGTTAATTACCCGTTTTTCTGTCAGCAGGCTAGGACTGCCAATTTTCAATACAGTCCGCTCTGTTTCTAATTGTGGCTCTAGATCTATCAAAAGCCCAGCTGAAATCTGGGCTAGGTGGCTTGTCCTGTTCAGCTCTGCTTTTAAAATATTTAATACTGTGTGGAGAACTCTCCTTCTAAAATGATTTTTCCTTCTCCCATTTAATTTCACTGCTGAGGTGTTCGTGTTATATTTATACATTCATAGAGCTGGGATACTGCTGTCAGGTTTGCTCTGTTCACTTTGACTTATTTCAGACTCCCGAAGTACCAAAGCAGCAAACTCAATCAGACTGAAAAGAGGAGGTGAAGCATGGGCTGCTTCTGCAGCAAACCACAGGGCCCTTCTAGCCACTTGAAGTACAGATAATACAGATTTTGCAAAATGTTGTTCCTCTGTTGAGAGATCATATTACATTTTTTGGTTCTCATCTATAGGAATGRCAAATCCCCACTTGCAGGAAGAACTGTGGATGTAATCCCGGATGCCCTTTCAGAGCTGCATCCTTTAAAGGGTGCAATCTTCTTACACCGTGAAAGTCAGGAGAATTTGGTGTATTGCATGGTTTGGTCCTGTGTGATATGTTTGGTTGGCTATCTCAAAATTCATTGGAAAATAATTACTGATTTATTGGATTTGGATGGTGGCCCTTTTCTGAGACCGTTAAAAGCTTAACCTCTACAGGGCCAACTGCTTCTTAGCTCAGCAGGAATACCAGAAGCTCAGAAGAAGTATGGTCCAGTTCATTACGGAAGCTGAGTTTCGTTTTTRTGAACCAAAAGGTGAAAAAGGCATCTGTTGAAAAGTAAAGGTTTGATATTAAGAGTTTATTTACTTGGAGTTTAAAGTATTCTGGCCCATCTGAATGAAAAAGTAAACAGTCCGTTTATAAAACCACTAACTAGGACGTGGGAACAATATCAGTTTTTGAAAATGTTGCATTTTGAGACATTTACAAAAATTTGGATATTTTCTACAAAATATTTCAGGAAAACCCTGGASGCCTTGAAGGCCCAGGAGGGCAGATGTGTCCCTCCAAGCACTGTGGTGCCAGTGGTGGTCTCCAGGCTCTGCCATTGCTATAGTTTCCATTTTGGTAGGAGGATCTGAGAAAGAAGACATTCTTTGAGGGGTAATTATTGTCTCTGATAGATATTCAGAGTCTTCTCTCCTGAGCTTAAAACCAAATGTTTTTTCCTATAATTTTCCCCCTGCTCCTATTCCCAGAATAATCTATTTTCTGTCCTTTCATGTGTAGTCTCATAGTACTAAGCTTACAAATGCACTGTGTTTGTGCTGAGTATAATCTGTTTAACAGAAAATGTTTGCCTGAGGCTACAGATCTTAACCAAACAGTAGGCAGATCTAATTCAACCATAGTGACTATTGGTCTGCAAAAGTCAAGGTTGCTCTTTTGTTTGTCTTTCTTTTTTTTTTTTTTTTTTTTCTTCATAAATCTCAGAGAATCCTTAGTCATGTGTTAAAGCTTGTTTGGCCTGAGGAGTTAATCCTTTCTAAGACAAGTCTTTTTCTCTCACATGTATGGGTATGCATGAAAGCATGGTCTAAATCCAGAATAGTTTTCTTTAGAAACTAGCCTTTGTAGTCCTCTGCTGAGGAAAGCACTGGGCAAAATGTCTTTGACAAAATATAAGCTTATTGAAAATTGACAGCCTGGAAACCTGAAAATTATAATTGAAACTGAATTTTARAATATTTTTAGTCAGAGGAAAAAGTGGGATTTTCTTGCTGAATTTCCAAACATTCAGTTTATCCTTGGGAAAATGAAATATTTCCTTTTGRCATTTTTAAATAAAATATTTCAACCTGACCTTTTTCTCATTTAAAATAAGAGTAAAATATGAAAGGTCTAAGGAAATGACCATAATCCTTTTGTTCTGGTTTATCAGAAACATATGGAAGTTTTCATATCGTTGGAGAAAACAAGTATCTTTGGGCTTGCCCAAAACTAAATGTTGATTCAGCTCCCAGCTGAAGAGTACGTTATGCACCTATAGAAGATACCACCAACGCTGCTGTCTTTAACATTTCCTTATATGTCACAACCTTAATTTAGGACCATTTCTCAATTCACTTTGGGAAATTAAACTGTTTATTGTTGGAAATATAATTCTCTCCCTAAAACAGGGAGCACAGACCCTCCTGCCTTCTCTTCCTACAGCTATAAATCAGAGTTCCAATGATTAAGAACTTTTAACAATAATGTCCTGACTTTTAGAAGGGTTTGATAGGCCAATAAAACTGTGCCTTCCTTTCTCCCTGCCAAATTTTTTTCTCATAAAAATAATTCTTTAGCTGTTTGGGCTCACATTCATTTTCATGAATTCATCCTGGTTCATCAGGACTTCAGGGGAGGCTAGTTAAATGAGACTGAGCATGGATTTTTTTTTTTTTTTTGAGATGAAAGGATTATAATTGTGCAGACTGCAATATTGTATAATGAAACCATTTGTAACAGGAAGAATTATGTGTAAGATCCTACTAGGTAAAAGGACAAATTTTGCTTGCATGCAAGTACAAGAAAACCTCTGTACTTCTAAGATTGCCCAATTAGTTTCTTCTCTCTGAGCCACCTGGCACATACTAACTCCAAGAGCTCCTGAAACCRGTGATTATGAGGCATATTCACTCACATCCCGACTCGTGGCTCCAGGAGCGCGGATCTTACTGCAGTGCTGGTGAGCACACTTTTCCTGCAGAGCATGGGTAGCCCTGCCAACCCCTTCCCTGACCCCATGTGCAGCTGTGGGGGCAGCYTCTTCCCCTTGGGCTCACAGCTCGCCTTCCCTGGTCCCACACATATCTGCCTCCAAGCCTGCAAACCATCTGCTCCCCCTACTGCCATGAACAACCCATAATATCACTTTTGTGGTTTGTTTTTCCAAGCATGCTTGTTGCCAAATGATGATACAGATTTAGGTGTTCAGCAGCTATTTCATGTTCTGCACTACATGGGTTATTTTCAGTTGGGCAYCCCCCCTTTGGGAGCCCTGTTACAGCTACAGTGCAAGGCCCAGAGGAGTGAAGCATCTGCAAGTGGAGAATATTCTAAACTGTTTGGGCTGTGGGTTGTGTTGTGCAGGTTGCGGGCTTGTCACTGCCAACCTGAAGGTGAGTCCTTGTGCTAAGTGATGAGCTCCTTAYAAGCTAGGAAAGACAAGGAGAAAATGTCTCCTGTCTGCCATGTCTACTATGAGACAAACTAAATCATGTTTGATGTTGGGTAGCAAAAATCCCATCAATAAGGCATATGGTTATAGAAGAAAAAAATAATTAGTACTTGACTTTTGCACCTGGTGGCATCATTCACACCACTTTTTCTTCCTTAATGTCGTATTGAGTGTGAAAATGCAGTGGTCCTGGTCAACTAGCTATTAGCCAGCAGCTCATATAATTATTTTGCAATGTATTATATAGGCTTGTTGTCTGTGAAGGGTATGGAGATAGYATTTAATATTCCGTTTGCTCTTGCCTCTGTCTGCAAAACTTCTGTGCTGGCTCTGTAGGGTGTTTCTCTGTTCAGGACTGATCGTGGTGGCAGCACGTGGCTGGTGTGGTGGATACTTGGCCCTCAGAGCTGGGGGGGGGGAGCCTGTGAAGCCCTGCAAGACCAAGCCACTGGTGGGTACAGATTGCTTCTGGGATGGACATTATTATGAGAGGAATTGGCTTTCTGTTGGCAGTACGCCTTTCCCGTCTTCCCCTAGGTAAGGTAAGGTAAAGTCAGGTAAGCTGTGGTGGGGAGAGTAAGCCCTGAGGGCTGGGTCTTGTTGAAAGCCCATAGCAATAAAAGGTGAATGGGAGGATTTTTCACAGCCGAGGAGCCTGGAGGACATGGCGGTGAGCCTGGTGCCCTTCTCCAGCCTGTGGTGGCCGAGTTGGTAACTGTTACCAACCAGGTTGTTYTCATCTCCACTCTGACTCAACTAAGTCTTCATTTCCTGGGTCTTGTCCATGAGCAGGGGCAAGGGCATCTCCCATCCTCGGTAAAATTTTGTGTGGTGTCTCCCTCTGCTCATGAAAGTGGTGATTTTGGTCACTTAACTGCTCCCCAGTGACGAGCACCATCAGCACAGACCTAGCTTCTTGTCGGATACCTCCGGAAAGACGCTTCCCTGTGTTAAACCTCTCCGTAATCCTGGGATTATGCCCTCTCCTTTGGCTGTAGAGTGCAACACCTACCATGGTTATATCATGGTGACCTCCAGCAGCCCCACTTGTCCTCTTCCAGTGGGTCTCCACCGGAAGGATGTGGCCGGGACCCACCGCAAGGCCATTGCAGGCTCTTCTTGTGCCCCTGAGGCTTGTGCCTTTCCACAGCTAGCCCTGGCCATGTCTCTCCACGACCGAGCCTTTTATCCGTAAGGGCCAAATAAATCACTAATACCATCTGTCTGCCCGTGATGAGTACAGAGCACCGAACGTTTTGCTGCGTAATAACGTGGAGGCACTTGTTTCTTTGAGACTGTTCCCATGAATCACTGTAATGTACTTGCACGGTGAAAGAGATTTAGAATTAATGCTGCCAAAATCAAGGCTGTAGATGTAGCCCTCCTTTCTGTTTGATGCTATTTACGTTTTTTAACCAGAACACGTCGGCCCCRCGGTTCCTTTTCCCCTGAATCATTGTCTGTAAATCACAAGGTCAGTTTGCTTTTTTGTGTCAGCCTGCCTGATCTGCAGGGTGGTGATAGCAGCACTTGGAGGGCAGCTCAGCCCAGGAGGGGTTTGGTCACTGTGGGGTCATGATTGCTGCAGCATCGCACAGTCAAAAAAAAAAAAAAAAAATCCAAGAGCCTGAGCTCGGGCAGATGGCCTGTGCTTGTAATCCTTCATCGTCATGGTTGATGACAGAGCAGCTGTAGTTTGTTGCTAGTCAGTATTTTCCATTAGAGACGCTAGTTTTCCTAGGATATGAAACTTGGCGGTAGCAGTTTGCTTCACTCAAGCATCTTTCATACAAAAGAGCAGCACGGTAGAGGGGAATCGCTGTTTTGGAAAGGGACTCAGCCACACTGCCTTCAAGAGAAACTGCCAGCACATAGCTTTTGCTATCTCTCCATCTTTGTGCATTTCTAAAAATTGCATCTGCATTTAAGTTGTGGTGTTATGAAACTTTTATGTTGGCTGGAGGTGAAAGCTTAAAAAAGCAAAATGGCTTCAAAGCGGGCCAYGGATCTTTTTTAGAGGCCAACACAGAGGCTACGGTGAATCAGGGAGCAGYGTAGCTGGGATTGCTGGGGGAGGATTTAGCACTTTATTCCTTCTGTCTGTGAACTCCATGGTTATAAAGCTGTTTTTCAACAGGAGCACCGCAGGAGATTAGCTGATTTTTGCCTTCTCTCGTGTTGGATTTGCCAGTCTTGCCTGAGGTATCAGGCTGATAAAGGCTGTAATTTATATTTGCTAAACTAGGTTCTGCGTGTGCGCATATGTGTGCAAAATACTCAGCYAGTGGTGTAGGATTCATAATTATTTTTTGTATTTCTGCGCCTAGCGAAGCATAGTTGTCTATTGATTTGCTGTAGTAGAGATGAGCAGCCTAATTATGACAATTCGTTACGAACACTGAATTATGGCAGGGCATACCAAGCTTTAGATAGACAATTGTTTGCTGTTTGACAGATGRTGATTTGTTAGTTAAGGCTGGAAAGGCATTGGATGACTTTGACCGAATTTACAGGGCCACAGCTCTACCTGCTCCGATATGGAGTCTCCCTGAATGCTGCCTTTAAATCACATTGATGCGGATTATCTGTATATTGTGTGTTATGCTGGGCTAAATCAGTGCTGATTGTATCGGCATCCGCCATGCTAAAGCTTTGGCTGTCGTCTCCCCACGTAGCCCATCAGCGGAAGTGCGTTACAGGTTGTGTCTGCACCTTAGTGATAACTACTTAGTGATGGTTGTATTTTGAGTCCTGACAAAATTTCAGTCCTCAGAGTTTCAAATGAGAGAAAAATGTCCACCAAGTTTTCTTCTTAGAAAGAAATGTTCTGCTGCAATTTGAAAATCTTGTGCATCGAAAATGTTGTTTTCTAATGYATTTTTGCAAGTGTGCTTTTAGCTGGAGAAGCTTACATTACTATTTCAGCCTGAAATACCACATTTTCCTTTTCAACCGAGGAAAAAAAGAAAACAACCCACAGCCCAAGCAGTCCTCCCTTCTTGCCTTCTTCTAGTCTTTGTAACGAATGAGTTTTACATCCCCATGGGTTCATCCTAAATGGTGTTAGATAGTGGACACCTACCTGAAGTGAAAGGGCCTGTCCTCAGGATGTCCCATCTTTCTCCATGGAGTGAGAAGGGGGGTGTAACAGGTGACTCATGTAAGACAGCTAACTTGTAGATTCCTAACTGGGGGAAAATTTGATGCTGTTAAAATAGCTACACTTTGCATAGAAAAATTGAAACATGATTATAATATGTCTGTGCTTAATTCTGATTTTCAGAGCCATTAAGAATGCGTTCAGTTGAGCACGGCGGTCCCAAACCAAGGTACAAACATCTGACGCCCATATAACRTGGCTTCATTCTCACGTGACCTTCCTTGAATATCGAGGCTTACTTAGCACTTGCAAAATGCGCTGTGATCTGTGGAAGATGCTGCGGAAACCATTAGTCTTAAGAAATGCAGAGTTAATAGTACTCAAAAATCAGCTCTTTTATATAYGCATTGCCTTTCAGAGTATTATTTATTTATTTATTACATATAGATTGCACTGACCTTGGGCTGGCTCCGTTAGGCTGGTTGCCATAAGACAGATGATACATATGAGAGGCTGGTGTAAGGACCTGCATGTCAAGTGCCTTTGAATGGTATCCCTCGGCCTAGAAGGGAGGAAGCCCGTTTGCATAGTAAAAGCACATTTAGCAGTGCTAGCTGCCTAACTGGCTGAGTACATGGCCCTGCTTTTACGTGATGAGCTTTTCTTGGCAAAAAGACAGATGAATTATCAGGCCAGCTTTGCAAAGCTGCAGCTATGGGGCCAAATGCTCCTATTTTGCCACTTTTTGGAGCTCTGCTAAGGTTTTCTTATTACTGCCACTGTGGGATCTGCTCCAAGAAGCAGCTTGGAAGTAACATTGGAGCAGGGCACTCACTGGATGTCACGGTGCAGGACTGTGTGTGGATATGGTATATGGGTAGCCCTGAAAAGCTGAAGTCRGGCTGCTGTGGCATGGCCATCAGTAGTGCAGGTGAGGTGCTGGGCGACTGTGCGAGGTGACCAGCTGTCTCTGGGAGTGAATTTCCCATCCAGAGGCTCAGCGGCAGCTGGTGCTTCATCAAAGTGTCTCTTCATCCTACCCAGTGGGAGCTGAATGGGATCCAACAGAAAATCTGCTCAGCTYGGGCAGGCTGAGGTTTGCTCTGATACTCTGTAAATACTGAAGGAAGCAGATATAAACTAAAAACTGAAATAGAAGATTTTTCATGGGCTGTCATTTAAAATTGCAGAACTAGATGAGAAGAACAGCACAGAGCAGGTATTGACATCAGAGCTGTTCTCACTCTTTTCAAATATTAGGGCATGGCACAGCTATTGCTTCAAAATTTCATATTTTCCAATAACAATAGGAACACAAACCGATGCAGAGGGTTCCTCTTTAGGAAATGAACTTGCAGCAAGCTAGTTGTATATCAGTGTGTGTGTGGTGAGCTGGTTAAGAGCTCAGATGCTTAACTTTAAGCAGTCTGAGAAATCCTTTGCTGAATGGAGGTTAATTTAGGCATACGCTTCTGTTTTTCGTTGAACATGCACCTCAATGCAGATGATGCTCCAGATGTGAGGACAGGGATAGTTTCATGTTTTTCTTATAATTACTATTTTGCGTTGAATTTTGCCTTCAATGCTTTTTCGGATTGATTCCTGTAAGTGTTAGGGTGTTAGCCCCACAGACAGTGCTGCACCTCCTTCCCCACCTGTCCCCGACAACCTGAGACGCAGCAAGGACATCTAGTCCAGCTATCGCTGGTTACTGTGAAACAGCAAAACAGAACTAGCCTGCCATCTTGTAAATCCTTGTAAAACAAGGAATTTTTTTTCTGACTTTGATCTAGAATAAATAATGCCTATCCTGCTGCTCTTACGCAGGGAAAATACCTGATAAAATCGGGGAAAATTGTATGCAAATTCTTCAATACCAGGAACAAGCATAACACCCACTTTAGCTCTGCATGCGGTCAAGCCTATGCAACTCTTCCTGTGCTCTGCTGTGACGGTCACTGTGGTCTTGTTTCTATTTAGAGCCTAGACTCACTGAACTTTTTTTTTTTTTTTTTTTTTTTTTTTTTTTTTTTTTTTTTTTTTTTTTTTTTTTTTTTTTTCTGTTCCTGCATGAAGGAGGAACTGGGAGTAAACACTGTTCCTGAGCTATTGTTTCTGCCAGGTGCAGATGTGAGCTGTTTGTGAGCGTGCGTGTTAGCTGCGATCCTCAGGGGCGATGAAGGGGATGAGGACAAGATGGGATGTCTAGCACTTGCTTTCTGCTGGGGGCTGAGACTGGTCTGGCTTGGCAAGGACACAAGGCTGGAAAATTCTCATTGATGTCTTGAATATTGATAGGGAGGGAAGAAAGTTGCCACCACCTCAAGAGAAGTAAATTGTTTTCTYGGTTTGATATGGCTCTTCTGCTTGCTGAGGAGGATCTCTGTCCAAATCCTTTGTAACTTTTTCCCATGGGAGTTTTGCATATAAATATAAAATAGAAATAATGAAAGAGGGAAAAGTGATTATGAGGGGTTTGCAGGAAAGTACTACTGCAGCTGTTCTAGCTGGAGCTTTAGGTTGCTGCCTTCAAAGGAAGGGGAAGACCCGCATGCTGCTTTTTGCTTCACTCCCAGTTTATCTGCACATCTAAATGATTTTCTGCCTTGTCCAGAGTTGTGTTTTTGCCCTCCTATATTCTGGCAGACTGCATCACTTTCAGATCTCCAAAGACATGCCCTTGTCCCAGGCCAGGTTAAGGTGTCGTTCAGCTGGTGACCRCCAGCACACACTTATCTTCAGAATTGCTTTTTTATCTCAGCAGTGTCAAAGTATCTGTATGTGTCTCAGGTTAAGCACATACTTAAGCACTTGAGCTGGTAGGAATGGGTGGTTGCAATACTGCTATGAGTTTTTTTTCCCTTGATGTCCATCAGGATACTATTCATAAAGCTCTGCAGACCTTCAGGGCCAACACACTTGTAATCCTTTGTGAGGGGTATCTGACATTCAATGTCAGGGCGSAGGAAAGGAAACTGAAGTCTAACAAGCTTGTGTTTCCATTTATAAAATACGTGTGTATCTGTTGGGGTTCCAGAGTGAAAGGCAGGCTGCAGCATTTAAAGGGAAGCATGARGCCAGGTTAGCATAGGCATTGGATCTATAATTCAGAGAAAAGAACAAGTAGCTTTTGTTATAATGCCTATGTTTATATTTAATGTTAATGTTTTTCCCAGAGCATCAGCTTTTCAGTGATATATAACAGCATAAAAGTACCTGGGGAGAGAAGGGATGCACTGCAGAAGAGAGTACTTTCAGCCTCAGAGTGGCTTTTTATTCCAGGAGAGAGAAAGCCATCAAGTCCATACTCTGCTCTTGCCATTCACATCCTGGTGGGCCTTGCAGGTGGGAGAAGAGCCTGGTGGAACCCTGTCCTGCCAAACTCCTTAAAGAGCCTCCTCATGCTGGGATTTGCTGCCTTGCTTAAAATTGGTTTCCAGCTGGTTCTGTGAATGCAATTAGTCACCAGCACACAGGTGGAAGATGAAAGTTAATTCTGCAGCACCTAATTAGCTGGCATTGCCGGAAGACTATGCAAGTGGAGACAAATTATTGAGGCTCTGGCTGCACGTTCAGGAAATTTGACAGCGCAGAGGCATGGTATACTATATTTCATCTGAGAACCCGTTGTTAGCTTTAATGATCTTTCATCTTTCTATTAAAAGACAAAGAAGAAGCTTGAGTGTCAGCTGGCATAAGTCAGTGCAGCTCTGCTGAAGACCAAGGATCTCTACCAAATTTTAACAGCTGAGGAGAGATGGATCCTCTAAGTTAAATGATGACAAAATTATTCCTGTGTGCGCATATGAACACACAGGTTTGTATATGCCCACACACTATTTAAAGGTGTCTTTTTATTTGTTTGTATTTAGTTCACATTAAACTAAATACACTTCCAACAATCATAAATAAAATATCATCAGATCATTAACAAGTCCTTTACTTATTAATAAAGTAATCAGATGATTTGTAATTAAAAAAGCCAATTAAAAGACTGTCTGAGTAATACTCGTTTCCCTTCCCTTGACGCATGCATATATTAGAAATACATCCAATGCAAAGCATAGGACAAAAATGATCGATAGCAGGTTACAGTGCTCTTTATTACAATGAATTAATTGATTATATCTAGCAGACTTTCCTCCCAGCGGAAGCTTTGCGTATTGAATGTCTCTCTTATTTCTGTTCTATCTATGTTGTTGGAAACTTGCCATGTGGTTTCATACTACCATTTAAATTTATTTGTGATTTGAGAAAGTTGTGTCACTCTTGAGACAGTTAACTTTCAGCTAAATAGGTTGGTGAAGTTTTAGGGGATTTGGGAATGGGCATTATAAGAAGTTTTCTGATAGGAAAGTAGAACTCTCCAAATCTAATTTGGTCAGTAGGTGCCACCTGAAAGCTGTGTTGCYTAACTGGTTTTCCTGCTGCTTGATTCACTCTTACTTGATTGGCATCCCACTGTAAAACTAACATACCCCAGTGATRTTACCTAGCACCATTCTTCATAGCCGTGGGTGATGGAGACCAAACGTGAATGGGTGCAGGGAATATCTCTTAGGTCTTGAGAGGTGTCTTGTATGAAAGATGACAAAGATGTATTAGTGGGGAAGTGGTGGGCAATACTTTTGCTGTATGCTATATGCTGGTATGCTATACCATTTGACAGATTACACCCTCTTTCTGGTGGACATTTGATGGCTCTCATGCTTTTCTCATGCATGGAATTCCTTGTCAGAGTCACAAGGACATGGAAGAATAATATGTTATTTTTTACAAGCGCTTACCCGATGGAAAGTGTCCTGTTGGAGACTCATAGAAATGGCCTATTTCAGAGTGTTATATGTAGATAAAATAAGTATTCCAAGACTTTCATCCTTCTGAAGCTCTGCAAACAATGGATGAAACACTAAAGAATTRTATTAGTTATTTTAGGACTGCATTCTATTCTTTTTTCCTTACCTGTAGATTGAGAAGTATTACCTGTTTAAGATGCAGGACTGGGAGCAAGAACTCAACTCCTGGATTTTATTCCTGACTTTTCCTATAATTTGGCTTTAGGTAAGGCACTTGAAAATATGGTCTGGCTCTCTAAATTAAATTCTAAGAAGTGTATTGCAGAGAAGTGTATTATCTGCAGTGTGTAAAGTGGGGATTCCCTTGTGGAGTAGATGGGGAAGGGCATTCCCTGGGACTCCACAGCAAGCCAGCAGTAGACCAGGAAGGATGACTCATGCTACTGGTCAAAATTAACCTGCCTGTGGATTTAAGAGAGGCCAACTCCTCCTTTTTGCAAGGAGATTTGAGATCTACTATTCTTACAGAGCTTTGTTTACTAACTCCTCCTCACATGCTTTAACTGAGATGTGTCTACAAGCCTCATTCTTGCAGCTTCAAACCTATCCAAGTCAAGCTATGGGTAGTCAATGGAGCAGGGTCTAACTCCTACTTTCTCMCTTAGGAAAAGGTATTTTGGAGCTTAGGATATTAAAAAGCATATATAGTCATCTATGAGTTTCTCGCTGATAGGTTTCCTGGGAGTTGCGTTCTGTGAAGCAGGAAGGAAAATAGTAAGATAAGATTCAGTGTTTTGTCAAAGGTRCAGTCAAAATACAAGCTCATTGTTTAAATCTCTATTTTTAAGGCCTGATTGGCCTTTAAAAGTCTCTCTTTGGTGAAGATTTGTAAGGTTTTTTTGCTGTGAACCAGAATATGCATTTGGAAATTTTATTGCCTGCCTCTGGAGATGTGTATCCCTAGAGACCATCTTAATTTCCATATTCATTGAGCTGTTYTGTGGTGTTTGAGGGAGGCCAAAATGAGGAACTCCATAAGGCCTGAAGCTTCAGCAATTTCYGTGTTACTGGACCAGGCATTTTGCTGCTGTTTCCTGGTATTTTGCTSTTTGAGGGATACAATCCTCAGGCGTGTTTAGGAACAAGAGGCAGCCCCGTGTCACAGAAGAAGGGTGAGAAATCTAGATTTAATGTTAGGAAGAATAAAGAAGTCACAGATGATGCTCTATYGCATGTGTGAGATATTTCTTCTTTGGCTTTTTCTCTTCTTTTGCGTATTCTTACACTGCTTGCAATCCAAGCAGTATGAAAAGGGTGAATCTGCCTTTAATTGTTCATCCTGGGTCTCTATCCTGTCTGTGCCTAAGATGTAACTTCTTCCTCTGTGCCTGAGCTCTAGCCCCTTCCACTCAAGTTGTGAGTCTTCAAAAAAGAAATTCTCCACTCTAGTGAGTGAAGAAGCACCCTAGTGCTTCACAGTGTGCAGGATCAGCCTCTAGATAAGCATTTGGCCCTGCAGTAGCAATTCATTAACCTTTCAGATAGCAAATCCCCAGCCTACTGCCAAGGTTTAAAATAATGCTTACCTACATCATGYGGTGTTCATCAAATTTCTGTCTCCCCGTTACACTTTTTTTTTTTTTTACAACTTTTTAACTTTTTTATTTTTTTAAAAATATATTTTTTCCAAATATAAGCAAATAAAATGTTCTTTTAACCAAAAAATATAAATTGACAGTAAGTCCAGTAAAGTCTCTTGACTGACACAGCTGTGAAAGCTGATGGAGGTGAGATCAGGATCAAAGTGCCAGTCTCTGTAAGCCAGTCTAACCACACAGCCATGAAGTCAGCGCTGTTCCCTGGTCTTCTTCCCCTCTCCATCCTTCTACYTTGGCCGCTCTTTGCCACTTTCTTCTTTATGTCTGCACTAGCATTTGCACAGCTGTGTACTGAATCATATCAGGGAGCTGTTCTGGCTGAAAACTATTAAAGGGAAAGTTGCCTTTCTGACGGATCCAGTTCTTCAAAGCACAAGTTTTAGTGCAGGCACTAAAGTGGAGGAGAAACATGTAGGTTGGGGGAGGTAAACTCCCCCCTAAATCTTCTTAACTTTTTAAACTATTATTGAAGAAACTTACACACTTACAGTTTTTCTGGCTGAAAATAATAACGTTTTCCAGAACATTTTGCACCAACCTGTAGAATTCTGTATGGTGAGTATYACCACTCATTAAATTTAATGGGATGATCATAAGATATTGAAAGTCTTTCACTTTCTTTAGGGGTTTATTTGCAAGGATGGTAATGCCATCTTCTGCTATCTAATACTTAGGGTGATGAAAACTTGAATGGTGATTCATCCCATAGTCCTTTGGAGTCAATGGATGTCTTTTATTGACTTAACTGGGCAGCAGATGAAACCAGATGAAAGAGCAACTGCTTTACTAAATACTACTTTTCTCTCCAGGTTGCAAAAATAAATAATCTCAAAYATTTTMAAAGATGGCTTGGCTAGTGCTTCACATAGTTTTTGAAGTTTTATTTAAAAGGAAAATAAATTTCTCACAGTGAAAGGGTTACAGGCTGACCTGACCTTTTTAGGCTGAAAATGGTCACTGAAACGAAAAATAAGRTAATGGTAAGAGTCATTACTGGACTGCTACTGAAAGGAATTTGGTAAAGGCTGGAGAAATGTCACAGTTAAAAAGAACATCGTCTCCACTGTAAAATAATTGTGTCTGACCCCATCTGGTGCCCACTGAGGCCCACGAAAACTTACTTCACTTGTTCCAGCAAGAGCTAGGGTGGCTGAAGGCCAGAAGATGACCCTGCTCAGCGTATAGCCCTGAAATTCCATGCTTGTGGTGGTGTGTTGTATGGGGATGAATTGTCTGTAGCAAACCATGTCCAGAATAYAGTAAATGCAACTTTTTGGAGAGATATGGCCAGCATCCAGTGCCAGCCACGCTCGCAGGATCTGTTTGGGTGTTTAAGCAGTAACKCCTTCCTTTCAGACTGCGTTTTTCAACAAGTAAAGCCCTCACCCRCACATTTTGTTCCCAGCTCTTGTACTCAGCTTTCTTGATGATGATAACTGCTTCATTAACTGCTTGATGAGTTGTCCATGCACATTAGCATCATTTTATCTAGCCAGTAACTGTGAGCGTTACCCTAGGAAGCTGTGTAACATCCATCACGGGAGGTTTCATGAGAAGTTAAGCAAATTTCTGCCAGGAATGCTTTAGGTATGGTGGACAAGATGATTGACTAGACGGCTCCTTACATAACCTTCCAGCCCTGTCATTTCTTGCTTTARAACTCTGTGACAGTAGTAACACATTATTTTTGTGACAAGCATTTCTAGGAGGCTCAGTGAAGGTGTGGGTGCCCGTTGGACCAGGAGCTGGACTGCACCAATACATGCAAAATTGAAGTGGCAGCCCAGCATGTCATGGGTGGGTGAAGAGACACCCCGAGAAGGGTTGTCCCACCTAACTGGAGATGTTTGTACAGTTATGTACACATTGAAGCAAGTCACCACCAGCTCCTCCAGCACTAGACAGGGAAATGAGTACGATTTTAGATGCTTGAGATGAGTGGGAAGCGTACTCCCCCTCCCCGCCAATCATCATCCTAGCAGTTGAACTCTGCTGTGCACTTAGCAAGATGAAGTCCACCTGTGGTCGGGTGAAGGCAGATCATATCATTTTCCTCCTGAGGGCCAGATGGCTGTGATCTGTAAGTGTCGTGAAAGAGGCGAATCAGGTGAAATTCAGTGCCTCTGCAGATGTGTAGGTTGCAACATGTCAGCCATGGGTGAGGACAGTCCTTTGGCCTTGTTGGTGTGAAAACTCAGTGGTTTTCTCATTTTAGCAGGGACAAAATGTTCATCCATTTTCTGTCAGGTCTTTATTTCTAAACATTGATAAGGATTGTCTCTGTCCTCCTGCCACCAGAGCTGTTTATGGCTCTCTCAGCTTACCCTATCAATCTGCAGAGGTCTACCCACTGCAGATCACACTGCTCGCTGGCCTAGGACTCGCCATTCACTTTAACGTGTTTGGGCTGGATTCCTGGAAGTTATACCTGAAAAGGTTATATAAAAAACTTACCTGAAATGTCATTTATTTTGATTCCTCACAAATATTGATGATATATCTTTTGCTGAATTGTGGCTTTTATTCAGTAAATCTCTTTTTGGTTCATCTTTAATTTACAGATGGCTCTGCCAGCATTTCATCCTCAGCTTCTGGTGGCTGAAATCTGGTGCTTGAATTAGGCTCAAGATGCAAATAGCCTGATTTTTCTGAAAGTGTGGATATCTGCAGCTGCCTTATAGGGTTCTAAGTAATGCAGTTAGGTCTGGGTTTCTCACTGCTGAAAAGGCATAAAGAAATTAGGAGTCAGGAAAGAGAAACTGAAAGAATACGCATAAATAACTTTTTGCATATTGTACAAAATGATTTTGGATTTAGGAATAAAGATGGAAATAATGAAAAGCTCAGCTCAAGTTTTCAGCTGAAAAGCCCTAATATAAGTAATTTCAAAGGAGATTAAAGAGGAGTGCGTTCATGTTCAGGGGAAGCTTACAACTGGGCGTTAAGCCTGGATGAATAGTGTGGCAGAGCACCGCTGACAGATTGGTGTGCTGCTCACTCGTGGGCTCTGGATGATAGGAGCAGGAGAGGGAGCAGGAGTATTTACTGATGCCAGAGGATATAATTAGAAATAATGAGTGCAATAAAGGATGAGGATGGGCTAGAAGCCTCAAACTAATGAGAAATGGGAACTYGCATCTTCTCTTTCAAAGCCCAGGAATTAGGAGAAGTGAGTGACAAGCAGCTCTCGAAAGCACAGGGATAGTTCTGGCGTGTGGAAAGCTCTCTCTCTGAATGCAGCAGTGCTAAGGAGGCCAAACACGGGAAATACAGCTGCAGGAGCTGCTCGGACCCAGCACGCAGAGAGATTTTCATGTCTGATGTCCAGTCCTTTGGGATATCACACCTCAGTGTACCAGGGAAATGACAGTGTTTTCTCCCTTTCAGTGTGATTAGTCAGGGGGTCACAAGAGTGCTCGATGAGGTTGAACTCCCTTCTTGTCTCCTCCTGACTCCATTATTTCTTTAAAGAGGCATTTTCTTTGTGCCTTTTTTTTTTTAATGCACAGCTAATCCCTATTGCACATGCAAATACAGATAGCACATAGGTCTCTAAAGATTATGGATGCCCCTTTTGGCAAACAATATCTTTTAATAGCATTGTGTGCAGTTAATCCAGTTAAGCTAAGCAAAAGYATTGCTGGGACAAGCAGTGCAAATTCACGGAAGGAATAAATGACAATCCTCCCAGGAATTGTTATTTGGTAACACTGAGGCAGGTAGGGTGGAAGTGGAAGCTTCTTTTTTCTTTCTTTTTGGCTCTACGATGTCTATGGTTGGAAGGCAACATGAGCAGAGCAAGCTGTTAAATTGCAAGACTCTTGCTATTATATTGCATTACATTATATTTCCTAACAGATCTGGGAAACGTTTATTGCTCCTGGCCTCTTCCAGGATCAGGTTTTCGGTGCACCAGGAGCTGCCCGCAAGAGCTTTTTCCCTCTTTCTCATCAATTCTGATGAAGTGGAAAGGGATAGAGGCAGCTCCTGTCTGAGTAAAGAGTGGGAATGGGAACAGGTCTGCATGGAGAGTGCAAGCGGGGGACAGCCTGSGTCTCCCAGATGATATCCRTGCTTTCTAACCMAGCACACTGCACACGTCCTGCTGTTTTTTCCTCCCCCTTCCCTGTGACCAGCAGGGTCTTTGCTSTCTCAAGGGTAAGCASGCAGCACTGACATTGGGTGATGCCYGAGGGCTGCTTTTCTGCTGGTGCACGGTGTCCTTCGAAGAGAACGTGTGAACATCAGGRAGTTTCTTATAGCAGCTTTACATAGCTGCACAGCTGTGATTTAAGTAATTCTCCTAGAAGAATAAGGCAAAATTCAGCATAAGGAAAACAAACACACTTRCCTGTTCTTGTTTTTTCAGGATACTATTAACCATTCATTTTAAATTTAACACTGGAGACTATACATTGATTCTGATCTGCTTCTTGGAATGATATCAATTTTCCACTTAGAAAATTGCTTTTCTTTCTTTTTTCTTTTTTTTGGACTGAACTCTATACAGGGTATTATTGGTTGGTTTTGAGAGACACTTTCYTACAGAAACTTACTCTCTGGGCCTGAAATTCAAACCAATCTTGCCAAAACTTAGGAATTTTGAGCAATAAAAAAATACCGTAGGAAATGACAGCTGAACTGGGGAAGGGACATTTTAGAACATTAAGGCCAATCCCAGAAAAGTAATGAAACGAGTCAGACCTACAACTAAAATAAAAACAGATCGTGGCCAAATTTAAAGATACTATATGCCTGGATGATAGCAGGGAAAAAAACATTACAGGAAAAAGGTGTGTAAGAGCTGGCAACAAGTGATAAATAGCAATGGATTTACCTTAAAATYCATTTCAGAAAACTGTTGGATGAAGAAATTTCTTAGGCAATTCAATCAGGGAGAAGACAAAWTCACAAAATAATGGAACTGCATTTTTCAATGAGATGCAGAAAAGTTGTAGGAGTCCCATGACATGGTGAAGACTCCTCCATCAACCTACTATATTTGGAAGTTCAAATTGCTGGGGCAGATTAGAGACTCTGAGCCTGGTAAGCCAGTGTTAATGGGTGATCTCCAGCGCTCACATACATCACGTTGGCTTTGTGGTTATGCCTGTGCTGCAATCAAGGCATAGATCCAGCTTGTGTGGATATATCAGAGCTCGTCTGGGTCCTGAGAACAGTGTCACCACGGCTGCAAAACCTACTCAGGATGCTGGATCATTTAGGTGAGCCCGAGCTCACTGCAGTTACAGCTGACCTGCTATAAGTAGCCAAGCTGGCTAGTTTGAAGTTGGCCAGTGGTGCAGCTAAAGCTGTGAKCTGCTGTCATGCCTTTAACTGCAGTGGAGATAACGTCCTGATTTTAAAATAGAGATACAACCCTTCCCTTAACGGTTGTTTGTTGGTAAAGCTATAGCACAGGAGAGAAGGTGGTGGTGATGGTGGCTGGTGGAGAGTTTTGAGCTACGCATGTGTAATCAAGTACAGAATTTCATTTGCAATGTCGATTACAGTTAATTATCAGAAGAAGAACATAGTCCTTGGAGTGATATTTGGACATACAGTTAGGATGAAAGCGTGATAGATTACAGAAAATAATCCATCTCTTCCATGAGGGAACTGAGCATGGTTGAGGCAAAACTCATGAAAAGAGCCCACTTAAGAACTTAGTTATGCTGCATAACCTCCYGTGTGACTCTTGAGGCTCCTCTGTGGACATGGCTAGCCACAGACAGGAGTAAGTGGCCAGAGGGAAGGACATCTGTTGGTTCCATCTCTCCTGGAAACCACATCTGACCAGCTAAAGGTTTCTGTGGAGAGAAGGGGAGAGATACTGACCTAACTTTTCCACTTGAATTTGGAAGGAGAGCAGAAAAACATTTTTCTTAATCATTTTTGCAACTCACCTGAGTTTTGAATCTCTAGTTGTAAAATGACATTCTGATAATGCAACTCAGGATGTTTCTTCACTGCACAGTACTCTATGGCACAGCTCCCCTCCCATCTGCGCCATGTCTGAGATTCCTCTCCCTACCCTCCTGCTGGCCCTAGCTTTGCTGCAAAGGGGTTGCGTGCTAGGTAAACATCTTGGAGGTGTGTTTGGAGAGCGTTGCCGAGACAGTGACCTGGATGRCTGACACCAAACAGCTGTTGATAGTTTTGTTGACCTGATATGAAATCAAAAGAAGAGGATGTCTGAATGTGAGTCAGATTCAGAGGTTTTCAATATCCTTTTCTTTGCTTTACTTTGGTTTTGGATATTTAATTTAATAGATCTTTTTTTTCTTATGTGCTAAGAACTATGAGATGGATGTATTACAGATCTGTGATTTCTGAATTCTGGTTGCCTTATAGGTAGGTTTCAATAAGCAGGTGATTATAGATTGTTTTTGCTGTTCCTTGAGGACTACATAAAAGATGAAAAGGGGAAAATGCAAATTTTAATTGAGTAAATTCATAGTCTTGAGAGTATGCTGTAACATATTTCACTTGTAGCTCTGGATTTGATAGTATTTTCTTATGCTTTRCTTTATTTTTGAGACAAATATTTTTCCTTTCCAGTGTACTGTTAGTTGTGTTTTTAAACTGTTAGTTGGGCCACAAATATATTTATTGAACCATAAAATTATTAACTCCAGAGCAATCAGAATTTTATTTGCAGTTTGATGTAAAATACCAAAGGCTGTAATAATGTTCAGGAAGACCTTTATTAACAGCAAGAGATCTCTGGAAAGCTCTTTTAACAGTAGAAGAAATATTAATTTCCACATCATTTCTTTTTCTATAAGTGAATAAGAGGAGAATTTCAAGTCTTTTCCTTGCAAGTCAGCTGAATATTTGTGGGGMTGAACTAATCTGTTTGAAAGCCAACATGGTTCTGTCTTTATCCACTTGATTCCCCCGTCTTTTCCTGCACTGTGTGGGCTGTCACAACAGCAAGAGGTCATAAAAAGAACAGGGAAAAGTTACCCATGGAATAATCCTAATGTGTATGGAGGACCTGCTTCTCTAGGGCAGCATGGTTTAGGGACTGATGCCTGCAGTCACAGCAGCGCAGATCTTTAGGAAAGCTGATTTGTGCTGCCTCTCGGATGGGTTTTGCYGCAGTGAGAGTGAGATACCTTAGCTGAGGAGCAGCTCTCCTGCAAGGTGTGGCCATGCTTGTGCCCTGGGCTGCTTCGGGCTGCTGTCACCAACACTACCTTACCCCACTGTGACTTGCTGCCAGGGGAAGCCAGGTAAAATGGAAGGAACACCAAACTGTGAGGTTTGCCTCATGGGTCCACCAGGTCTGCCCTAAAGCCAAGCAATCCTCTAAGCCCCTAGCTGAAGCTCTAATCCCATTTTTCCTCATGCCCACAATTTTCTGTGTTACTTTTATGGGTCAGGCAGGGCCATACAGTGTCATCAGGGATGAGCATGGGGAGCTGTTACTCTGGTGGTGGAGTTTGCCTGAGAAAATGGAGAAATCTCCATCCAAACTATGTGGCTTGTCTCCCTTTGTAGCCAGTGGAGAGAAGGAAGTGTTTCAAAGATGTGGATTATCTGCTCATCCCTGCTGCTGCAGATGTCTGAAATAGTCCTATGGCCACCCTCTCTTGAATGCAAATACAGCTGAAAGTGGCCTATCCCATGTGGAGACACCTTATGGAGCTTGCCAGAATATATCTTTTTAATGTACATCTGTTTCTTCTGAAGAAAAGTATACACCAATTCTGCCAGTTTAACCCTAAGTCTTTCTTGATACCTRACCAGTTCAAAAATGAGAAGTTCCTCAGGTTTATTCTGAACAAATCAGAGATTAAATGAATTTGAAAGGTTATGAATGTGGAAACAAAGCTATAAAGTCAAAACTAAAAAAGGTGCAAATCTAGACTGTATCTAGGATCTGAATCAACGTTGTTAATAAAATCAATAGCTAAGGTTCTGTCCTAGCTAATGCTAGGAAATTCATAATGCTTCTTACTCAGACTACTCAAGGCCTTATCTAAGTCAAAAGGAGTATGGGAATGGTCTCTCCTCACACCATTGTTCTGCCTTGGGGTACTCCTCAGAGCTGACCCTGCATGGTATTTTCAGCAGTATCCTAGTACTGAGTTCATCTCACCTGACTTGTATGGGCTTCCTCTGATATCAGTGCAGAGAGGAAGGTGATACATCCCACTGTCTTAGGCCTCTGACTCAGCGTGGGATGACTTGTGGCCTGGAGGTAGCTTGCTCCATTGACCATGGAAGAAGCCTAAGGGGCTAGTGTAGGCCAGATAGTGACCGGATACCGCAATAGCTCACWGTTTGGGATTAATCCTTCCTGAAGAGACTAGGGAGAAAAATTCTATTGGAATTTGTGCCTCTCTCCATGGAGCTTTTGCAAATCCCACCTTAGCATGTGTGCTGCATGGCACCCGGTGTGCTTTGTGCTTGCTCTGCGATGCTAGAGGATGATCCTCAAAGCAGGGAGAGTGTCTCACAGTATGTTCTGTGCCAAATACTTCCTTTCTGGTTTAATTATAACTGAGCTTGCTAATCCCAGTCTTGATTAATGAGCTTAATATGCAAATGTTATGATGAAACTGAAACTCTTTGTGATTGTTTGCAGACAGATTACCACTTCGAGTACACAGAGTGCGACAGCAGTGGCTCCAGATGGAGGGTGGCTGTCCCGAATCCGTCAGTGGAATGCTCTGGATTACCCGACCCCGTGAAAGGGAAGGAATGCAGTATGTTGGCACTTTTCATTTTACAAACCTAGCTGTTTGTGTTGTTTAACCTTATGGTACTGACACCGGCAAAGTCCCGTGGAGGGACTAGTGGGTTGTGACTCAGGTGATATGGATCTCCTTAGCTCTATCAGTGATATCCTGAATGTCCCTGAATTAGTCCTTCACTTCTGGGTCTTTTTTTCCCYTCCAGCCCTTCCCCTTGCCTCAGAGCTGTGGAGCAGGGACTGTCTGTGCAGGGTAGTTGTATAACTCACTAATATCTGTGGTAGGAATCCTTGTACGCTAACTCACAGTCAAGCTATGTCCACTGCAACATCCTCTGAAGAGCTGTGGTTGCTTGTCTTGAGCTGCCATACTGTAAGTTTAATTCTAGCTACCATCACACTGGCGTGGTGTTTGCATGCTTGGTACCTGAGGATGCCAGCATTATTTGTCTAATCAGCAGAATGCATAGGTAATGATAAATACCTTATTTACCTGAGTTATTTCCATGATGAAGCTTTTTTCATTTTAGGCTTTTAGAGGGATATATTTTTTAACAACTTGGAGTGCTCTCATGTCACTTGGTCCCTTTTTTTTTTGTGTGCTGAAATATTTCTTTTTTGCATCTGGGGACGTAAATAAACAACTGCTCTGCAAACGTATTTGAACTGTTCCCTCACTCTCTTTTAGCTTCCCAAGCTGAATGCTGTTTCCTATCACACTTCCTTGCTCTAGCAATTCTCTTCAAGACCGATCCTAGCAGCTTTACTTCGTCAGCAATTTGTATCATGAGCTATAAATTATTGTATCTGCCAAGCTGGATAAATAATGGCAAAGTTCTTTCATTTTTACTGTAGAAGAGGTGAGTTTTTATTCACTTCTGACACTTCTCCTCTAAAGGTTTATTGTTCATTTCATTACTGCATGTGTTCCAGCCTAGAGCCCATAAATGTTTTCCATAACACTGATGATGACCAGAAGATTTCTGACTGCTTGCAAGAGTTATCTAAGAAGCTGCCTCTGTCATTCCTGGTACTTGTGCTTAGCTGCTGAGGTTTTACATGTGGGTTCTCTGTTTATCCTTAGGATTCATTATTCAATTGCAAAACTAGAGAGCTGAGAATCAACTTAAGTGATCCCTTAGTTCACCCTCCATCAAAATAGCTATAATAGCCATATCTTTGGCTGACCCTGGGCTGGATTCACTTCATCACTTTGGTCACATCCAGTGATCAAAGTCCACAGCTGCTCCAGCTAGTTGCTCATCTGTTCAATTCTATTCATTATCCCTCCTATTGCATTTTTTTCTCTTTTTTTTTCCTCTTGCTGTATTTTAAGTCTGATGCTTTTGCTGTCTTCACTATAAAAGAGCAGATTGTATTACACCCYTCTGCTGCACAACCACTTTTTGTGTACCCCAAGGTGTATGGCCAAAATTAATTTTTTCTGATATTGACTATTTCTTTTTTAACCTTTTGAGGCTTAGGGTCCAGCAGCATTACATCTGCTGCACTTTTCAAGAAGTGGTGCAATTACTTTTTCATCTCTACTCATATGTGTGTCCTTCTCTGGTCTTAAATCAATTTCAGTTAAAATTCAACTGTTTAATAACAACAGATGAGTTTCTGGGTTTCTCACATTTGGCCACCTGTTAGACAAGGAGAAAACTTTTCCCAGGAGACTGGCTGTGATATTGTATACAAAAATATAGCCTTCTGCTAAATACACCAAAAGACTAATCTCAGCAGATGCATCTCCTTCTTGTAGTATTTCTGCAAGTCTTGTGGCAACTCAGCTGGCTCAAGAAGCAATTAAATAGTCAACTCTTTCTACTGAGCCCTTCAGTGTCAATGCTCTAGGCTCTTGGGAGTGCAGCAAAGAGTTAGTGTAGTTTTATCTTTTTCTCTCCCCCCCCAACTCCGTAGTAGAGTCTGGCTTCAGAAGATGTCTGGCTATATTCTGATGGCAAAAGTCTTTAGTTTTAGCATCWTAAGGTCTTTTGCCTTTGTTTTAAGAGGAACCGATCCTTTCTTTAAGGTTGAAAACATGATTCCATCAAAAACAGTCAATCACTCTAGGAATGTGTGGGGGACATCTCTCCCATTTGGCCAAACATGCTGGTTTTTACTGCAAAATATTTGAATGAGAGTACAGTTCTCCTGACAGCCCATTCGTCAGTGGGTGGGGTATACCGGGAGAGGCAGCTTTTGAAAGTGATTGCACTCCAGCTCTTTAGACWTTCCCCCCAGGGGTCTGTTGTCGGTGAGGAATCCTGCAGAGAACAGACAGCTCCTTCCTGACTTCTCATGTTCCCTGGGGGGTGGCTTTTGTCTCATCTGGCAACATTGGCAACTGGACCAAGGACATCCTAAGCTAAAAGTAAAAATTACTATAGCTGAGGGAAAAGTGAAGAGTCGTGTATTTGGGGCTGTTGCAACACATGTTCTCAGCGGATTGTGTGCAGAGCAAGATTTATAGTATAGACTTTGCCAGGGGTTGTGTACATATCTTATAAAATAATTAATGGCTTTTAGAGATGTATTCTTTTCCTTTTCTCATAGGCCTAGTATTTTTTCATCCCAAGGCCTCTCCAGAMGTACTGCAAGTATGTAATATCCCTTGAGTCTTTCTGGTCATTCTACGAACTTGTTCAGATTGTGCTACATCTTGTAGGTCCTGCCCTGTGGCCAGAACAGCCTGGCATTTGGGCTCACTCCTGGCATTTGGTGGAGCCTTGGACTCTCTTAGGTGTCTCTTCCAGTACGTCAGCCTGCAGAGCTGGGCGACCACAGGACAATCACCACAGGTAGCACAATGTCCTTCTTCAGAGATCTGTTGTCTTTAGAAGTTTTGGATGAGATCTAGTAGTCCTGAGAGATAGCTGTCTGTGTCCCTACACTTAAAAAAGGGCTGCAATTTTAAAGCAGCATTAGCACCTAGGATTTTTTTTTTCTACCTAAGGTTGGCACAGTCCTCAGTGGTCTTCAGTGGCAGTTAGGACACAGTGAATATAGAGGAATCTGGGTGAGAATGTGTTTTTTTTGGAACACATTTGCCACCACAGCTGTCTTCATGATGTAGTGTTTGCAGTTGTTTTCATCTGTTCAGCAGCTCCCACCACTTGAGAATATCCAATATTGGTCTTTACTGCTCTTGAAAATAGAAGTGACTTGCAGGCTGTCATTAATTTTGGATCCTGAGAATACTGTGTGAACCTCTTGCACTTCCAAATGCTCAGCAGTCATTCGCTTTAAATTGTGCCTGAGCTAGGAATTCAAAATATGATATAACAATATGTTAAATATCTCAAATCATCTCTGTAAATACGTCTAGACTGTGGTCTTCAGTAAGTGCAGAGATACTTGAAACTGCTAAAAATGTATTAACTCGGGAGCTTCACTGGAACCAGAGCTCAGCTGGTGTCTTGAGATGTGCAGATTTTCAGGAAGCTGTGTTTTACTGCTTTTTTTCTTTTCTTTTTTTCTTTTTTTTTCCTTTTTTTTTCCCCAAATGAACCCATTTAAAATTAGGCTGGATATCTCTGTGCTATGCTGCGGTTTGAAGTGTGTGCCTCCCTGCAGTGCCCAGCTGACTGTTACCCGCTGAGAGTGACTGCTGGCACTTCCTGAAATGGCTGCAGACTTGGAAATGTATGTTAGGATTCAGACCTTTTGGGGGTCTTCAAAAGCATATTGGGCAAAACTTACTTACCTGCAGAGAAGACAGGCTTCTCTGAGGACTGATCATGAGGTTAAGCAGAGAAAAGACTATAATATTTTGACTGTTTTATGATCTGAGTATTAGATGGCTTTTTTTTTTTTTTTGCCTTTTTCTTGCCATGAACAGAGAGCAGCATAGATATTAACCAATGACCTGTCTTCCTCTCCTGCTACCTTCCCCTCCAAATCTTTCCCGTGAAGATGGGAGGTAGAGAGAAAGAAGGAACCTTGCATGGCAGATACTTGTGATGTTGTATGATGTACTGCATACTGTAYGGCATTACTGTGGTGTTTCATGATGTACCACCAGGAAGCAATCCTTGACATGGGCCTTCCTAGGTGGCAGAAGAAGCTCCACAGGATGGTAGTTTGCTTGCAATACCCTGTGAAAAAATGCCCCTTTATTTATATATTTCATCCCTGTCCAGAAGGAAATTCTACACATTTTTTTCTTATCTCCTTGCCCAAAGGGCAGCCTGTGGTTTTGCTGTTTTGCATGTTGTGTAGACAGCAAGGCTGAAGGCTCCCCCTCACAGAGAAGGGTGACCTCCCTATGGGCTACTGCATGGTTGTGTCAGACTCTGTGTGCCTTGTGCAAAAAGCAACAATTTGCCCATTTCTTTCCTTTGTGCTTGTGTTTGTTTAGAGAAGAGTCATATTTTTGACACTGGCATATCACAGTAGCAAGGGCTGCTAGAAAGAGGCACGTCAGACGTGCAGCAGGGATCTTGGCTGGGCAAAAGGAGATGTTTACTGCTCCTAAAGGTAAAGTACTGAAGAGTACTAAAAAGTACTTYGTAGGTCTTCTCTGCTTCACAGCTAAGATGTCCTCTCCACACACCTGACTGTGCAGCTTCAAGTTATAGCACATACACTGAGAAAAGGTGGGTGCAGTGGGGAGGCCACGGGCAAAGAGCCTTCTTTGGTAAAGTCCAAACTGGTTGAATTGCTCCATTACTTCTTAACAGTAAGCAATGTGCTTAACCAATTTTGTCTCCTTCATTTTTAATTACTACATATCTCACTCAGATCTTCTCATGAATCTAGTAGTAGGAAAGGAATTTAGCTGAGAAGGCTCACTGCAATTAAGGCAATATACTTAGTTTTTTAAATGGAAAAATATTTATGGCAGTAAATGGGAGAAGTTTGCATTTGGGGCTCTCCCTTGCCTGAATGCCTATATGTGTGGCATTTCCTGAAAATCCTGTGTTTTGGTCTGCGAGCCATATGCTGTTGCTAATGAGGACCTTTTGGGACCTGGCGGTAGGCGCAGGATTTGACATTGTGCTCCCGCTGACACGACGCTGCGTTGTATCTCAGTGGCTGCAGAGTTGGGCTTTTTTTGCCAGACTGATCATATGCCATGTRTTTTATACTCAAAATAAAATGTTTGAATTCAGAGCTATCCTTTCCTCCTTATCTCCTTTTCTTCCTTTCTCCTTTGTCTCTCTCCACTGCAGTACAACCCAAAAATCCGGTGTAAAGAGTGGGCTCTTACTATCTGCAGGTGAACTGATACACTCCTCTGAACAGTATCTGTGAACAAAGAGAGAGTAGAGGCTTCACATTTTGACCTGAAATTCCATTTAATATTAAATCTCTTATTTCACAGGATGATATGAGCTATTTTCTGCCAGCCTAAATAAGAATAGGTTGCACCTTATCTCATAAATATCTGTTAATTTTAGTGGCACTATATGCATAATAAAGAATTGTAGTAAGAGTAATAAATAGAACAATGTCAAAAGCTGTAGAATTTGCTGTGTTCAAGGGGAAAAAATGCTGGTAGAGTTACTAGCATCCAAATGCCGTTTATAATTAGCAAGATTTCTTAACAGGTGCAAAAATATAATTTATTAAATTGATAGTCTTAGATGAGGGAATTGATAATATGGAAGAATTTGATCAAGTACAATGGCTTGGAATTATTAATGGTTCTACTTAGCAAATTCCACCTTTACCTAGCCCAAATGAGGCTGGAGTAACCTCATTGAAATGTGATTCAGTTTTGAGGCAAGATGTGTGAGTGTGTGCCAAATGGTAAACATGTGAAAAGCTCCACTGACTTCAGAAAATAGACCATGCTTAATTACAATAGACTTTACTTAGGCTTGAGAGCAAAATTTGGCCTGATTTATTGCTACTGAGTTTATTCTAACTTATGCAATTCACCCTAGAAAACCACAGGAGGAAATATGTATCTTCTTAATTACAGTGCACTTTAAACACAAGTAGGTCAAATGACCTTTCTAAGGCTTGTAGGTTTTATAATGCTTGAAATAGTTTAAGTATCTGAAGGAGTTTTGATTTTAACTTTCTGCTTTGAAAGTGAAATGTAATAGAAGATCTTGAGTTTGATATTCTCTTAATCACAGAARCACAGAATGGGTTGAGGTTGGAATGGACCTCTGGAGATCATCTAGTCCAGCCTCCCTGCTCAAGCCCTGGCGAACTCCACTAGCCACAGGCCTCCAGCTRGACTCCATGCCACTGATGACGACCCTCTGAGCTCTGCCTTTCAGCCAGTTCTCAGTCCACCTCACTGTCCACTTGTCTAACCCACACTTCCTGAGCTAATATTTTTCATTTTCAGTGTCATTAAGACAGTGCTTCTTTGGATATTCACACTGAACACAACAACAAGGTCAAGGTATTATGGTGTCTAACTGTGTCATTTAGATCTGACATACGCACATAGATATACTTACATACAGTGACAGATGCTTTTGGGTRTCCTGAGCGGTAGGAAAGTAACATTTTCCAGTTGAACCACTCTTCAAAAAATGTATTCAAAAGATCTACTCTTTCATCCCTCCATCTCTGAGATTGCTCTCTCTAATGGTAAATTCTGATCTTCTCCCTCACTTTGACTAGCACACTCCCCTTTCTGTTGAACTGCCCTATGGCTCCCATGAAGACAGCTGCCTGTCAGGCTGTAAAAATATATCCTTCTGTATGGAAAGCTKCTCTCTCAAACCTTGGTACTGAATGAACAGATTCTTAATGGGCTTGAAATCCAGAGAACCTGAGCATTGCTCAACGTGCTGTAGGTTTGGCCCCTGACCTGTTACCTTTTACRTTTCAGTTATTGAAGACTGAACAAGAAAAATAGTATATAATTTTGGCTCTGCAGCCACCTCTGACTTGAGGTGAATGGAAGTGCGAGAAGTRGATTTCCAAGTCATGACCTGTGGAAGGTTACTTTTGCGTGTATGGCTGGCAGGGCTGGGCAGCTGAGTTTTGTCTGATTCTCTCTTGTATCCTTGGGAGATTTTTTAATCTGTTTTCATAAGGAAAAGGAAAGGCTTTCACGGGAGAGCATTGGTGTGGGGGGATGACAGGCATGCAGTGTTGGCTCTTGCTCTGAGGACCGCTGTGAAGCTGAGCTGGGCGAGTGTGTGCCTTAACAAAAGTGAGGGCTCACCTGCGCCCGCAGTGATCTGCGTGGCGTGGTTTGCGAACCACGGCAAAAAGGCTGTGACTTAGTAAAGCACTTAAGCAGATGTTTACTTYAGTTCCTGTTAGAGCATCGCTAATGCATGGTCCTAACTCAAATCAGATGGCTAAGTCCTATTGATTTCATGCATTACAGTTCTCACCTGGATTGAGGCTCAAGGTACATTTTACTGTGGCATTTCCACCTCAGTGTTTTCCTAATGGATATTGTTACCCTGGAGATAACTTGATGTTGCAAGTAAWCTTTCACATTTTTTTTTCCTCTATATGTGAGTAATACACTTTCTATGAAGAAAAAATACACTGTTGGCTTTTTGAAGTATAGTGTGTTTTTTTTTCTTTTTTGTTTTTTTTTTAGGTAAATAGTAAAAAAGCAGAAGCATTTTCAATTAATCCACAGAATTGAATTCCCAGGGAAGACTTCCTGGGAAMTGTGTGTTGGTGTGTGTATTGAGACTTCCAGGAGAAAGATTGGCCTTTATGCCTTCTGATGATTTCTTTGCCCTATTTGTCTATGTACCCTAATTAAATAAGTTAAACACAGCTTCCTCTGAGTCATTGCTTTCTCTTTCAACAGGAAAGCAGCTGTCAAGACCTTGGATTTGCTTGGTAGAGGGATGCAGAGTATATATGTGTGTGCGTATGAGAGAAGGTATAATTGCAATGAAGATTTTTTTTATAACAGTTGCAGGGGATGTGAAGAAACATGGTCTGAGATTGCAGCATCTAGGTGCTAAATATAGATATTTCCATTCAAGCTGATATTTGAGCTCCAACTGCAATCCAGTGTATGCCTAAAATCTGATGCAATTTCTCTGCCATAGTTCTTTAGGGTCGTTTGGGATTTCTTAGGGTTTGCTATSTGGCTTCGAATTGCTGCACCAGAAGGATGTGAGTCTCCTGTAAAACCTGCGTCATATTTTTCCAGGCAAGGGCAGAGGACATCTCAGATGGCATTAGAGGCCTATAAATGAGGACCTAAAATGAGCTCAGTGGAGTCACTGAGGCCTGAAGAGCTATTCATACACCTCCAGGTTAAWCATAGAMTCATAGAATCAGTAAGGTTGGAAGGGACCTCTGGAGATCRTYTAGTCCAACCTCCCCCCTCAGCAGGGTCACCTAGAGCATGGTAGACAGGGTTGCACCAGGTGGGCCTTGAAGATCTCCAGAGAAGGAGACTCCACAACCTCTCTGGGCAACCTGGTCCAGTGCTCTGTCACTCTCMCAGKGAAGAAATTCCCCCTCACGGTCAGGCGGAACTTCCTGTGCTTCAATTTCTGCCCATTGCCTCTTGTCCTGTCACATGGGACAACTGAAAAGAGTTTGTCCCCATCCCCCTGACACCCTCCCTTCAGGTACTTATAGATATTGATCAGATCCCCCCTCAGTCTTCTCTTCCCCAGGCTGAACAGGCCCAGCTCTTGCAGCTGTTCCTCATAGGGCAGGTGCTCCAGCCCTCGGATCATCTTCGTAGCCCTATGCATGGACTCTCTCCAGTAGCTCCACGCCTGTCTTGTCCTGGGGAGCCCAGAACTGGACACAGTACTCGAGATGAGGCCTCCCCAGGGCTGAGTAGAAGGGCAGGATCAGCTCCCTCGACCTGCTGGCAACACCCTTCCCAATGCACCCCAGGAGACCATTGGCCTTCTTGGCCACAAGGGCACATTGCTGGCTCATTGTCAACTTGTCATCCACCAGCACTCCCACGTCCTTCTCTGCAGGGCTGCTCTCCAGCAGGTCAGCCCCCACCTTGTACTGGTGCCTAGGGTTATTTCTCCCTAGGTGCAGGACTCTGCATTTGCCCTTGTTGAACCTCACAAGGTTCCTCTCTGCCCAGCTCTCCAGCCTGTCCAGGTCTCTCTGAATGGCAGCACAGCCATCAGGTGTGTCAGCCACTCCTCCCARCTTGGTATCATCAGCAAACTTGCTGAGGAGGCACTCTGTCCCCTCATCCAGGTCATTGATGAAGAAGTTGAACAGGCTGGGACCCAGTACTGAGCCCTGGGGGAACTCCACTAGCCACAGGCCTTCAGCTGGACTCCACGCCACTGATGACGACCCTCTGAGCTCTGCCTTTCAGCCAGTTCTCAATCCACCTCACTGTCCACTCGTTTAACCCACACTTCCTGAGCTTCTCTAGGAGGATGTTATGGGAGACAGTGTGGAAAACCTTGCTGAAGTCAAGGTACACAATGTCCACTGCTCGCCCCACCTCTACCAGCCAGTCCTTCCATCACAGAAGGCTATCAGATTGGTTAAGCAGGATTTCCCCTTGGTGAATCCATGCTGACTACTCCTGATCACATTTTTTTCCTCCATATGCCTGGAGATGACATSCAGGATGAGCTGTTCCATCACCTTTCCAGGGATGGAGGTGAGGCTGTCTGGCCTATAGTTGCCTGGGTCCTCCTTCTTGCCCTTTTTGAAGACTGGAGTGACATTGGCTTTCTCCCAGTCCTCAGGCATCTCTCCAGTTCTCCAGGACCTTTCAAAGATGATGGAGAGCGGCCTGGCAACAACATCCGCCAACTCCCTCGGTACCTGAGGGTGCATCCCCTCTGGGCCCATGGATTTGTGGATGTCTAACCTGCCCAGAAGGTCTCTAATCCTCTCCTCCTCAACCAAACGAAAGTCTTCCCTTCTCCAGACTTTCTCCCTCATGTCCAGGCTCTGGGATTCCTGGGGGCTGCCCTTAGCAGTGAAGACTGAAGCAAAGAAGACATTCAGTAATTCTGCCTTCTCTGTGTCCCTTGTCACCAGAGCCCCRCCCCATTCAGTAGCGGGCCCACACTTTCCCTGGTCCTCCTCTTGCTGCTGATGTATTTGAAGAAGCCCTTCCTGTTGTCCTTTGCATCCCTTGCCAGACTCGATTCCAGCTGGGCCTTAGCCTTCCTCGCAGCATCTCTACAYACTCTGGCTGCATTTGTATAATTCTCCGAAGTAGCCTGTCCCCTCTTCCACAGTCTGTGTGCTTTCTTCTTCTGTCTGCATTTGGCCAAGAGCTCCTTGCTCACCCATGCAGGTCTTCCGTCTCTTTTGCTGCATTTCTTACTCATAGGGATGCACCGCTCTTGAGCTTGCAGGAAGTGATGTTTGAATATTAGCCAGCCCTCCTGGACCCCCCTTCCTTCTGGGGCCTTAGCCCATGACATTCTACCAATTAGGTCTCTGAAGAGCCYGAAGTCCACTCTTCTGAAGTGCAGGGTTGMAATCCTGCTTGTTGCCTTAGTTCTTTCATGCCAGATCCTGAACTCCACCATCTCATGGTCACTGCAGCCAAAGCTGCCCCCAACCTTCACATCTGTAACCAGTCCCTCTTTGTTGATAAGGACAAGGTCCAGCAGGACATCCTTCCTCGTAGGCTCCTCCACCATTTGTAACAAGAAGTTATCATCAGCGCATTGCAGAAGCCTCCTGGACTGTTKGTGCCTTGCTGTGTAGTCCTTCCAGCAGATGTCAGGGTGGTTAAAGTCCCCCATGAGCCTTGAGTGCAGTGACTGGGCAGCTGAGGCATTCCCTGATGTTTCCAGCACTCAGCCATTGGATAGCTGTTGTAAGCTGGGCAGCAARCATGCTTGGGAATCTCTTGATGATAACTGTTATCCCTTCCTTCAGTCTGCATCCAACTTCTCTCATGAGGTTACTGAATATTCCCATGCTAAAATCACAGCTTTAAGTGCTCAAGTATGAAAGAAAAGGAATAGTGAAGCTGTCCCATGTACCAGGTTAGATAGAGAAAAGTGGTGCTGTTCCTGTCAAAAAGGTGAGCTGGAAGGAGCATCGTGTATGTTGTCATTTCTCGGGTAAAAAGGAAAGACTATACACACTTAAGAAAAGGAGTGCCTATGACCGAAGTTACGCTTTCCTAGGTTACCTCAGCTCTCAGTATGAACACATATCAAACCTAAATAGCCTTGACAGACTTTTCTTTTTTTTTTTAATTAAGATTCAATCTGGTTCCTGATAACACACTGCGATATAATGACTGAAGAAAACGAACGTTAATTATTCACAGTCTATTGGAGAAGTCTTGCGTACGTTATTCACATAAGACATTCTGAAGCAGGCTGAGATTATAGGAGACTTTATTATTAAAGTAATGAGTTTTTCTCTTCTTTAGACTTTGGTTTTTTTTCTCCTCATCCCTTATTTTTGTTAGTTCTTAATCCCATCTTGCATACCTTGCGTGGACCCCAGTGTCCCAGAGTATCACTGAACAGATGGCTCTATGTGAGCCTTTGTCCTTGGTCACATCTTCCCCTTCCTGGTTTGCAGCATCTCTGCTGAACCCAGCAGCTATTCAAAGGTGAGAGACGACTGCACGATATGCCAACCTCGTATTTCCTTTCTGAGCTAGAGTTTTCACATCTGCCCACACGAGGCTGAGCTAGCTCAGCCCAGAGGGAGCCTGCAGGAGATGGCAGCGTCTCACCTGAAGCCTAGGAAGTGGGGCTTCAAATGCGTGATACCATAGAATGAAGGGAGAGAGCTGAAAACCTGGTCTGTGAGATTACCCTTCCAGTATATTTTCACATATTTAGGTATAATTGTTCCATGTTACCCCTTATAATGTTGTTATAATCTGGCAAAATCCAGTCCTACAGCTCATCCTAAAATATAATGTTGTAGGAGCCAAGGGGACATAAAAAGATACACTCACTCTCTCCATGGAAACAGAATGGACAGAAGAGTTAGAACTATTTTAGGCATCACAAAACTGAGAAATGCCTGGAGAAAAATGTCTGCTGAGAAGACCAAAAGAGGTAGAATTAGTGGGTCTAAGTGGTATGAGATGTGAAATGAGCTGAGAGCAAAAGAGACGGGAAGGTGTAAGACTGAGTGACCAGGGCTGTGAAAGGGAGAAAATCCACTGGGACATTATGTGGCTAAGTTTGATGTTGGAGGATGCAGGATTTTGAGGCAGTTTTGGTTTGTTTTCTGGGGAAATCAGAGGTACTACTATTCCTCTCACAGGATGGCAATAACTAGGAGATACTCTACATATGAAAACATCTAGAGGCACATTTCAGACCTCAGAGCAGAAGAGTAGTAATATTTATGTGAGCATCTACTCTGTTGTTCCAAGCGTGCTCAAGCAATGAGCCTGTTCTAGCCCTCAGCATCAGAAAGCTAAGCAATGTGAAGTTGTAAGGATCAGTTACTAGAAGAGAAATGTGCCCAATAACTCTGACCTTAGTCCACAGAAATCTTCGGGTCAGCCACAGCTGAAAAGGCAGAACTTGACTCTGGAGCCTGGCCGTGAAAGGTTAAGTGAGGCAAGCTTGTTTGTGGTGTGTTTTCCCTTTTGGGAGCTGTTTCCATGTGTGCAAAGTGATTGTAAAGTGCTATCAGATCTGGAAAGTGGTGTGTTGCATCTGCTCCTTGGAGGCAGTCATGCAACAGGGCCCTCAGTGAAGTTGCCCCGTGTTCATGGCATAGCCCAGGATGGCAACACGGTGCAATCGCTGGCGATTCAGAGTTTAAAAGAGGTTTAATTAGATTTGCTAGTCTGACCTTATAAGCCCTTAAAATGCATCCAGTTAGGTCTATGCTAAGACTTAAAATTTGTTTTTGATATAAGTTTTTTCCTATGTTGTATTCAGTTATGGTATGAGGCATTTAAAAGACAGAGGATCCATCCCATCCCATGACATTGTTTCGGTGATCAGTTATCCTTGCTTTTAAAAATACATACATCCAATTTGAATTTGTCTAGCTTCAGCTTTTGGAAACTAATTCTTATGCTGTCCTCTACTTGATTAAAATGTGCAGGAGGACCCAGTGTTTTCTCCTCCTGGAGATACTTATACATTAATCAAATTGTCTCTCAATCTTTTTCTGATAAACTGAACAGACTAAGCTCTTTAAATCTCTCACTGCAATACATTATCCTTAACTCTAAAAACATGTACAGTCCTTTCTTTTTGCACTAATGTCTTAAAAATGTAGGATCAGAACAATTTTCAGTGTTAGATCATCTTACCTGTAATACATGTTTCATCCTACGCATCTGATAAAAATGGGGCAGGTCATCAGACTTAGTCAGACTCCAGTCAGAAGTACCTCCTGATACCTGGTTCAGTGATGGTTTCTCCATGACAGCTCTGTTTTGTGCTCTGTTGCTCAGGCAATTCCTAATCCACTTTTGTAGTGTGTTATGTGGTACTACTTTTTTTAGGCAGAATGGCATGCCAAACCAAGTTAACTGTCTTAGGAAGCATAAGCCACTTACATCCACTCAGTCACCATTATAATATGAACTTGTAATCCTGTTAAAGAATGAAATGAGGTCTATTTGATGAGACTTATACAGTTGTAATAGTTAATTAGTTGTAATAATTAACTCTCTCTAATTTTTTGTGGAGTGAATTCTGTGTCAATTTTCTTGTATGTAAGTATGAATGTGTGTACTGGCATGTGGCAGTGTACATCTAACAGTACTTAGCAGCATCTAATGTGGCCAAGAGTGATGGCCTGAACAAACCGCAACAACATGTTTTCTCTRTTTATTTTAAGAAAGCCACAACTGCAAATTACCAGCAATTCCATTGGCTTCACTGGAGCTCCTGAAGCTGTCCCGGTATAACTGACACCATAAGATGCTGTGTTGTTCCTAACTGCCTCTGGAAATGCTTTCTCATTTTTATAAAAGCCCACGGTGGATCAAGTCACCAAAACCTTGTGGGGTGTCTTGCAATTTTTTAACAGACAGAGAATCAAACTTGGTCTCTGCAATGTGTGTTATCCTGTGTAAGCTGATGTGTAGTAAGTAACCCAAAAGTATTTGAAGGATACAACATGAAAGTTTGCAGTCAATGGAAATTATCCTAGAAATTTATCCTTGAGTGTTTTAGAGCTGTGATGTCCAAACAAGATCAACAGAGTTGACTCTGGGAAAAATTTTCAGAGAGCCTAAGTGATTCAGCAGCCTTAGCTCTGTTTTCTGAAACAGTGTAGATAACTAGGGAGCTATTTTTTAAACATATTTTTTTCTGAAAAAACTAATTTCAAGTACTTAAACAGATGGGCTCAGGAGACAGGGGGCAGGTGGTGTTTGCAAAGGCTACCTTTAAGCAGGGAGACTAATTTTCCCTCTGGAGTTTGAAGCAAGAAGGAGGCTTTAGTAGAGGACAGATCAGAGCAGATGCGTAAAATATATGATTTAGACTCAGGAATCTTTACATCTCGCTGTAACCTTCCATTTGGTGATGTTGTCCTGCCTGTTCCCAGGGGCTTCCTAACACAATGTTGTTGCAATAACAGTGATCCTTTCCATGGGCAAGCAGTCATGGGTAAGCCCCAAATCCCAACTTAACTACGTGCTAAGGACATTAGCAGCAAGGAGCAAGATGGGGAGCCAGCACTTGGTTGTCAGCTGGTGCCTGCTGGAGCACTGCGGGGAACATCTGCTCTGCAGGACCCCCAGGAGCTGCAACAACCTGCCTGTCCCCAGTGTGCCCTGCTCTGCCGGAGCACTGGGAGGGATGCCTGAATTTGGCACTGACGTTGCTTGGATTTGAGAGGGATTGGCCTGGCTTTTGGGCTCCCTCCTTGCTAAAAGAGAAGGCTCTGTGGCACAAGGAGAGGAGACCRTTTCTGTGCTCCTCACGTGCTGCATTTTCTCCCCACCCCCCCTCCTGCTGCTCTCAGCTGCCTGGAACGAAATCAAATGATGCATCTGTTCTCATGTCAAAAGTGGTTCATGTTGCCATTAGCCACGTTTGGCCCCAGACTGAACCTGGCAAGCAGCTGGCATGCTCAGAGCTTGCAGACATATGTGTTTTGATGGGAAGCGCTGCTGCCTTTAAAATATAAAAATCTTAGAAAAAAGAAAGAAGGTAATTTCACACCTAAATAAGAGCAAGGCTTGTCTCTGTTATGGAAGGTGAGTAATAGGTGTTCATATTCTGCATTGCAGCCTTGATCCCTTATACTCTTTTTCCTGTCTCTATCTGAAATGGTCAGGCCACAAGGAGTTAAAAGATACTAGCTCAGTTAGAGAAATAATCTCTGCTCAGCCTCACTCGCAACTGAAGAGGAGGTTCTGCTGTGTGCTGTGTTTTCACTATGGCAGTGACATTCTCTCTGGTACTGGTTCCTTATTTGAAAGCCACAAATTTGGAATGTGTGATCAAGCAATGCTCTCAATTTTTCACTATTTAACTTCTTTAAAAAAATCTTAGAACTGATAAAGGGTTTGAATATGTCATGATAGAGCTCTCTCTCTCGGTACTGTTCAGGAAAAAAATACAACAGGATTTATTAATGATGCTATAGCATTTCCTAGCCAGTAGATCAGGACACTTTTACACATTTAAGGTGAATGGCTGTACAATATGTGGTCTTGGCTCAGACAGACGTTTAGGGAAGTTCTTGATACTAAATTCTGTGTGTCCGAAGAAAGTGATGCTTCCTACTTTGGTTMTAGTAAATCTTACGGGTTGGGCTAGGGTTTCAAAGCGAGCCAGGTGGGATGTTAGCCATATCATTCTCATGTGTCAGTGCTTACAGAAGGTCTTTTGCTAGCCACTTAGGATGAATTTTTGATATATCTGTTGGTCTTTCACTGAGATCCAGTGCAGCAGGATTCCCACACATACGTCCCCGTAGCACCTGTCCCTGCCAGGTGAGCAGTCCAGACTAAATAGCCTCTGCCCACTTTCCTCTTTGGTGCATCACAGGTGAGCAGTGGGGTTAGAACAACARATTTGTTGGCTTGAAAAGCATGGGAACGCATTCAGAGTATAGCCAAGAGGAGAAAGTGACCCTTTGGCAGATCTTTCCATCAAAACAGGCCTTTTATCTATGTTCCAGTGCTGCTTGTCAAGGACAATTACACAAAGAAATGCGGTAGGAGCCGGCACAGAAGTGAGAGCCTAAACTGCTGGTTGGATTCAGAGAGAATTTGTTGTTACGCAGGCACCTCCTTATCAAAGTATTTATGGTCAAACAGGTTTTTCTGTAGACAGATAAAAATCAGTACGTCTATAAAACCTTACATGCTGGAACTTCAGTTGGAGTCAGTTGTTTTGGACTAGTTTTACCTCTTTGGGTAGCAATCAGGTTTTTGGACTGTGAGCTTATGATGTATCTCTCAAAGTGAGTTTATGAAATAACCATCACTGCACAATGTAGCATGTGTGAAACATCCAGTAAAAATTCCTGCTGTTTCTTGAGATGTGTTGTGTGTTTTGCTCTAAGTCTTACTTTGGCTAGACTACCTCAGTTAAGTTATAAACCCTCAAGCAACATAAGAGATCCTATGTGCTACAGCAAGCATTCATGTCTGTTCACCAAAGCACCACCTAGGATGTTCAATCTGAGAGGAGATGTGGTGAGGTGGCTGGGCTGGGGGAAAGTGGGATTGTTGGTGCTGAAATGGGCTTCTGGACATGAGTTATGGTTCCTAGCACAGACACGGGGCTTCTTGGGGCGTGCAGGCATTCTTCTCCCTGGGTTTCCTCTACATAATTGGAATAATCTTTCCTTAGCAGGTTAAGATATCATCACACTGACAGGAGCATACTTGGAGTAAGTCATTTTAGAGCCATTAGTAGAAAAAGCAATTTGTGATCATACTTTCTAAAATACGCTTCCCCTAGTTACATATGTTAAACACCTCCTTTGTTTTACTGGTGACACTTTAATAGCATTCCAGTCAAAGGTCAAGGCCTCATTTGCTAGGCACTGTCTTGTTGGTGATCTTTCCCTAGACCACTTGGTTTATCAGACCATATTTTCAAGGGTTTGAAGGCAGCCCATGTGAGGAAAAATGGGGAGAGCACCTTGGATGAGATCTACAGCTCTCACTCAAGGTTTGTGGTGTTGTGTTACAGTTGACTCTATACAAGATGTAACAAGTAGGTGAGCGAAAGTAAGAAGAGGAGAACTGTATCACAGGCCCTTGTTTGCACAACTGCATGTGAGCACAGTTTGTGAGTAGAGATTTTTTTATGTCTTGTTTGCAGGTGGAGACATGCTGCAGCTCAGGAGCTGTTATCTGAGATTTGATTTCAGTGTTGCCATGTCAGTGAACAGAGACGTTAATGAACATCTCAATTTTGCAGTCAATTTTGGGACATCAGTTGTTGTGTTCCTGTGGCTGAAGTATTCCCATTTGGTTCCCTTATATGACAGTTCATTGTTAGTTAAGTAGCAGAAAATTAATGGAAATTAATCAAGTTTAATTTCCCAATTAATGCACTGGAAATGATTTGTCTCCTCAGCATTCTCCTGTGCTTCTGGTGAGTACCTGGAGATGAAGAACCAGGTGTGCAGCAAATGTGCAGAGGGGACCTATTCTCTGGGCAGCGGGATCAAGTTTGATGAGTGGGATGAGCTGCCAGCAGGATTCTCCAACGTGGCGACATTTATGGACACAGCTGTTGGCTCTTCTGAGAATAAAGCAGATAGCTGCAACAAGTAAGAAAGTCTGTTCTCGTCCATGTTATGTGGTGATGGGTGAGCCTGAAGCAGCGTAGAAGTACAAAGCTCCAGGAYCTACATGCTGCTGGATTTTGCTCAGAAAAAGCCTTCTGTTGCTTGTGCCCAGATTGTCCACTCTTTTTGCTAAGAAACATGGGCAAGGGGGCCATACCCCCAACATGGAGGCTTCAGCCCTTCTTGAGATGATGTCTGCACCACCTAGGGTATTGGCTGGTAGGTTGAGGACTGTCCTGATTTCTGGATGGAAACAGCTCATGTCCCTTAGTAAAGGCCTGTGCTTTAAGTGCATGTTTGGAGTCTGGCTCTGAGAACATTGATTTTGCTTAGCTTTAATTGTCATTTATGCTATAGGAAACAGTTGATCCACCAGTGCTGTGATGTGGCCTTTCCAAGGTGCCTTCCTGGGAGCAGCCTTCAATGTCCCTGGAGTCTGGGGTTCGATGAAAGCAAGGCCATTAGCCAAAGTGCAGCTCCATAAAGACAGAGTGAAGCATTATACTAACAGAAGTAAAAATCCATATAAAAGCACACAGTGCAGAGATCCTGAGCAGACAGGATAAGAAGAGGGAGGGCTGCAGATGCAGCGCAGCCCTGCCATGGTTGCTTAGTACCGTCTCACAAGTGCAAAGCCAGCTTAACTAGTTATCTTAGCTCTCCAGAGGGTAGTGGCAAACAGGAGTGGCTGGGAAGCAAARTTTTTAGCCATTTCTTTGCTGTCATTTTGACCTCATTGTAAACTCAGCAGCTACCGAGTTTAAGAACAGCCTGGAGCTGCTGCTATTTGTAGCTGAAAAGCTCCAGGATTGTGGTATAGTAAATGTGGCTAAAAAAGGTACTTTCACAGCCTACAGAAATCCATGGAGGCTGCAGAAGGCTGTTCCCAAGTATAACTCAAAGCATGTTGGACATATGGATAATAAAACTTTCCTAGGCAGGCTAGGTCTTAAGTTTCTAGCATGTACCATTATCTTTTTTCAGGCACAGTTTTAATGATGGGCAATATTTTTATGTGAAAAACAAATGTGAATCCAGTAATAAAAGATTAGGTAATGAATTTAACTATTGTGGCACTCTGAGTCCYTTTTTAGGTAGTTTTTCTGTAGTAATTTAAGAAAAGTCTCCATAGTGTCTGTGATCTCAAATGAGGCTTGTTTTGTTTATGTTCATCAGCTCTTCGTGGACTCCTCGAGGGAATTACATAGAGTCGAACAGAGATGATTGTACAGTTTCTCTCATCTACGCGGTGCACCTGAAGAAATCTGGTTCTGTCTTCTTTGAATACCAGTATATCGACAATAACATCTTCTTTGAATTTTTTGTAAGACCTTTTCTTTCATGAATCCAAATCTATATTAAAAGAATTCAATCCAGTTAAAGACTCTCAGAAACAACTTTTCACTCCCTTGGTATTACTCATATGGCCACAGCTTGTTATTGCTGAACAAGTTTTTTTTTWAAAATCTTCTTTTCTTTATGCCGCTTATCTTGCTTTTGATATGTATTTGAGCTTCAAAACTCAGACTAAACTGATCCATTTTACCATGTGTTGGGGTTTTCACACTGGGGTTGTGACTGTCCAGCCTTTTAAAAGACAGCTGTTGATGGTAGATGCTTCAGGTTGGGAGTGTTTGACTTGAGATGACTTTGAAGTGGCTTCAAGTTTAAAGAGACTTCTTCCAAGTTAGGCACCCGGAACYTGAGATACTCCAAGGCATTAACAATACTAAATATGGAAACTTTAGATTTTGGTCAGTTTGGATCATAGCCTTTAAGAGATTTAGGAGTCAAAATTCAGCTGACTTTCAGTAGGAGAAAGGTCTATGCTTTGAAATGGCAGGACTGGGGGTAGTTAGCTCTGAAGTAGGAGTRGCCTGGTTGGGCTTGTGCCACGCAGCACCCACAATGCTAAAATAATCCCAGTTGATCAGCCCTGTACTGCCCATGGGGATGGGTCACCTGGAGCTGGGGGTCCCAGTGCCAGCCCTTGCAGAGCTGCATTGCTTTCCCTGTTAATGTTTTATCTGCTGCTCGGGGTAAAGAAAAACTCAACGGGAGGCAGCTGGGAGCAGCAGAGTACTGGGAATTTTCTGTCCCTTCTGTTACTGCCTTTCTCCTTGTCTGCTGGGCTCTGGTGGTCATCTGCAAAGCRCTGTTTGTACTGGCTCACAGGAGTGCAAGGTCTTAACTGGTGTTTGGAAAGTGTTTCATGAAGCTAGAACAAAAGTGCAAARTGTCCTTATTCTTAGTAAAGATGAGAAGGACAACAAAAATAAACTGTTGGAGACATTCTCTTGCTGCTACATCGGTGCAATCTATTGCACTTTGGTAATAGACAGTATGGACTATAATACATACCATTCAGCTATTTCAGATTTATATTAGACTATCCTTCCTTTTTCATCAGGAGAAATCAGCAAATACTCCTTTTACCGTCGGACAAATGTAACAGGATTATGAATCCTAGCTGTAGTTGCTTGACTGGCTGACTTATCTGCTCCTTCAAAGGAGCAAATACACTGTTTCTCCAAGTGCTGGGTCTGAAAATGGCTTTTTAATTATTAATTTTGTCCACATGCCACTGATTCCTCTCCTTAAATTTGTCATTCCCTTTTCATGAAACAGTGGGTGATGCAGTCCTTTGTAGAAATCACCATGCAAATAGTTCTAAGTGGTCCTCAGTATTTCATGAACACTATACTCAATACTCTTCTAAATCTTCCTTTTTTTCTTCAGCTTGTCTTTGTAGTTAAACATATTTAATGATGATACTTTAGCCCTGGATGATGGTATTTCACTGGCTTGCAGGCTTGCAGGTTGCTGGGGAATAGTAAACTTTTCGGACTTGCTAGGTGCAAATGGCTGCACTRCTAGTCTGTGGGCAAATCTGAGGGTCAGCAATGAGACATGGTCCTCAAATGTGGGATCCAAGTGGGGAAGCTTCATGTTAGATACCTACCACTGCTTCTGCCTACRCTTCCTAGACTCTTTTACATATTTAAGCCCTTTGCTTAAATATTGCTTGGGAGAAGATGTGGAGGATGTGCAGTTATATGACTTACTTCAGGCACAGTGTGGAATAATTTTGAGGAGACTTGACCCCAGGTCTTGAGAATTTCAGCCTAAAGCATTGAACTATCCTTTCTCTCTGTTGGTGTAAAGCCTGAATAGTTGGACTGGTGCCTCAAAGGGGGCTAATGCTTTCTCTTTAGAAAAAAYATCTATGAGAAGAAAAAAGTAGGAAGCTCTGAGGCCATGCAGCAAATACTTCTGTAAGGAGAGGACTGCAATGCTGCACTTGGCTGGGCAAAGGGGAATAAATCTTGCAGCTTTCCCAGTAGAGATTCTCAGTGGTGCTTTCCTTCTCCCTTAATAACATCACTGTCACCTCTTGCAAGGTTAGGTGGCAGAGAGCCATCAAGTTAGTATATATTGACTCTGRGTTTGCCATTTGTCTTCTAGTTTTGGCATGTCCACTTCTAACTCTTCCTTGATTTAGAGGCYCATGGTCACATCCAGGGTTTGAGAGAATTGGGTCCTGGTGGGCAAAGGAGAAGGAGGAGAACTCCAAAACAAGAAGCTCAGCACCAAAGTATGGCCAGATAATGACAGGAGAAGGCCAGGGTGTGCTCTTYCTGCTCTTTTTTTCAGCTACAGCAGAGTACTGTTATCTGATGCACTGCTAAGCTGTGAGCAGGTTTTGAAAGTTGTTTTTTTTCCACAAATAAAGCAGCTGCTGTCCTAAATACATAGACAATAGGAACAAAGCTGAATCTTATCATTCCCCGCCTGTAGTTGCTCTACTGACGGAGACCATTCTCATGTTTTGATTAACAGATACAAAATGACCAGTGCAAAGAGATGGAGTCCACAGCAGACAAGTGGGTGAAGCTAACGGACAATGGGGAATGGGGCTCTCATTCTGTAAGTGTGCAAGAATGCATCATGATACTCTTTTACCTATTTTTATAAATGTCTGTGATTTCCTCTAACTAGAGATTGAATAAGGGCCAGATCCTGGGAATTTGCTTGAAGAACCATAACTTGCCTGCTACAGCAAACCAAGCTACTGAGATCTCTAAGGGTCTGATCCCAAAGCAAATGATACAGATGTGTTTCTCTTGATTTCCCTGGGCTTTGGATCAGGTCCAAAGCCTTTTTGAGGCTGAACAGCTTTATGCAGGTCTGCACACGACAGTCCTGCTGCATGATTGTAGTTGAAAACTTCTGATAGAGTTGTTTGCTTACGAGAGCAAGAGGTTATTCCCCAGTGCTCAGAAGACACTGTGGTGAGTAGGAATGGTGTCTGTATGTGCAGGCAGACAGAACTGTCTTTTTATTTTCAAGTGCRTTAGTCAGAGCTGGACTGCACCCAGCCTGTGCTCTGTGGTACCTTTCCTGGTTAAAAAGTGAGCTGGCAGTATTGGGGTGGCTCCTGTGGTGCTAGTACAAGTGTGTCCACATAGGAAACAGCAGCCTTTTTTTGCCCTGTGTCCCAGCCAATGGATTCAGTCATTGCATCGATGGTGCATAGACTAGGTCTTCCTCACTAGCTCCTGCTGATGCCAGCTTTTCACTATATCAGCATATCCTGATTCACAGCGTTGTGCCAGCAAAGCAGCAAAGGCCCAGCATAGGTGACATGATGCCAGAAAGTAAAGACTTTTCATTGGCATGGACAACAACCTGGCTCTCTTACTTTCCATGACCTCTTGGAGGATAACCCGTGTTCCCAAGCCAGCTCTGGTTGGCAGTGCCTGTTAGCTCATGTGCAAGCAAGTCAGATCAGGAGGCTGGGTCAGGAGAATGAGGGGTGCAGGCTGAGAAGTGAATCCAAGACCAAGCCACCAACCTGGGTGAGCAGGATGATGTAATAAGTGTGTGCAGGGAGGTGATGGCATCTGAGCTCCTTGTCCAGGACTGGTACTGCCAGTATCACTGTGGCAACAGCAAGAGTTTTGTACTGGACTAGTAGATATGGTACAAATTTGCCGATCAGGCGGGGTCTTGGTACACTTGCTGCTGCTAGTGGGACTGTAGTTACACRGGTGGGTTTAAATTAGCAGGCACTGACTGCTGAAAAGAAGTGATCATGCCTTCCTCTTCCTCCTTATCCTGGTCTTGGTACCACCAGCACAGGGGTTTGCACAGCCCCTTACTGAACGCACCGAGAAGACATGTAGGTCAAAAGCATTTTCGGCTGGGGTCCCTTTTCCCTGTCTCCTTCACTGGGGACGTTCCCGGTTTGTGCTAGCTTACTGATCCTGAAGTTATGGGCTTAGATGCAGGCAAATCTCGATTTAAAGCCTTGCCTCTAAACAGAACTCACTTCAGATCCTGGATTTTAGAATCCTGATTCCTCTTGTTTTTTTTTTTTTTTTTTTTTTTTTTTTTTTTTTTT
>NW_028185038.1:12297708-12324810 GCF_003343005.1 Rhea americana | reverse complement strand
TTTTAATAAAAGTGTGTCTCAAGGCTATAAAAACATACCGTCTGACTATATCTGAATATACAGCTAGAGTTTCTCCCTGCAGGGATACCTGCTAACTGTCATATGTATCCTTACAGGTGACTTTGAAATCAGGTAGTAATATATTATATTGGAGAACAACAGGGATTCTCATGGGGTCTAAAGTGGTAAAACCAGTTCTGGTGAAAAACATCACAATTGAAGGTAAGTAGTAGTCAGCTTTTTAGCTCTTGAGCTCACTCTTTTGTCATTACATTTGGCATGTGCCACTGCTACTCTCATGTCTTCTGCAGTAAAGTGTTTTTTGGGGTACCCTCATCCCCTGTTTCCTCCTGTAAGTTGTAGAAACAGAACAGCAAAACTTGACACCGTCAAGTTTTAACACTAATTTTAACACTAATTTTTAACATTAATTTAGCTGGTAAATGATGCCATCTGCTGGAGAAGACTGGTTTAGCAAATAGAGAGAAAAAGAGGAGTAAAAAACCCCCAACTAACTGGTTTACTTCAGTGTAGTGTAGAAAGATTATGCTTACTGATGAGCCTGAAACTGGACAACATAACTCTTCTGGACCAAAGACAGTTAAATCACCATTTAAATTACTTAATTAGCCTGGGATAGCTATTTTAATCCATTTCTAACTGCGATCAAGCATGGAGTGCCATATGATGTTGTTACATCAGGTCAGCTTTGCACTGAGGAGCAAAGGCTGAAGACCTAAACAGCAAGACCAAATGGTCTAAAGTGAGCAGTGAAAATACGTGATCTTTAATCCAATGTGTTATCCAGTTTATCTGTTTTTCCAGATAAGCAGGCAGGCAGTAATTGTGGAGCATATCTCTCTGCTTTTCAGTACGTTTCCTGTATTTACCTTGCAGGAGTTGCATACACATCTGAATGCTTCCCGTGCAAACCTGGTACTTTTAGTGACAAGCCAGGTTCATCCAGCTGTCAAGTGTGTCCAAGAAATACTTATTCTGAGAAAGGAGCTAAAGAGTGCACCAAGTGTAAAGAAGAAAACTATTATGCAGGTACATAAATRTTAGAAGATAAACAAAACTAGGAGAGCAGGTCATGAGCTCACCCTGTTTCTGTGTGAAAATGCAAGAGCTGCTTGCAATGAAGTTTGGTCTCCAGTTGATGAGCAAAATGAAATGAAAATGWTGTGGGAATGAAGATGGTGCTTCCCCAGAACTGCAGAGGGCACTGGATCTTGGCCAAGGCCACATATACTTACATAAAGAGATCTCCAGATCTTATGTGACCTCAAAGTGTACATCTGGGTGATAATAGCAGTTGTGCTGTGCCCTCTCATGGTAATACTTGTTACTGAATGGTGGTTTCTGAACTGGCTTCATCACTGTCTTCAGACTTGTGGCATTTCTAGGAATCTCTTTAACAGATGCTCTCCTGGCCCATCCCTGCCTCTCCTGTGGTTGGAAGATGTAGCAGTCTAGTGCAAACCCTAGTCCCAAAACTCTTCTGCATCCCATATAGCTAGCAATCATGAAATAACATGGGCAAAATCCATGCTTTATGTGCTGATCAGGATATCTTAAATTCTCTTGCTTGTAAACTGTTTCAAAATAAAGTTTTAAAAGAATAAGTTATTGGCCCATAACATCTGTTATCGCAGATTACGGCAAATKCTTGGGGCTTGTGCCTGTGGTCGTGATGTGAATGGGGGATTTGTAAATATAGCTGGTGAGAACAAAAACTGGACCAGCACTGTAAAAACTTTCTAATGGTTTAGAGTGTTTTTATTCTTTATCAAGTGAGAATTTATTTCCGTGCTTGGACAAACTATACAAGTTATTGCTTAAAGATGAAGGACTGAGGTGAAAGTTTGAGTGACTCCTTGCTACACTGAATTAACGAATTTCAGAGTGACAGTACAAGCATAGCTGATATTTTCCCAATTCTCCTCTGCYGTTCAGGGGAAAGTTCTTTTAGACTCTATTTAAGAGCTTAATTTTTCATTCTAGCTTTGTATTTTTCTCCTGGCTCACTTTGCTCTCCAGATTTCAAGATCATTACAGTTGTTTGCAGAGATCGTATGACAGCTTAACATCATGTTCCTACCTCTTTTTGTTTTAGATGAGGGATCCAGTGARTGTACAGAGCGTCCTCCGTGTACAAACAAAGACTTCTTCCAGATCCATACCCCGTGTGATAAGGAAGGAAAAGTAAGTGGAAGGCATGATATTATTTTTGTGCTTGCTGTGATCTCTTGAGCTGAAAACAAGGCAGAGCATCGTGCTTTGTGTTGTAATTTTGCTTCCCGGATTGAATCTCTCTGAAGCTGTGGGAATGTCCTTCAGCTGATTTCTCTCCAGCATTTTTCCATCTGTAGGATTTTCCCCACCCTGGGCCTGTAGACCCTACTGTCTGGTTGTTAGCACTTTTCYTGGAATACTTTTGACTTGTGTCAACGTGCCCCATCCCAGGCAATGCCCAGGCACAACTCAGGTGTTTGCACAGGACAGGAAGCATTGGATGTGACCACACCTATTTGGGCTGGAAGAGAATTTGGCTACATGGCTATGTGTCATGCTCTGTGGTTTTGGCATCAAGGAACAGCCCATAATCTGTTTAATTAATAGTATAGATGTAGCGTGGGAGTGCCCATGTGCACCATCAGRGCCTGACTGCAGATAACATCCTTGTCTGGTGGGGGTGCCTGGAGAGGTCCYGGATAACCAGGGGGTTACCACAGTCACATGGGAACTTCTTTGGGTTTTGGAGAAGGAAATCCCATTTACTGGGATATGAAGCCCATACTGGGCACATGGTCAGGCCTGTTTTGTCTATTTTCTCACCTTCTATCTCTTAGACCCACATAGGATGGCAATTAGTCAAAATCCATAGAACCTGTGGTTGCTTGCCTAATGCAATATAATACTTGCAAGATGGAGTATTTTGGAGTTCCTGGTCAGCAGATTGCAAAACACAGCTCAAATCTCATGTGCTTTATTAAAGAAAGCTTCCAACACTCTACTTCCAGAACTGGCAGGCTCTATAACCACAGTATTCAGCATAACCCACTCTTGACTCGCTGGTTATTACTCTATTAACTTCTTTTAATGACTCAAGGAATTAGCAGCAACATTTACTCCCACACCCCCAGGCACTGCTTTAATTGTGGCCTCCTGCAGATTACTCTGTAACTGATCTGTGCAATTCAAAGTTCACAGACTTTGAATAGATCCCCACTGGTGACACTCAGCTCCTTCCTCCTGCCCCCCTCAGTGGCTTTTACCTTCAGGACAGACATCACCAGAMCCCATAAAGCGGGTCTTTCTGCAGATACCCTTCCACTTCCCATTGCAATGAGAACAGGTGTCATAATGCACAAGTGTTGCCTGGGTCTTCAGAACTGCTTTCACCACTCAGTGCTCTGCATCTCTGGAAATCAGTCAGGGTATGTAGTACTCCCCGGCCATCTCTACGTGCATTATAGCCTGCTATAGCCCACTGAAAGCTTGGCTCCATAGACCATCTTCATATGAACAATAGCTGTAAAGCACCACCCTGCAGGCCTCTTCATCCAAGGCTAACAGACAGTTTTTTCATGGGATGCTAGATTGTCTTCTCCCTTTTGTGTCCCTACTGCATGAGTAGAGGGATGATAATGACACTAAACTGATCCTCAAGGGGCCCTGGGAGATTTAGGCACCTGACTCCCACAGGTTTTCAATCATCTGTTTCTTTAACAATCCCAGGCTGATTGGTTCAACCCTCACCTGAGTGATTGTAGGCACTTTCTGATCCTTTCTTCCCTAGCTGAGCCCTTGTGGAAGTACTTCAGTGTGTACAGCATGTGCAATCACATGGGTTCCTTGCCAGCTCCTGATCCTTTTTATTTTAAATGCTTGCATCCCTGTTGCTGGTTAAGTAGACAGCAACAATCCAGAAAATCTGTTAAGTGGTAGAGAGCAGCAAGGATAGGCTGGTCCACAGGGGAAGGGGAACTGTGAGCCAAGCGTGACAGCAATGCAGGCAGAGGTAGGGGCCTCTCTGGCTGGGAGGACAGTCCTGTAGTACTTGAGCAAAGTGAGCAAAGCAAATCCAGTGTCAGCAATCAAATTCAGCCAAGAGCCCAGATTCCTGGACGTATCCACAGAGATGAAGCAAGCCCGATGTTAAGTCAGCATGTCTGCCGGCACCAGGTCCAGAGACAGTAACCAAGGTCAGCAACAGCGTAATGACCGCCAGACAAGTCCATCGTGATGAGGCAGGTCTGAAGTCAAGTCCATGGGTCATAGTCAGAATCTGGATCGGAGAGGTATATAGGGTGTCACAGGGATGGCTGCAACACAGATTAGGCAGGGACTAAGGGTGAGAGCCACAGCTTCAATACAGCACTCAAGAGCTGGTGGCTGAGGCTGCGCTGTGGCTTCTTCCAGCTATTTTTCAAACAGCTTCAAAAGTGGCCGATGCTTCTTGAACAACTCTCTCTTATCAGAGACAGCACAGGAGGCTGAACACGCAGGATGGCAGGGGGATGTGCTCAGTACCCTGACACCAAGAATCAAATGCCTTAAGATTAAATCTCCCCTGCCACACTCTGTGTCCAAACTTGTGAATGCAGTCGCTTCTTTTTCCCTTCTCTGCCCTTCCCTTTATTATCTCAGACATGTGAGGTCTGTATCTGAGGACATTTGACACATGCCCTCGTTTCATTTATAGAGAGGACCTTGACTGGGGCATAATACACCACATGAGTCCAGTGTCTTCTTGTTTCAGACTCAGATCATGTACAAATGGATAGAGCCCAAGATCTGCAGAGAGGATCTTCCTGATGCATTGACCCTACCACCATCTGGAGAGAGGAAGGATTGTCCACCCTGCAATCCTGGCTTTTACAACAACGCCTCATCTTCCTGCACTCCTTGTCCACAGGGCACATTTTCAGATGGGACACAGGGTAGGAGACCTCTCGCCTTGAAGGCATCCTTTCAATATTTGGCTGCAGTCCATCACCTACAGACATCACTTGTGTCCCTAAAGACAGTTGTCTTTTTGTATGTTGCTTACTATAAAGATGCATCACCATAAACCAGAGTTCATTTTCCATAAAATATTTATTAAATAAGTGGCAGTAGGATGTCTGCTTTCCCTCAAAAGTCCTTATCATGGATTGCTGATCTAAGTTGACCTACTGCATTCTGGATGTGTTTATTTTCTGTTACAAACATCCTAAGGGTTATTTAAGAGTTTCTGAGAAGTGAATCAGAATTTTCAGTCAGTAATTCCTTTCCATATGTTTTCTTTTTTTGTGCATGCCAAGTTCTTCCCTATGCAAATCTCATTTTAAGTACTGTCAGCTGAGAACCCTGCCAACTTTGTCTAGCCTAAACTCTGGATCATTGGTTCTGAAATGTACTGACCTGGTAGACACCTACTGAAGTTTGTGGGAACTGTTGTTTACCACTATCATTAAACTTTTAGGTGAAGGTACTAAAAGGAGTGTGGTTTGGGGGATCAGCTGCAGATCAGTTACCGTGGTTATGGTCTTCAATTTGTAAAACACTAGCCTGATTTTTAATGGTCAGATCCTAATAAGTCATTGACTGTTAACTATAAATAAATGAATTATTTTCTTAGCTCAATATTTGTCCCAAAGAGTAAAATGCTGATGTGTGTATTCTTTGAAGCACTGTGTTTGAGATGCACTTGGGCCATGTGATTTCCTTCTCCTGCCCTCTCTCCCTGTAGAGTGCAAAGCGTGCCCTGCTGGGACTGAGCCAGCTCTTGGGTTTGAGTATAAGTGGTGGAACATTCTGCCAGGCAACATGAAGACCTCTTGCTTTAATGTCGGCAATTCCAAGTGTGATGGGATGAATGGTGAGCCAAACTCCCTGTATTGTTACGTGCCTCTCTTCCTCCTGTGCTGATCACCTCTGTAATGGATTGCCCATCAAAATGAGTRTGCTGTTTGCTGAGTGAGTCGTAATGCAGAGTTCCTTCCTTTTCTTTAATTGCTCCAGGCCTGATAATTCTTGTAGGAAATAGCGTAACTGAATATCACAAAGAGGAAATAAAACATCTCCTCTCTACCAGAAGAGGGCAGGAGCTGCAATCTGTACCAAGTCCCGTCAGCCGAGGATCTGTCCTGTGATACGTTTTTATGCAGCTGAATATCTCAGTTAAAAAAAGCTTGATTTCTCTCTAATTTATCTCCTTTCATGTTTCATGATAGCTATGTCTTTCAAGGACACACTTAATTCTTTCGGGAAACTAACTTTAGTTTGTGATCTTTGTTCATTTAGCTTTCAGAGCTWTCTCTCTGCACATGTACTAAGATTGCAGCAGAGAGCAGTCACAGCTCGTCTGTGAAAATGGTCCTATTTAGGACTTCTCCCATCTCCAGCCTTCTCTGAGAGATTTTCCTCAGGCTTATCTTTCTTGATAGATTGATGCAACTCAAACTTTGAAGTGTGTTGAATAGAGATACGCTTAAGTGCATGGTTAAAGTTTAACACACAGATTCATTGTTTCATCAGTTTTAAGGCTGGAGGAGATCAGGTGGATCATCCTGTCTGAGCTGCACAGCACAGGTCTGGGAATTTCAATTGCTTTGCTGATTCCGAGGTGACATTTGCCTCTAAAATCAGCAGTTAATTCAATTGCTAAATTTTTCCTTTTAAAAGGCATTACTATACTGATCTACAGTTTATAGTAGATATCTTCAAAATGTACTAATGCAGTGAATTGTTAAAAAAGTATAGTAACATAACATTTTTTTTGTAGTGTGATCTAGAAACCAATCATTTCTTGAAAAATCTGTGTGTTTTGTCTTGTAAAGGTTGGGAGGTGGCTGGCGACCATATCCAGAGCGGAACAGGTGGCTCTGACAACGACTATCTTATCTTGAACCTGCACATTCCAGGATTTAAGTAAGGAACAGATTTTTTTTCTTCACTTTCTCACTTATTTCTGCCTCTTGCACCTATTTCACATCACCCTTGGCRTGAACATGGTTTTCTTTACTGAAAGGTAATAATGTCATGGTTTGTGAATGAGAAGCAGGAGGAAACTTGGATTTTACTCCTGTGTCCACAGTTAAATTTAATTGCTGCAGCAAACTGAATTCTGTAAGACCTCAGTTTTCAGCGGCATTTGCTTGAGTTTGAGGTACCAGCTGGTTGGCAGTCTAGAAGTGGAGTAAAGATGTTCCCGGTCCTCTGATTCTAAATCATGCTAAAGTAACCAGCTAAACTACACTGACTGAAGGGAGTTTTCCCAAACCCATTTTACTCTGCATTGCAGCTGACTCCAGTCAGCCTGCCCAGTCTGTGCTGGCCCTAGGGTCAGTGTGTTCAAGAGAACAGTACGTCCCACTTCTTCTGCATCCTGAATCAGCTGCTGGAGGTGCTGGTGTCTCTTCTTCACTGTATCTCAGCTGAGAAGAATTTGACTTCTTGTACTGTGTTAGCAAACAGTGACTTTTATTTTAGATTATGGGAAAACCATGAAAATCAAAGAGAAGCAAGAAATATATATGGAAAAGCTTGGCTTGTCTCTGTGTGTCACTCTGTGATAGTCATCCGGGATTCAGTAAAGCAGTTGCTAGTAGGGGATGAAGGTATTTTTAAGTGTTTGCAGGGGAGCACCTTGAAATTTTATGCTTTGCAACGCCTACTACTGGAGGGTAGATGCAGTGCAGCCAGTGTTTAGAACTACTCCTATGAAACAGAGTTAAGCATTGAGGTTCCCTGCCAATACAATTGCATTTGGGTGATGACTGTGGAGAGGGAACTATACTATATGGAAGTCATGCACTAATAATCATGCTGCATCTGCTCCTCAGTACGTTGTATAACCTGGCCTCTGTAGATCCGCAAGGACAGGTTTTATGTGACAGAATTTCTAGTTTCCCAGCTATACCAAAAGCAATTGGAGGGATTGGCTGCTATGTGTCTGGAGAGCACCTTGCAAATGTTTCATTCCTTCTCTGTTAAATAGACCTCCGACATCAATGACAGGAGCAACTGGGTCAGAACTAGGACGAATTACTTTTATTTTTGAGACCATCTGTTCAGCAGATTGTGTGCTGTACTTTATGGCGGTAAGTGAGACCTCTCTCTCCATGACTGACGACTCAGGCTTGTATTCCACATGTCACTTTAATATTTCTACATAGGCCTGATTCGTTGCACTTGGCTTATTATGACTAAGATTAAGCATGACATTAGTTTAATATCTGTGGTGCCCTTGCAGGAAGGATTTAATTAATGACCTAGCAAAGTTTCTTCATCACTCAAACTGTGAACCTGTTCTTGGTTATCTGTTTATTTTAAAAGAAAACATTTGATACCAAAGAGCCAAATTTGCTCTTGTTAAGCCCATTGATAAAATTCCCACTGTCTTTTGTGCAGTCAAGTTTTCCTCTCTAAGTTTAATAGTGTCACAAGTCAAGATGTGGGATAGAAGAACAGGAAGCAGTAAACTTAAGAATTTAGTCCTGCTTCTGTCAGTGACCTGGGGAATCTCTAGGACTATAGACAGGCATTTGTTTGTGAACCAATGTCTTGGGTAAGTGCTGTGGTTTCTACTTTCCTCATCATGCTTATTGTCAGGCCATAAGCTGAGGTAAGGTAATTGAACCTGCGACTGTTCCCTCGTCCCTTCCACTGTAAAGTGAAGCTCTATTTTCTTCCCTGGAAACCTCCTTTCAGTGATCGTTTAAAGGAATCTACTACGTCTTGCACTGAAATGGAGCTGGAGTACACACATGGTCATTTAAAGCTGATGGAGAATAAGAAACACAGCTGTAGACCGTACAGGTTTTTTTCTCATGGAAACTTTGGCAGTACTTTATTGACTTCAGTCTGTTTCACTTGAGACACCACTGTCAAATTGGGTATCCAAAGATAGTGGAACCTACAACTTTTCTTTTAATTGTGGCCTTCCCCTCTCTGTGCCATGGCACCCAAATGTTTTCTAGTATTTAAAATCTGAAAGAACCACTGTGATGAACTGTTTGGAAAACATTTATAACCTACCATATGACTGTGAACTTCACTATTGTGTGAACAAGAGCATCTTTAGAATAGATGTCCATTCTCAACTGAAAAATTCTACAGTGATGGAGAATTGGGGATACTTATATTTTCTCTTTTTTATTAAAAGTTAAATGCAATTTTGAAGTCCTTTATATGTATTAATCATGATTATTATAACACACTGGCATTCAGAATAGCATGACTCTACTTTTCACATTTTTTTATTATATACATTTTACAGGATGTTAATCGAAAAAATACCAATGTGGTGGAATCATGGGAGAGAAGTAAAGAGAAGCAATCCTACACTCACATCATCTCCAAAAATGCCTCCTTCACTTTCACCTGGGCCTTCCAGAGAATAAACGAGGGCCAAGATGTAAGTATTTCTTATGTGCAGGGTTTCACAGCACAGCTTGTGTTAGACACTCACCACTGGAGTTCTCAGCCTCCGGTGACGCTCACAGGCTTCTTGTAAAAGGGCCAAGTGGCTTCACTGTGTAGCACCACTATGGAGGCAGCTGTGGATGAACCATCCCTGCACTGCTACACATGCTGAAAGCTAAGTGTCTGCACAAGCCGATCAGCAAATCAGTGCCCTGATGCACAGCGCTGTTGTTTGGATCTGCATGCAGTACCTGGGTCATTTCTTCCACTCTCATTACAGAGCAGGCAGTTCATCAATGACGTGGCCAAGATCTACTCCATAACAGTGACTAACGCAGTGGATGGAGTTGCCTCTTCTTGCCGGGCCTGTGCCCTGGGCTCTGAGCAGTCCGGCTCGTCCTGCGTGCCCTGCCCAGCAGGACACTACATTGAGAAGGAGACCAGCCAGTGTAAGGAGTGTCCAGCCAACACCTTCCTGTCCATCCACCAGGTCTACGGCAGAGAGGCCTGTGTCCCCTGTGGGCCCGGCAGTAAAAGCACCAAGGTACCAGAGCTAAGAGAGGCTCTGAGCTATGGGTAGGCAGGGTAGGTTGGAATATAACCCCCTCAAACTCCAATTTTACTTCTTTCCTACAGATATGTGGCTTATTAGCGTTGGAGTATAATTATAACCAACCATCTCATTTTTCCATATATGTCCCCAGTTTGATTTCTGTTTGTAGATGTGTGCTAACAACAGAACGATGACTACAGTGGCTCAAACAAAAGGTCCATTTAACAATGTTTCAAGAGGCTAAGTGGGGAATAGTACAAGAACAGGGCGAAGATACACGTTACTTCCACCTAAAACTCCCCTGGCCTCCTGCCATTTTAAGCTCAGAGACTTTCTGAGCTGAATGATATTTCTGTGTTTTTTGTAACCTGTGACAAAGGTTCTCACCCTTAAGCTCAAGTAAACTTTTAGCATATGCATCATCTTTGGCAAGGAGTTGCACTGAGGCGTGAAGAAGCAATCTGTTTTGCTCATATTACACCTATCTCTGGTTGGGTTCATTTCATATTCCTATTTCCTTTTGTGTTTCTTGTGTTTCCTTTGTAAGATACAGATGTTACTGAGCCCTGGTTCTGGTCTGCCTACAGGTCCCAGGACTGAACCTAGGACTTTGGGATCCTAAAAACATGCACAATAGAACAGAGAAAGAGACTGTACATTCTCTTGGCCAGTGCAGGGGACAGGAGACAGGGCAGGCTTGGGTAACACTAAAACGCATTTGATATGCGGTTGCAATGGACCGAAACAGGAACAAGAGTTCTCCCCAGGCAGCTGAGGCACGGGAAAGACAAATCATGAGCAGAGGACCAAGACTTCCTCCATCCTAACAGAGAAAGTAGTCCTGTCTGCACCTCCTTGTTTTAACTCTTAAGTGGTGGCTGGATGATTTGCTGCTGGCCAATAACTTTTCTCTCTTTGTTTGAAGGACCATTCTGCATGCTTCAGTGATTGCTTGGTGTCATACGTCAAGGACAACCAGAGTCTGAATTACGATTTTAGCAACCTCAGCCAGGTGGGCTCATTAATGAGTGGGCCCAGCTTTACCTCCCGAGGGACAAAGTTCTTTCACTTCTTTAACATCAGCCTGTGTGGGAATGAGGTGAGCTTGGTGGGTTCTGAGCATCTGGGGGATTAACCAAAATGTTGCCCATGTTTATGCTCTGTAGTGTTGTACTAATGAGACAGACTGGAGACTCCCTACAGCTGAGCTCTCGCCATCACACAGCAAACACTTTCCTCTGGGTTTCCCCAGCAAGACAATTTTAAGTAKCCAAGTGATTTTCCAGATCTGATGTGACAGCATTAGGCAGCAGTAACACTCAGAACACAAGTCCTGTCACATCCCTGTCCTTTCTTCATTCTTATTCTTCCAAGTACCTTGGGTCACAACCCTGACCTTTTCGTGCTCCCACCCAGGCAACTCAAGCCAAGAGTCTGAGTCTTTTAGTGACCAGCTTCTTTCCATATGGTCCCCGTTGCTTCTGACCKGACCAGCAGTGTCGCAGTCCACAGAGCCCTTGCCTACTCTTCTTACTGCCTGTGTGGGCTTACCAATTCGAACCTGTTAGTAACTTTGATTGCAATATTTTAAAGCATTAGAAGAACGTTTTTAATCTGTGAGTGCAAACAGTGTCTGCTTCTGCTGTTGCAAGTTAATGCATGTTTCCCAGAACCAGGGTTTCGCAGGCTRGCGTTTTCAATGTACCAGGGCACTGTCCAGGCAGAAATGGATCTCCCAAATTACACATTACGTATGTAATTTGCAATTTTGGAGCAATGCCAATGATGTGAATTGTCCCAGGAAAGCCATGGCATGTAAATTACATGATGTGAGTCCTGTAAAGTTCTGAAGTTTATTTCTCGTCTACCAAAAGGCTCAAATATCTCCAAGAGTTGAGGCAGATGAGTAGTCACATTTCTTTACAGTGGTTTTCTTCAGGGCTTATACGTGCGTTTAAGTACCTGCCCGGATAAGAGCTAATGACAGCTAAATCCACAAGGGTGGATGGCTACACCCCCGTGGATCTGGTCTCCATTTTCCCAGATGCTGCCAACTATATGATCAGGTCCTGAGTGTTTGGCATTTTTAGGGTTAGGCTGAGTTTGCTGATTTTTCTTTAATTGCTGCTGCTCTGGGAGTCTAGCATAGGTCTTGAAATGTGACATTAATACAGTCTTGAAAGCTATGATCTAATATATATCTGTTAATGATTTTCATGTATTTGTGCTTTGAGAACATTTTATCTGGATTAAATTCCAAATAAAACTATTCTATGGTATGTAATTTACAGGCAAGTGAAATATGATTTTCCTTTGCAAGCCATTTTATTATGCTCTGCAAGTAAACACTGYACTGTCTAGATAAACAAAGAAAAGTACTTCATGGCACAGATTTCGGGTAAGACAGATACAGGAGGTGACATCTTGTTCCTGAATCTGTACTTGGCTTTAATCRGAGCCTTCACAATGGCACAGTTTAATGGTGCAATTTGTCTCTCTCATGATAAAAAAACATCAAGCTGTTTCTAAGATACACTAAGTTTGCAATCCCTTCCTTCCCAAACCTTTTCACATCCCACCAATAACTTCCCCATTTTTCCTGATTATCCACAGGGGAAAAAGATGGCTATTTGCACTGACAATATCACAGATGTTACTGTGAAGGACATGGTTGCAGAATCAGAAGATTTTTCCAACTTTGTGGGAGCTTTTGTCTGCCAGTCCACCATCATCCCCTCGGACAGCAAGGGTTTCCGAACAGCCCTGGCTCTGCAATCCAACAGTCTTGCCGACAGGTTCTTAGGTACGTGGCTTTGTATTTACAGGTTGCTGAGAGTGAAGGCCAATGAGCTCATAATAATAATAAAATCAGAGGCTTTTCTAATCCCTGAAAATTTAATGCCTACCAGGAACACCTGCTCAGTKTCTTTCTGTGGGAAGCCTGTTGTTATGGTATCTTGGCTCTCTCAGACTGCATAAGAGAAATATAATATATATATCCTCCATCCTTTGGAGTTTGAAATGTACCCAGCATGGAATAGATGCCTACATTTAAAGCCTGTGGGAGACAATGATGTGGCAATACAGAGCAAGACTATTCTGGTGATGCRCTAATGCTTGAAGATACCAGGCCAAGGATGTGATGAAACTACATTAGAGAAGATACTTGCTGTCATGGATGCACTCAGTGAGGTACTTAGGGCTGCACTGAAACTCCTTCTCAGCTCGGTAGTGTTGCGTTACACTGGGATTAGAGCAGAGAGACGGATTCAGGCCCAGGGTCCCGCTTTGTTCTTGAGCTGCTGAGCAGATCTTGACTTTTGRTTTTGTCACTCTTTCAGTATCTCTGATGGCAGGAGGAGAAGAGTGAGGACATCTGTGTTTTATGRCTGTAATACTCGCACTTCCCTGTGCTTGTTCTTGTGGGTCTTGTGGCATAGAGAATTCCAGCACAGAAATCTGGGGAATRTAATTAAAAAGAACTGTTTCTCTTTCATGTTTCTTGCCTCCTTCATGTAGAGCAAGGCTGTAGTAGTCATGTTAATCCAAATGTTTCTACCCGGAGTCTCCACTCTGGCAAAGTCAGAAGAGGAACCTGATACTGGGATGTAACTAGGTGAGGAAGGAGGAGGGTCAGGATGGTGTGGGGCCATGCACATCATTAAGTCTTGTATTGCTCTTGATCACAAGTCCCCAGAATTTAAGGCCAGAGTAGACAATGAAGTTGTTTAGTCTGTTCACCTATATGTTACAGGCACTGAATGTTTATACTTTTTTTTCCCTGKCATTAAGCCTAGAAATTCGTGTTTGACAAAGTTGCATCTTTGGAAAAGCATTCAACCTGGACTTTTAAGATTGTGAGAAATGAAAACTCTGCTGTAGTCATTGGTATTTTTTTCCACTAGTCAATCACTATCTCTATATTTTGTTTAAAAGCAGCCTTATTTCCCATATGAATTTGCCTGGCTTCAGTTTTCAGCTCTTGCTTCTTGTTATTCTTTCTCCATTTCTCATACACTTTTTCCTCCCTGGAGAAATATTTTGTATACTGTGATCATTGCACTTCCTCATCACACCCTGTCCAGTTTGCCCTTCTGATAAACTAAACACAGAATCACACAGAATCACAGTAAGGTTGGAAGGGACCTCTGGAGATCGTCTAGTCCAACCTCCCTGCTCAAGCAGGGTCACCTAGAGCATGGTAGACAGGGTTGTATCCAGGCGCACCTTGAAGATCTCCGGAGAAGGAGACTCCACAACCTCTCTGGGCAACCTGCTCCAGTGCTCTGTCACTCTCACAGTGAAGAAATTCCCCCTCACGGTCAGCCAGAACTTCCTGTGCTTCAATTTCTGCCCATTGCCTCTTGTCCTGTCACATGGGACAACTGAAAAGAGTTTGTCCCCATCCCTTTGACACCTCCCTTCAGGTACTTATAGATATTGATAAGATCCCCCCTCAGTCTTCTCTTCCCCAGGCTAAAAAGGCCCAGCTCTCGCAGCCGTTCCTCACAGGGCAGGTGCTCCAGCCCTCTGATCACCTTCGTAGCCCTACGCTGGACTCTCTCCAGTAGCTCCATGTCTCTCTTGTAGTGGGGAGCCCAGAACTGGACACAGTACTCGAGATGAGGCCTCCCCAGGGCTGAGTAAAGCGGCAGGATCACCTCCCTCGACCTGCTGGCAACACCCTTCCCAATGCAGCACAGGAGACCACTGGCCTTCTTGGCCACAAGGGCACATTGCTGGCTCATGGTCAACTTGTCATCCACTATCACTCCCAGGTCCTTCTCTGCAGAGCTGCTCTCCAGGGGGTCAGCCCCCACCTTGTACTGGTGCCTAGGGTTATTTCTCCCTAGGTGCAGGACTCTGCACCTGCCCTTGTTGAACCTCACAAGGTTCCTCTCCGCCCAGCTCTCCAGCCTGTCCAGGTCTCTCTGAATGGCAGCACAGCCTTCTGATGTTATCAGCCACTCCTCCCAGCTTGGTATCATCAGCAAACTTGGTGAGGAGGCACTCTGTCCCTTCGTCCAGGTCATTGATGAAGAAGTTGAACAGGATGGGACCCAGTACTGAGCCCTGGGGGACACCACTAGCCACAGGCCTCCAGCTGRACTCCACGTCACTGATGACGACCCTCTGAGCTCTGCCTTTCAGCCAGTTCTCAATCCACCTCACTGTCCACTCGTCTAACCCACTCTTCCTGAGCTTACTTGAGAATGTTATGGGAGACAGTGTGGAAAGCCTTGCTGAAGCCAAGGTACACAACGTCCACTGCTCTCCCCTCATCTACTCAGCCAGTCATTCCATCCTAGAAGGCTATCAGATTGGTTAAGCAGGATTTCCCTTGGTGGATCCACGCTGACAACTCCTGATCACCTTCTTTTCCTCCATATACCTTTCCTCCATATGCTCCAGAATGAGCTATTCCATCACCTTTCCAGGAATGGAGGTGAGGCTGATACCTCACCAAACAGACCAAGTTCTTCTAAGACTCTTGCTATCAGAATTTTTGTGAAGCCCTTGAATATTTTTGAGGCCTTTTCTCCAGCCTCTGTAACTGGTCAATACCTTTTCTTAAACATTGTTCCAAACTGGAATACCATTCCAGTATTTGGTTCTCTATCACAAATAATGCAATAAAAAACAGCTTRCTGTCTGAATCCCTAATCTGTTCTTGTTCCAGACTCATGGGKTATCCTGGTGTCCTCTTGGATCATGATGTCTACTCTAGATCTTTTCCAGATTTGCTGTTTTCAACGGTCAATCTCTCTCCTTTAGGAAGGGCCTTCATCCCTCAGAKCAGCTGGCTGCACTAAAATATGTTTAGTTTGTATCAGACCAGCTTACGGAGTGAACCAAGTTTGTYTATATTATATTCCTGGTTCTCCTCTTAATCTTTGTCTCATCTACTTGCTTTACCAACAGTGCTTGTGTACTTGCAGATCAGTGGTGAAAATCTTGCATTTTGTGGACTCCATCATCAGTGCCTGGAAAAGCCGGGAGACGTATCTCTTTGATGACAATTTTCTGTAGCCAGCTACTTTTTATAATTGGTTAGTTAAATATTTTTTAATCCAGAGTGTGCATTTTATTGAAATAACACTGCTAACTTTTAATTAGAATCTCATGTAGTAATTAGTGAAATACTTGATAAATTTACATAATTTACTTTAGAAAACAAATTCATCAGCACTCAAGGAGTGAAATTAAATTCACTGAACAGGAGTGTTTTCCATAACTTCCTGTCAACTAGCACTCAATATATATCTGTCCATTAACTGAAACCCATCTCCCATTTCCTATTTTTGTTATTTTGCCTCATCAGGTTAACCACAGCATAATCTGTTTCAGTCTTGTCCTTTTGGAATTTCTGCACCATCCTTTAACTCTCCTTCAGTCTTCTGACAATTCCCTATCATTGCAAGCTCTAATAGAAAAAACGYCTGTAGGCCACTTCTGTGGACACCTCACTTTTAGGTCCAGGTCACCTGGCCTTGCTAGTCTCTAAGCGTGCATCCCAAGCAGATGTTAACATCCTCTGTTGCCACTGAAGGAATGATAAGTGTTCAGTTTTTCTCTTGGAAATTAAGCCGAGAGTCCTGATTTTTTTCTGATACAGAGAAAAAATATTAAGAGCTTCTGCCGTTTTTTCTTCATCACGATTGTTATGTTCCAAAATGGATGAAGTTTGCCTTTCCCACTCATCAGTAGTCCTGTAAGTTGACCTTTCACTTCTAGTATTCCTAAAAAAGCCTCCAAATTTATATTTTTTCTAGTGTTTTCTAGTGTTGCCAAATAGAGGCTTGTTCCTGAAGTCTCTAGAATCCATTATCATTTTCTGTAACTCATTCCTTTTGATTTAAATTGATTGATAATGAATTCTTTGTTCCCCCTCCACAGAACATGTGCCACTGTTTTTTTTTGAATTGTACCTTTACCATTGCCCTAACCGAAGGCAGAATTTTAGTCAAAGCTATTATCATTCAGAGAGAGTCACTGTTCTTCTTAGCTTCTGAGACAGCTATCTAATCTAGGCTTCTTAGCTAACTAATTAATTACTCTTGAAGAATGACAATTTTTTCCACATTTGATTTTGCTTCTAATGTTCTTATTTTTGAGAAACTGCAGTTTAAGATGCCAACTAGACAGTATTGCGTATTGGATGGGAATATTATCTTTTTGCCTCTTTTGAAGATATTAAGGTCTCTACGATCTGTGAGTGTCCAGTCTAGTGATTAAWTAATCTGTCTATCCTGTTGAGATTCCATGTAAAGCTATCTTGTGTTAGAAGCAATGTCTTTGGTGAGAGATCATGATCATTGTTACTGACTGAAGACTCCAGCACATATTTTCAGAATGGAGGGCCCCTCTAGGTTGATGTAGCATCTTTTCGCATATATTCTTGATGGCTGCTTGTGGCACAACTTGTTTTGTTTTCTGTGCTGATTTAATGCTCTGTAACAGTCTTTTACCCATATATCCTCCTGGGCACTGTCAGTTAGCACATCAATCCATGTCTTTTCAAGATCTTGTGATCTCAGTTATCGATAGTCCTAAACCAGGTAATTGTGTATAGTGGGAACTGCAATGCTGTCACCTTTGCTATATCTACTCTATCTTCTCTAAAAGAGTTATAACCAGATTTGAATTTTCCAACYATGTGAGTCATCCTCCAGATGTAATGCCAGTAAAATCAGACTCCTGAGAATGCAATTAGACCCTCCGAACTGTTGCAAGAACAAGTGGAAAATGTCTTTTCTTCACAGTCTTTCCTGTATTCCCACCCACATTACTTTTCTTATTGCCCTGGCTATTTTTCACCTCTCTYGAAGGATGCAGCTTCTCCCATTTGTACATCTCTCTCTTCTTCTGAACTGTTGCAGGGCAGTACCAATATTTTTTATCTTCTCTTGCTTAAGGAATGGAAAGGAGCTCCATTCAAGAACTTCAGTTACTTGAATTTTCCTCTTTTTCAGCTCTCCTCCAAAATCCATGCAGACCTGTGTAACCTGTGTTTTTCCACGATTCTGTCATTTGTTTCAAAATATATAATCAAGATTTGCCTRTGACCCCATAGTTCTTCTGAATCTTGCCATTGCATCTTTCAGTTTTTTTCCAGGAATACTATAAATTGCTCAGAGCGTTAGGGTTATGATATCTTAGAATTATGTGTATTAGCATCATATGCAAAGTATATGCATGTATTTTGAGCAGTAGATTGGATTTCCATATCTTCTCAATCTAATTATTCTGTGWTATCACCTGATTGCTCTGAATTCATATAAAAGAGTAAAATTTATTTACAGTGCAGTGTTGTTATTTTTGTTACCTTTTTATTTTGTTACATGGGTATGGTGGAACTAGACTATATAAGAAATATGAATCTGTGAAGTTCACTTAGGTTAAAGGATGTTGCCTAGTTAACAGCTAGCGTATTAAATGCTATTAACTAAGAGTCGACTTAGATTCTTTGTCGACTGAAAAAATATTAGATGTGAATGTCTCAGAAATCCGGAAATTCTTAGCTTATTCTTTTTTTTTTTTTTTTTTTTTCTCACATTCTGGGAACTACTGTCTAAACTATGTTGGAAAATGACGGCATCACGACCGATATATTTCCTCCTTCTCCAAGCAAAATACCTGATGTGCATTTCTTTTACAAGTAGGTAGAACATACTATTTTATTGGTATATCAACTTTCTTCATTAATCTAAAGGAAACTAAAACTATKAGGGAAGATCTTTAAGTCACCTTTAATCTTTATCACTTCAATCAATATCTGGCTGATACTGATTAGCATGTTGAAGAATATAGCTTATAATCAGCAAACACTTGTTTATTCAAGTCTAAATTATACTGGATTTGTAGAGAGTGATACAGAGCTTTGACTCGTCCAGATGTCATTTCCAATGTCATGTTCCTTTCCACAATGTCCATCTCACGTTGTGTATTTTCTTTCACATTCATTTRTATTTAGTTTGACATTGCAAAAATGAATTAACCAAGGTTAAAARAAAATGTTCTGACCTGCACAGCTACTAGTATGCTTTTCCTATTCTTCACTTTCCTCCATAAAGAGAATATCTCAGGCTGGGAATGAATCAGCTCACATATTACCGCAATTAATATGTGATGATGTCCTCACATAAGAGTCTACTTGCGAACTCAGTTTCTGAGCTCAGACTCTGGAGCCCACAGAGCTGTTCAGCTCATCTGAAGGCATATACCTACATTCATTTTACTGATTTGCTTTCTGGGCTGTGTTGACTTTATTGATAGATCTTAATTGGCTGTAACATTTTGGATATCAACACTTTATAYATATGTGGACACCTAAATTTAAGTGACTGATTCCTACACCATAATATACTTTGARTGTATTATAGACTTGGCTTACAATGCTTATCATGCTGGAATAAGGTCCATTTTTTTGAATCCTCCTTGACTTCTGCTATTTCAGGGTATTGTGGCACTCAGATTCCTGGGTGAGGAGTGAGTCATCAAACTCTCTAGCAGAGTAACACAGCAATCCTAATGTCTGCAATTCTATTTTATAATCATTCTGTTCTGTTCTCTGGATGGGCTTATTTCTTGGTTCAGCAGAATTCAAACTAGCCAGAAAAAGAACAGTTCCCTGGGTGGCATCTTAGAGCACCTGGAGATTTAAATGATGTGATGAACCCTACCTTGCCTTCATTGCTCCTTCTTCTTCTTCTTCTTCTTTTTTTTTTTTTTTTTTTTTTTTTTTTTTTTCGTCCAGCTATCAGTGGCAAAAGTTCTACAGTGAAGGGTATTTCTTTAGTGTTACAGAAGCATAAATAAGTGGCCAGAGACATATGAAGCAGCAACATGTATCTACTGCAGTGGTAGTGTTTTACTGACCACTCATTTTCCCTCTTGTTTCACATTAGGTCTTCAACAGTGACGACCTCCTGTGAAAATGGCCGTGCAACTGTTGTGACAATGCGATGCAACCCCAACAAACCAGATCAAGGAGAGCTTTCTGTGCCCAGGTATCTAATTATTTTTATCTCGATAGAGCCTCAAAGTCCTTTTCCCTCAGGTATCCTTTGCAAAAGTCAGCAGTAACGTTATACTTAAATGCAATGAATGAGAAATGCTCTCTGCCTCATCAGCCACCTGGAGATCTTAGTTGTTTCTCCTAGGTGAAAGCCTTGCTGCAAGTCCAGTGTTCCCATTATCKCCCAGTGGACCAGCTGCTCTGAATTTAACCTGTGCAGTGAGAKGGGCCAGAGCTCGGGCAGGCTGTTCCAAGCTTAAATTCAAAAGCGCACGATGCCAGTGTTTTGTTTTCTGCACTTCTCATTCATTTCAGATCCTCATTTGGGTCTCTGAATTCCTGATTAAAGCTGCTTAGTCTGTGCTTTGAGAGGCAGTTTTCCTGGAGCTACAGCGGTGCCTGTGCATGAAATTTTTGGGGAAAGAGCAAGCTGTTCCAGCACTTATGAAAACTGCTTGTTGCAATGCTKATTTGAGCCCTGACTCTGTCCAGTTCAAGTTCAATATGTGTTTTGAATCCATGTATCTTAAAAGAAGAGAGCAATGATGATATGATGGAGTTGCATACAGGAGATAGGTGTCTGGAATTTGAGAGATTTTGTTTCAGTTCAATGCCAGGAACAACGTGTTTGATCCTGAGCCTATCACTGAGTCCTCGTGCACCTCAGGTTTGTACTTGTGAAATGAGGAGAAGAATGTATCTTCCTCCCAGGTACTATCTTTCTAAAGCTGCTTCTTCGGTGGTGGCCCAGTATTGCTATTTGAATGCCTTTGAAGATGATTACCTCAGGTTCTTAGGGATTTGTTATGCTAACAAATTATACTGAGCAGCAAGCCACCATGTAATTCCTTGGGGGTGAGTTCTTGTCTTCCAGTGCTGTATGTTAAATCAAGGTAAATTGTGAATAACTCACCTTTAGTAAGAGAGGTGTAACGTCCCTTCTTTTCAAAATCATGACTGTGGACAGAAACCGCACACAGCTGACGTGACATGCCTTACCTCATTCCCTGTTGAATTCTCCCTTACTAGCCCCCTTTGATTAGCTCAGCAGTCAGATAGCTATTTTCAAACAGTGAGATACCTGATATGTGTCAAATAATACTGCACACAACTCCTTGATCTTCCAGACATAGTGTTTAGTATCATGTGAAGTTGCAGTATAAGATAAAGAGGCAGAGGAGAAAGGTCTGTCAACGCCCCTGTCATATACAGAGAAAAAATATTCCATAATCCAGAGAGGAGAATTCCCAGTTTTTCAAATTAAGATAAGCCAGAATTGTTTTTTTTAGCTCTGTGGACTTTTTGTCCCTTCAAATCAGGATAGCAGATTTTGAGATGATGTTGAAATACCCTTTAAATTAATTTWTTCCTTATGAATATTTTTCCCATTTACATCACACAACTTTTTATCAGTGTTCTGTGGACTTTTGGTCACTGCTGCTGTTAGAACTAATCTGACTGTCAGTAACAAAAACTGAGTGAACATCCTGGCACTGCCAGAAGAATTTTGTTCTGCCCACTGAATACAAAATAGAGCCGTTAGTCTTTCTGTTATCTATTCATTAACTGTTGAACATCCTTCCAGTAATTAGCCATGACAGGACATGTCCACTCCATATGGACAAAATCACCCAGATGTCATTATAACAACAGCAGCAATCAGACTGTAGCACTCACGTGGAACAGTCGACCGGTGCAGGGAAGAGCGATAGAGGCATACACTGGGCTCTCTCCTGCTGGTGGAGCACTGGTCTCCCAGGCTTGGTTCTTTCTGTAAGTGCATAGGTAGTGCTCACCACCAGGAACTGAGTAGTTATYTTAGTCCTCTGACACTCAACATGTGTTTTTACTTGAAAAAGCATTTTACAACCTGGGAAAAGTCTTCCCCCAGACTTTTCCATCTGCTGGCTTGAAGTGTATTCACCCATTTGTTGTAATTATCATAACCAATCTTCAGCAGCAGCATGTGAAGTGTGTTGCGAACCCCAGAGCATTTTGCAAGTGACAGATAACTCAGGTTTGCTCTTCTCCTAGCTTATGCCCCGCYGGCACCTGTGATGGATGCACTTTCTACTTTGTGTGGGAAAGCGCAGAGGCTTGCCCTCTCTGCACGGAGCAAGACTACCATGAGATTGAGGGAGCCTGCAAGAAAGGATTTCAGGTATGGGACCAGCTGCTCTAARTTGGATGAGTTCATTTGGATATCGCTTGGATGCTGTTGGAATTCTTTGTACAGGCCGACATGCAAATGCAGGTAGAGCTAAGGAATCTCGGTCCACAGACTGAGCTGGCTGGGCGCGAGCCCTGTTGGTGAAGTGCTGTGTTGAGACTCAGGATTTTTGTTCTCATGGCGGTACAGTACCTGAGGAAGAGCTGGCTTGTGCCTCACAGATCTCTGGGCCTGAACTCTCTTCATTCTTCATTTGTGCAGCTTTGAATAGGATGAGGTTTCCAAAGGACTTCCATCCTTAAATGGCCATACACATCAGTGTTGCACTAGGGAAGGATTCAAGATTTCAGTTCAGAAACTGATCTGTGCTTGCTTGCAAGAATTTTTTTGCTACTGCTTTCTCTAGTGAAATATTATTATGTCCTTTCGCTGGTTTAGAACCATTCTGTTGATCAGCATCTCCTAGGTAGACAGGAGACCTATTCACAACTTATTTATAATCTTGTCCAATCCAAACTCTGTCAGAAAGATGAAGAGCAGATGCAGAACAGGAAACTTCCTGGCTTGTCTGAACCTGTAGCCAGAATCCAGGGGATCCCAGCTGGAGTCTGAAAACCTGAAATATATATTTTGATTACTTCTTATTGAAAAGATGTCTAATTTGCCTACCTCAAAACCCCTCCTTGTCTTTACATCAGAATAGTTTCCTGTTTGCCTACCAACTATTTCACTTTTCAGTGTTCTCTATTTTCCATTTGAAAGGAAACCTTGTATGTATGGAATGAGCCAAAGCAGTGCATTAAAGGGGTTCCTTTGCCAGAGAAAAGGACAAGCACTTGTGAAACAGTAGATTTTTGGCTAAAAGTTGGAGCTGGTGTTGGTGCTTTCACAGCAGTTCTGCTCATAGCCTTGACCTGCTATTTTTGGAAGAAGAACCAAAAGTAAGTACTGTGAGCTGTGTTCCATGTAAAAGTAATGTAGCCAACATCTGTCAGCAGAATAACATTTCATGGATGAGGCTTTATGACAGAGTAGATATCTTTTTACTCCCGARAGTGTGGGGTTGGCCTTAAGTCATAAAGCAACATGGCTTCCTCAATGTCTGAAGTCCAAAAGAATGTCTCCTAAATCTAAGTTATACTTTTTGATTGTGTTAAAAAGGGTTATTGACTATATTTTGTTTAGGTTTATTTTGACAGGGTAAGTCTGGTATGTACTGAAAAGGTCCATGCCTCTCAGGCTGAACATACTGACTGTTCCCTATCCCTGTTGTCCTCTGCCTCCCAAACTTCCTGCCATAAACCTTCGAACCACTGGTCCACCCGATGGGCTTTCATTCCTCCGTGGCACATCCAGCTCACCCTAACTCGTACTCCAGCCTCATGGCGCCCTGCTACATCACACTGTTGCCCATTTCTCCTCTCCCTCMTAGCCGCTTTGGACAGGGATGTGATGCAGATCCCAGTACAGGCTGAAATCAGATCTGTTGCCCCTAGCCAGCACACAGGTAGCTCTTCCTCATTCGGGAARTCCTCACACATGTTCAACAGTTTGGGAACTCTGAAGTACCTACTTGTGGCTTTTTGGAAAGATGTGGATSTTTTAAAATTTCTAAGGGTAGACCRCTAATCCGGAGAGCAAGAATTGGATGTATTGCTAATACTATTCTGATTACACATTTTTCATGATTAAAAGCATCTAATTTCCAACAAATACCTTATCAATAACTATGTGAAAGGACTGCAGATAATCTAAATTATGAAAACCTTGGATATGGGTCATTTGTAAAAAACCCAAATCTGGCTTTGTATCTTCAGGCTAGAGTATAAATATTCCAAATTAGTGATGACAGCGAACTCAAAAGAGTGTGAGCTGCCGGCTGCTGACAGCTGTGCTATAATGGAAGGAGAAGATAATGAAGAAGAAATAGTATACTCAAATAAGCAGTCACTGCTGGGGAAGCTCAAGTCCTTGGCAACAAAAGTGAGTAACAATTATTACTGTTAATTCTAAAAAATAATTATTATCATTATTTACTTATTAATGGACATGATGAGGCTGTGGCACTAATTTACATAGTGTTCTCTGCACCCTCCCGTGTATGCATCAGCCAGTCCGTAGTCATTCTGCTGAAATCCACGGTCTGGCTAATGGTGAGAAACATTGTAGGTATTGAGGAAGTGTTCTCTCTTCTACAGATAGTTTTCCATAGTGTTCTTTATTTATGGATGATAGCAAAAAAAGAGCAGTTAATGGGAGGAACCCCCCTCCCCATATTCCTACCAGATATCTCCAAACACTGAGGCAAACACTGCTGTTGTAGATATGGAAAATTGACATCAGGAATATAGCTTGCAGCCCACCTGGAAGAGCTTGGTGGATATCTTGAGAGCCCTAATTTTGAGTACTATGGGCTTCAATTAGAGGAGATATTTGCCAGAGCCTGCTACTCAGTGGAGTCCTTAAGCAACCTCTTCTGTTTCTGTGGACAGCAACACCACTAAGCATTTCTCCAGKGGCTTTCACAGAAGTGAGAGGTAAATTAGTCCAAGTCTCATTATAACGGGGAAGGRATAGTACTGTCTAAAGGTATGGACTTAGGGGGTCCAGGCAGCACGAAGCAGATGTGATGTGATGATGTCCCATGTTGCCCATATACTGCGTGATTTGGCACTGTTGAGTGTCCCCTTCTCATAGCATATATGATGCAGAGTTGTGTGTTTGAACTCATAGCAAAAAGGTCTTTTCCTCCTACGAAATGCTACAGTTACACAACTAATATGCAGAACTTCACTCTGTTCACAGCCTGAATATTTATCCTGTGAAATCAATATTATTTTTTGCAGAAAGGGGCAGAAATGCGATGTTAAGAATATTGAAAATTTAAATAAAAAGAAATAATCAAATCTTATGGCAGTGTTCCRAAAATGAAAGTTGATTCCATTTTAAATCCTTTTAGAAGGGAGTGACTTTGGAATAYGGATGATTTTTCTGTGTGCGCAGTGGCTTGGCTGGCTGTGGCTGAGCGTAATGACCAGTGCTGCTGGTGAGGGGATGTTTTGCTCTCCATCTRATAACTGTAACAGCTTTGCCGACTCCATTTGCAGCACCAACCACTGGCTCCTTCCTGATTAGAAGAATAGAGATGAAGGTGTGGGAGGAGTGTTTTATTTTCCTTTAAAGTAAGCTTTAGTACTCCAGCATTCAGCCGACCTGAATGCCTATTTGGACTCAAAGAGAATTTCTTTAAGTTCCTATATCCGTTTTAGCGCGCTTCCTGAGTATTCTTTCCTTTTTAAACAAGCCTGCCAGATATTTCTAAGCTGGTTCCTTTTCTCCTGCTAGATGATCATAGCTGGCAAACTCAGCTTCCGGTACCTCATTAGCTTWCTGAAATCTGTCCTGTATCCCTGCAGATAACTGGAATTTAGTATTATTTCTCCAAAACAAATGTTACAGGCATCATTTTTCATTAATGCAAAAGATGGAGAAATTCATCTCCTGCTGGATTTGCATGTAAAATACAGAAAAAGATAGAGGAAAATGGGAGAAAAAGAGAATGTAAACTGAGAGATAAAGAAAAATCTGAAATATCTTAATTATATGTTCAAGCTTCAGRCAATGACATTTCTAGGAGGCAAAACATCCCATGAAGCTATTAGCAGCGTTGAGTACCCAAGGAATTCAGGGAYAGAACTGTAATGTATATATATAAAAAGATTGTTATTTTTAACGGGAATATCAAAGTTAAAGATTTATCACACTGCTTCAGATCTGAGGGTGTTCTAGTTCAGTCTTTGTYTCCAGCATAACAATACCAGACGCTTCAGAGGAAGAAGTATATACTCTGCAGTAGGTGTGTGTAGGACAAATTTCTCCCCTGCTCTTTCTCACCTCCGTACCAGGCTCTGTCCTCATTTCCAGAAGAGATTGCTTCAAAGAGTTTAGTTTAATATTGTTTCCAAGGTGTGTGTCAACATCAACAAATGATATAAAAGGTAGGCACATGAAACAAGAACTGGCACAGTCTAATGAGTAGTTTTACTAGGGCTCTTTTATTCAGTTCTGTGACGGCTGTTGGGTTGTCCACATATACACAACGTGTCTGTCCACCCTTCATGCTGTAATACCTGCTGGCCAAAATGCGTCAGATGTCATCCAGCAAGTAAAATCAGAAAGAGAAATCAGCCCTCCAGCCCTAATATTTAAGATAGTGGAGGCTCTATAGTCTCTTATACTCTTTTTGTCCTATGGGTTTCCCRGAAGAGGAGCTGAGATGAGAATGTGGTAGGGTGTCAACGTTCGCAGGTTTTGCTCCACACATTTCTTCAATGTAACAAGCAAATTGATAAGTAATAGTAATCACACATATGATTACCTTGCAATTCCCCTGCTCTARCCCTGTCCAGTGCCATGAATCTTTAGTATATCCTCAAATTACCATGAAAAATTTGTATACTTTTGGCTTTTTGATGGAATTTTGATGTTTCTGCAAGTTTTTACATAATGACTAGTGTTATTACACAATAAAGGGTCAAACTCTGCTTTTAGTTTCTGCAGTAGAATCAAAGTGATGTCTCTGTCAGGGGCTGCACTGGAGCTTTTAGGAAAAGAAGGATTTCTAGCAACTGTTGGACTGAATTTGAGGAATCTTGGTTGATGGGAACTTGTCTTTTCCTTTGCAGGAAAAAGAAGATCACTTTGAATCTGTTCAGCTGAAATCTTCAAGATCCCAGAATATATGAAGAATTAATGCTGCCTTCAAAGAAACAAACCTGATTTCTATTTTTACAGGACCGTATTTTAAACATATTCTGGCACACATTGTAATGGTGGTCTCAGTGAGAAATACTCAGCCATTTGGGAGGAAAGAAGACAGGAAGCAAACGGGAAAATTGGATTGCCTTATCATGTGATTGAGTACCTTGCCAAAAAAAAAAAAAAAAA